>NC_056566.1:12627927-12629695 GCF_013358625.1 Macadamia integrifolia
ATTTAGATTCGGATATCTTGCCATATTGATAATCATTAGATTTAGATAGGTTAGTCAATATCATGTTTGCCATGCTTCGTGTTTATTAACATGTCTTTTTTTATACTTGATGATTCGATGTTAAAAAACTTAATTTATTTTAGGATTAGCTCAAGATAAACATAATTAGGGCAATTAGGTTTCATAATTTATTTAATTAAACCATAGGTTCAGTTTGATCTTCCTAAACTAGATTAGGTACACTAGTAAAATGCTTCCATTTAATGTAATTAGTCCATTTAACTTTTCTAATTTAATTAGGCCCCATTTAATTTAAAAATCTTTTTACCAAATTAGATTAAGTAGGATTGCAATAATTTATTTCAAAAATTACTAGGGATTAGGTTTAATCACTTTAATTAATTCAATTTAGGATCTCACAAATTCATTGATCATCCATCTAGGTCAGGCTCAATTAATCGAGTTAGTTTAATTTAGGATTTCATAAGTTGCTAAACTAATCCTAGGTCTAGGTTTATTTCATTAAATTAATCTAAGACTCATAATTCATTGATTAAATCATTTAGGGTTTTTATTTTTAATTAGCGTAATCATTTTATCATTTGCATCATAACCTAGCTAGCATAATTTAGACACTTGGCTTAGGGTTTTTACATGTCATGCTTAGATACCTAGTTTAGGGTTTTCAGTGACCTAGATTTAGGACTAGTTAGTAGGGTACAAACAAACTTTGGTCAAACAAAAAGAAACCGACCTTAGGGCCGGGCAGATTGGGTGCCTAACACCTTCCCAGTCTGTCAGTTGACACTTGTCCAGAATCTTGGTGCAAACTAGCCTTATCCAACAGAGTCATTAGTCTCTCTCCCTTGATTGGGGGAGACATTTATGGGTCATAGACCCTTTCTAGGTGGCGACTCCCTTTTACCCATAACGTGTATCCCCCCTTGGCATTTGATGACCAGGGGATACTATCTCATCTCATTAGGGTCGAACCCTAGCGTGTGCACACACGCTACGCGCCATACCGCGATCCGTGGGGGGGGGGCGGAGGTCCATGGTACCTACAACAGGTTTTTAGGGATCGAAATTGGACTCATTGATTCACCCCCTCTCAGTGACTGCCGTGTTTCAACAATTGGCTTCAGAGCTAATATTCAGTGACAGTTTGATCAACAGTTGAGTGATCCAAAGGCAATGGCAGTGACAGTATGGAAGGTGAATGCTATTCAGGACATGCACCAAAGTTTGATGGATCTGATTTTATCTTATGGAAGATGAGAATACAGTCGTACCTAGGTTCACTAGGTTGTGATGTTTGGGTATTAGTTTTGACTGGGTACAAGGAACCTGAAGGAGGTTCGGTTGACAATGAAGCTAAGAAGGCTTATTATTACAATCTAAAGGCTGTGAATGCAATATTCTCAGCATTGGATAAAAGTGTGATAGCTAAGGTAATAGATTGTGACTCAGCTAAGGATATCTGGGGAAGACTGAAGAGCATTTATGAAGGAGAATAAAATATAAGGAAAACAAAGTTTCAGACCTTCAGAGGCTAGTTTGAAAGTCTACTAATACAAGAGGGAGAGAATATTGACACCTATATGATCAGGGTAAATGAAGTGGTCAACTTTATTAGGGGTCTGAGAGCCAATCTAGAGGATTCGGTTGTTTGTCAAAAAATCCTAAGATCTTTGTTGCCCAAGTATGACTCTAAGGTGTCAGTTATTGAAGAGGCAAAGGACCTAGACACTATCACTCTTGACCAAGT
>NC_056566.1:12630689-12658729 GCF_013358625.1 Macadamia integrifolia
GAGATGGAGAGACAGTTCTCAAGACAGAAGAAAGCAAAGAAATCTCAATCTGTCAAGAAAGTCTGGGTTCAGAGAGAGAGAGAGTAGAAGATGAAGAAGATGCAGCATCATTTGTTATTCATAGAGCTTTTAAGGCTCAAGGAGACTCTACTCCATGGATTCTTGAAAGTGGTTACTCAAGCCACATGACAGGAGATAAGGAAAGGTTTGAACAATTACATAACTTTGAAGGTGGATCTGTGAAGTTTGGCAACAACAATGGTGCCAGAATTACAGGGAAGGGGTCTATAAGTCTGAACCATGGGAAGGTGAAATCCCTTGATGTCTTGTATGTTGAAAGGCTCAAACTCAATTTTTTCAGTATCAGTAAAATTTGTGACAAAGGGCATGGAGTAACTTTCACTAGTAAAGGGTGTGAGATAAGAAGATCAAGCAGTGGAAAGGTTGTAACTATTGAACAGAGAACTTTAGGGAACCTGTACACCTTGATAGAGTTAGAGAAAGATTCTTGCATGGTCAGCATAGATGATGAGACATGGTTATGACACAGAAGACTTGGGCATATTGGTTTCAAGAACCTTGCCAAGATTTCTTTGAAGAAGGCAGTGAGAGATGTTCCTGAGTTAAAGAAGCTCTCCAATCCTATATGTGCATATTGTCAGAAGGAAAAGCAAACTAGAATCTCCTACAAGTCTAAGGAGTACTATTCCAGTTCATCATTGGAGTTGATTCACACAGACCTATGTGGTCCTATGAGGACACCTAGCACCTCAGGAGAGAGATACACCATGTTGTTTGTTGATGATCATTCAATAATGGTGTGGGTGCTATTCTTAAAACATAAGTTAGAGGCTTTAGAAAGATTTAAGATCTTTAAGAAGCAAGTTGAGAATTAGACAGGGAAGAAGATAAAGTGTCTGAGATCTGACAGAGGAGGTGAGTACAGTTGGGATGAATTTGAAGAATACTGCTATGAGTATGGTATTAGGAAACAAACTTTAGCTCCAAGAATACCCCAACAGAATGGTGTTGTAGAGAGAAAGAATAGAACAGTGCAGGACATAGATAGAACAATGTTGGTAGAGAATGACATGGGTAAAAAGTTCTGGAAGGAGGCAGTTCTAACTGCAGTATACATCCATAACAGATGTATGTTGAGACCTCATGAAAGCAAGACTCCATTTGAAATTTGGTTTGGAAGAAGGACTACAGCAAGACACTTCAAGGTCTTTGGTAATAAGCGTTACATCAAGAACATAACCCAAGATTTGGATAAGTTTGATGATAGGGCTAATGAGGGTATATTTTTAGGCTATTCTACTTCAAGTAAGGCCTACGGATGCTACAACAACAGATTTGAAAAAATTGTAGAGAGTGCTGATGTCACAGTTGATGAAAAAAAAAGGATATTCCTTCAGGCTCAGGAAATGAACTTCAAGAATTTAAAGATCTTGATGATGAGAATGACCTAGTTGATAGTTGACCCAAAAGTAAAGTTGAGGTTGATGTTGAACAGGCTGAGGTAGATTCAAATGAGCAGAGGAGACACACCATAGTTGATCAATAGGAAACAGATGAGTTAATCATTGGTGACCCCACTGTAGGTGTTCAGACTAGAAGAATGAAGACCAACACCTATTCTCTTCTTTCGAAGATTGAACCAAAAATTGTTGATGAGGCAAGCAATGATGAGAGTTGGATGAAGGCTATGAATGAAGAACTTGATCAGATAGAGAGGAATCACACTTGGGATCTAGTCCCTAGGCCAGCTAATAAAAATGTGATTGGTACTAAATGAGTTTTCAGAAATAAACTCAATGAAGATGGTCAAGTGGTGAGGAACAAAGCAAGACTTGTATGCAAGGGGTATGCTCAAGTGGAAGGCATTGATTTTAAGGAAACTTTTGCTCTAGTGGCAATACTTGAAGCTATCAGAATATTCTTAGCTTTGTCAGTGTACAAGGGGTTTAAGGTCTATCAGATGGATGTCAAATCAGCTTTTCTAAATGGAAACTTGGAAGAGGAGGTTTACATAGAGTAGCATGATGGGTTTCAGCTGAGCGAGGATCCCACTCTTATGTGCAGATTAAAGAAGGGATTGTATGATTTAAAACAAGCTCTAAGGGCATGGTACTCCAGATTGGACTCTTGTGCAAGTTGGGTTTCAAGAAAGGCTTAGTGGACAGTAATCTCTACATCAGAATTGAAGAAAGAAGTCAGCTTATGGTGGTTGTGTATGTAGATGATATCATCTTTGGGGGTCACAAAGATGAGTTGTGTAAAGATTTTATGATGAGGATGCAAGATGAGTTTGAGATGTCCATGTTGGGTGAACTATCATTCTTCTTGGGTTTGCAGATCAGTCAGAAGAAGGAAGGTATCTTCAAATCTCAGTCCAAGTATGTGAGGGAGATATTGAAGAGATTTACCATAGAGGATTACAATCTAGTTAGTACACTTATGATGACTGGGTGTAAGTTGAGCAAGGAAGATGACTCTCCATCAGTTGACCACACCTCGTATAGGTCAATGATTGGTAGCCTATTATATTTGATAGCTGGTAGGCCTGACATCTTACAAGCTGTGTGCATGGTAGCTAGATTCTAAGTAGAATCAAAAGAGACATACGTGATAATAGTGAAGATAATTTTCATATATCTGAAAGGGACTAGAGAGTTTGGGTTATGGTATCTGAACGTCAAGAGCTTTAGTTTGTCAGCTTTTTCAAATACAGATTGGTTCAGATGTGTAAATGACAGGAAGAGCACCAATGGTGATGCATTCTATTTGGGGAGCAGCTTGGTGACACGGCATTGTAAGAAGCAAGAGTTAGTCTCTCTTTCAACTGCAAAAGCATAATACATTGCAGCTACATCTTGTTGTACACAAGTGTTGTGGATGAAGCAGATGTTGAAGGGTCTGAGTGTGGAGGTTGAGCAGGAAGTGCTACTATATTGTGACAATACTAGTGCTATCAACATCTCCAAAAACCCAGTGATACATTCTAGAATGAAACACATTGCTATCCGGTATCATTTCTTGAGAGACAAGGTGATGGAAGGTGAAGTAAGGATGGAGTTTGTTCCCATAATAGAGTAGGTGGCTGATATCTTCACTAAACCGCTTCCCAAAGATCAGTTTGAGTTCCTCAAACAGAAGCTGGGAGTAGTGGTTCTTCCCAAGTACTAATGGCATTAGGAGAGGGGGAGCAAGTTGCTTGATGTTGCTGCCCCCATATTGGACTCACGGGGAGTCCATTGGTTCCACCCTTTGTACTTGGTGTCAAAGGGGGAGAGAGTTACTCATCGGAGCTTTAGAGTGTATTAGTGATGAGGTGGTTGCCAACAACTCCAACGGGGGAGATTGTTATTTTATGGTTGTCCTTGTTGGCAACCCGACCATGTGGTGGTGATGACGTGGTTAGTTTGGGTGATGTGGATGGAAATGATGACATGGCACTGTCCAATGTTACCGATAAGATAACAAAGCCGCTTGGTATGTATGGAGTTGTTGATGCATCTTTAGTATGTGGTGTGGGTTTCTGGGTCAAAACTGGTAAAATTGACCTATTTACGCTTGGGGGCACTTTCGATAGTGAAAATAACATTTTTGGAAGATCGTTTCTTCATGAAAAAGATAGATTGTAATTTATCTAGTCCAGTGCATCTGATTTTATCGCATTCTGATACTGTATGAAGAAGTTAGGCATTTGTGGCTGTCGAAGGCAGTTTCGACATTGAAGATGAATTTTTTAAAGGAAGTGTTCTTCATGTAATGATACGACAAAAATATGATCTTTCCAACGGTTCTGATTTCATCGCGTTCTGATTCCATATGAGAAAGATGCGTCATTGAAAAAATCTAGGGGCATTTTAATCTTTTTACATGGATGATTCAGATGATTGGGTCTTCTGAAAAGTCGTAGAGTGTCCAGTCACGGTTCCAATGCAGTTTGTTCATCTCAATCGGATATCATATGAAAAAGTTACATGTGTTTCTGTGAAATCAGTTCAAAAATCCGAACTAAAAAATCAACAGATGCTCTCGGTGTTGGGTGGATTTTCCTGATTTTTATTTTGAAATTTTAGGGGCTGTTGTGTAATTTTGAGATTTTGAAGGTCTTAGATGATAAGGGATGTTTAGCATTGGAAATATGAAGGTGGGGACTTATGTGTATATAAGAGAATTAGAGAGATCCTTAATACACAACTCAGATTGAGCCACGTCGGTCAGATTCAGATCTTAAGTTTCGTGCAAGAGCTTGCATTGAAGATGCTTACCTGAGGCTTCTAATTGGTGGAGTGTATTAGATATGATGGTTTGGCGATACACCATATTACATTGACCAGTGTGTGTCGTATGTGCATCATCACCGAAGGTTAGATTCCAAACCCTTAGATATGGATCAACTAGATCTTATAGATCTAGATATAATGGTCTTTAAATGATTCTCCTTTATGTATTAAGCCGACATAGATCCGGAATCTGCGCTGACGTAGCCAATGGTAAGTCGACAACACGTCTGACGATGTCAGCGCCTTTGTCACGCTGACGTCATCTTTGACTTTGAGAGATTCAAATCCTATGGTTTAGATCTATTGTTCGTTGGTTTAATCGGACGGTTCATATTAAGAGGTACCTTTTGATGAGATCTATGGCCAGATCTGTGCCTCCGTTGTGCCGCAGGTGTAGCCTATGCCATTCCTACGAAGATTCCATTTCAGGCTATCTCATTGCTCCAACTTCAAATGGTCATATCTCTCTCATTTTAACTCGGATTTGGGTGAACCAAGTTGCTACTCTTCATTTTTTCAAGCCCTACACCATGACAGTAAGAAAAATGAGTTTTGAGTGAAGAAAAGCTACGGTTTTGGTATGGGAAGTTTTCCTCTTGATGGTTGATCATTGAATGAGGTTTATTACTTGATGGAAAGTGTCTTTACTCCATTAAAGTGGATTTGAGAAGGTAGTTGAGTGTTCTTAATGTTTCATTAATCAAAAGCTAAGAGAAGAGAAAAGAAAAGAGGGTTTTTCTATTTGTGCTTTAAAGTGCAAGAGGACAAGGGAGAAGACTTGTGAGATGCCATGACCATGTTGAGCTTACTTGAAGATTCAAGTCTCCTACTCTAGAGGGGAGTTGAGGATTCTTGTGTGTAGAGACTAGGCTCTGAGACAACTCTATTAACAATAGACAAGGGCTGTGAGATTTTCTAACCCTAGAATATACATTATATGTATATATGATAATATGTATGTATGTTAGGGTTAGTTGTGGATGAATGTTTATATGCTCGGTTAGTTGTGGATGAATTGTAAGCATGCTAGCTAGTTGTGGATGTATTTGCTAGGCAAAGCTTAACTGTAGGGCATTGATATAAGTCTAAATTTATTGTATTCATTATTGAGTGCTTAGTGGGTGCTAAGCACCGGGAGTGGGTGCTCCCGTGTAGTAGGTGCTACACATTGTATCGGCACTGCGAGTGCCATCTCAGCTTTGGCTTAAGAAAATTAAGTGTGGGTGCTCCCGATTGTGGGTGCAGTCTAAAGTAGTATATTAAGTAGGTACGAAGCCTTTACAGGCACTACTCCAAGGATGTAGGAAAATTGCCGAACATCGTAAAAATCCTGTGTTGTGGGTGCTTGTTGTTTGCATTTTATATTAAAGTGCATGGAATATGGAATGAGTGTACACACTTAAAAGTGTCTATGAGACGCTGAGTGTGCATACGACTGTGTGTAAACAGGGATAGGTATATCAGGTTTTTCTTGGCAGACATCGGACAGATTTTTGGGAATCAGAATTTGACTCACTGATTAATCCCCCTCTTAGTGACTGTCGGGTTACAACAACAGTGCCACCCCTCAATCAACAGCCAGGAGGGGATCTGTCAGAATTTCACGTATAGTTCGCTCAGTGCCGCCTCGATCTCCCAACGAGAGGAACCAACAAGGGCCTCTTTCTACCCAGAACTGGGGGCTCATTTTTTCATGCATAATCAGAGTCCGAAGACACACAATGCCCATAGATGCCCACCCAGGGCAGGGGACGCCAGCGCTCACCGTAAAGGCCAGCTAGAGGCACGCGTCCGTGTGGAGAGGAACGCGAGAACTCTTCATAGAGGATAGCTCGGGGTGCACCACCTCACGGAGGTCATTAGGGCTCGCCCCTAGGCCGGCCAGAGGTGTATGCCAGCAAGGTCAGGATAGACCTGATGAGCGCCAAGACAGAAGAAGAAGCCCCAGAAGAGCTGAACGGGAATGCCGCTCCCTAGATCTTTGAGCCAGGGAAAGAAGGAACGACTTGGAAAGTTGTATCCACTGTCTCATTGAGAGGGTAGAAGGAATGTAGAGACAGAGGCACCCAGCTTACATAATAGTGACCCCAACCCATAATACACTATCCGTTGAGCTGATAGATGCCGAGCTGCCTCAAATTTTATGGTTTTTGTCTTTAATGTATATGATGGCACCACGGACCCTACGATCATCTCATGTACTACAGTTCAACCTTGACAGTCCATGGGAGGTTAGACGCAATTCTCTGTTGAGCCTTCGCAGCCTCATTAAAAGGGGTCGCGCTTATGTGGATGTCGAACTTGCTGCCCCGGTCCATCCATAGCTATGAAGAACTAACAAGAGCATTCCTCAAACGTTTTCATGCTAGTGTGAAGCAGAAACAAACTACGCAAAATGTGATGAACATGAGGCAGGGAGTGAGGGAGACTATAAAGGAGTTCCTTGCCCAATTCACTAAGGCGACACTGGAGGTAAAAAACCTACCGGAAGGAGTGGCATATAGCACATTGTGTAATGGATTAATGTACCCTGATCTGGTTCAATCTCTCGTCCTTGACTTGCCAGAGACAATGCCCGAATTGTTAAGAAGGTGCAATCAATATGCCAACGTGGAAGAAGTCCTAGCCACGAGGGGGATAATAGACAGGGGTGAACAATCAGAGAAGGAGAAGAGGAAGCCCTTGAGGCCTAGGGACAACTCTCGTGAGCCGAATAAGAACAGAACAAACTGGCCACTTGACACAGTTGAACCCGAGTGATTTGAGCTTGACCGCTCGCGAACAAACTTGCTCCTGGAGATCCAAGACCAAAAGTATTTTTATTGGCCCAGGCCAATGATAGCTAAACCAGAAGAGAGGAACCCCAACCGATACTACCGATATCACCAAGACCATAGGTATGACATTGAAGACTGTAAGTCTCTGAAAAGGAAAATTTATGAGCTCATCAGGGTAGGGTAACTTAATAAGTATTTAAAGTAGAAGTATGGTGGGAACTGGCCCAAGTCGAGGAGAGATGAGGCTAGGCCGAGCTAAGATAAGATCGAGCCGCCCAAACAGCCAGCCACAGACTGAGCTAACACGTATGATAACCAGCCTATGGGTCCAGCCATCCTGACAATCATAGGTGGACCCACCGTGAAATCAGTCAGAAAGGCCAAAGCTCACGCACGGTTGGTATGCATCATAGAACAACCCATCAAGACCCTCAAGTCGGATCCACCTATTATATTCTTTGACAAAGACCTAGAAGAGCTGAATTGGCCCCATAATGATGTCATCGTGGTTTAATTAGTGGTGGCCAACCACCCTTTCCATAGGGTCCTAGTGGACATAGGAGCCTCCGTCAACCTCATGTCCGACGAAGCTTTCATAAAACTGGGGCTTGGCGCAGGAGCCTTAAAGTCGGCCCCAGGACCTTTGTACGGATTTTTGGGCACACCAACCGAGCTAGGAGTAGCTGACCTACCGATAACCATCAATCAAGGAGCTCATATGGCCACTACTATGGTTTCTTTCATGGTTGCCAAGATAGCCTCACCCTACAATGCAATCCTTGGCCAACCTAGTCTCAATGGCCTTAGAGCAGTTGTGTCATCTAAGCATATGAAAGTCAAGTTCCCCACCAGCAACAGAATCGAGGAATGCAAGTCTAGCCAAAAGAAATCACGGGAGTGCTATGCCAACTTCATAAAGTCTGTCACAAAGCCATGCTCTAGCTTAGCATGTATGGTAGAAATCATCGATTGTCACGATGAAAGCCTTTTGAACTAAGTCGAGCCAGTGGCACAACTGTTCACTATCCCAATTACTAAGGTCGAGCTGTTAAAGATTGTTCAGCTTGGAGCATTGCTGAGCCCCAACGCCGCGATGAAATTTTGAACTTCACTGGTGAAAACTCTGATATTTTGTGTGGAAGGCTGCTGATATGCTAGGCATCTCAAGGGTCGTAACTGAGCACAGTCTAGATGTTAACCCTAGTTTCAAGCCTGTCCAGTAGAAGCGCAGGAACTTTACGATTGAGCAGAACACCATTATCAACGAGGAGGTTGACAAACTCCTAACTGCAGGGTTAGTGAGGGAAGTAAAATACCAAACCTGGCTAGCCAGTGTAGTCATGGTCTCGAAGTCCAATAGGAGGTGGAGGATTTGCATAGACTATACCGACCTGAACAAAGCTTGTCCTAAGGACTGCTATCCCTTGCCCAGGATCGACTCCCTTGTAGACTCGACTACAGGCCACGAGATGCTGACCTTTATGTATGTATACTCCGATTATAACCAGATAAAGATGAAGGTGGAAGATGAGAAGACCGCATTCCTCACCACTCAGGGTAACTACTACTACACTGCAATGCCCTTTGGCCTCAAGAATGCAGGAGCCACATACCAGAGGATGGTGAATACAATGTTTTGAAGCCAGATCGGAAGAAACATAGAAGTTTACATCGATGATATGCTAGTCAAGAGTGCAAAAGGCGCTTGTGCTGGATCTGAAGGAAGCCTTCGATGTCTTACGACATAACTAGATGAGACTAAATTCTACCAAGTGTGCATTTGGAGTGACCTCTGGGAAGTTTCTGGGCTTCCTAGTATCACAAAGGGGAATAGATGCAAACCCCTCTAAAATTGAGGCCATTCAAGAAATGCACCCGCCAAGAAACATCTACGAAGTTCAGAAGCTGGCAGGTTGCCTGGCTACACTGAACAGGTTCCTGTCCCGAGCTGGGGACAAGTGTCTTCCTTTCTTCAAGCTACTAAAAGAAGGACAAGGACACCATTAATTTTGCTGGACAGAGGAATGTGAAGCAGCTTTTTAAGAAATCAAAGCCTGCCTGACCAGGCCTCCTCTGCTGAGCTAACCAGAGCTAGGAGAGGTGCTACAGCTTTATCTTGCTACATCCTTGGTAGCCATTAGCGCAGTTCTCATAAGAGAAGAGGGAAAGACCTAGAAGCCTGTCTATTACGTGAGTAATGTGCTCCTCGACGCAGAAACACAGTACCCGATAATTGAGAAGTTTGCATTAGCCTTAGTCGTGGTAGCCAGGTAGTTGAGGCCTTACTTCTAAGCATATACCATAGCTATACTGATGGATCAACCATTGAGGAAGTCACTTCACAGCCCTAGCATGGTAGGACAGATGGTGAGTTGGGCTATCGAGTTAAGTGAGCATAACATTGAATTCCGACCAAGAAGGCAATCAAAGGCCAGGCACTGGCTGATTTCTTAGTAGAATGCACATAGACAAAAGAAGAGACAACGGTAGAGGTCGAGCCAAACAGAAAGTGGAAGCTCTTTGTTGATGGATCCAGCACCTCAACAAGGAGTGGCATAGTACTTGTACTGCAGAGTCTGGAAGAATTTACGATACAGTATGCCCTCAGATTTGCATTTTCAGCAACAAACAATGAAGCAGAATATGAGGCCCTGATAGCTAGAGTCAAACTGGCAAAGGCTGTAATGGCAGATGACCTGGTCACATATAGTGACTCACAGCTGATTGTGAACCAGGTTAATGTGTAATATGAGGCCAAAGAAGAGAGAATGGTCAAATATCTGAAAGAAGCTCGTCGTCTGATTACCAGCTTCAGTATGTTCCCAATGGTACAAGTTCCACGAGAAGAAAATAAGGTGGCAGATGCCCTCTCTAAATTGGCTACTGCGAAACTCAATGACTGTGCAAGCTCGGTATACTTTGAAGTGTTGGAAAAACCTACCTATGAGCAAGAAGTGATGTGCAGCAATACGTAGCCAGCTGAGTTGAGCTGGATGGATCCCATTGCAGACTGTTTATGAGATGGACATCTCCCAGGAGATCAGACAGAGGCAAGAGAAATTAATAAGAGAGTAGCCAACTACACCCTCCATGGAGGAGTGCTGTACAAAAGGGCAATATCTTGGCCCCTGCTAAAGTGCCTACCACCGAACCGAGCTGAAGAGATGCTCCGAGAGGCCCATGAAGGAATTTATGGACACATGGGAGGAAGGGCATTGGCCTATAAGGTGTTGCGCCAAGGGTTCTATTGGTAAAAAATGTAGTAAGATGTAATGAAATTCGTCCGGCGATGCTTTAAGTGTCAAGTACACGCCCTAATACTGCACATCCCGGCTACAGAACTTAGCTTTATATTCTGCCCAATCCCATTCGCGATGTGGGGAATGGATATCCTAGGACAGTTCAAGAAAGGCAGGGGTGGTGTCCAGTTCTTGATTGTTGCTATTGACTACTTCACTAAGTGGGTGGAAGCGCGTTCCTTAACAAAGATCACTGAGTAGGCGGTAAAAAAGTTCACAAGAGATGACGTTATACATCGCTATGGTGTCCCAAAAGTACTGAGGACGGACAATGGGCGACAATTCGACAATAAAAAATTTAGGCTCTTCTACAGCAGCTTTAATATTGATTTTCGAAACACTATTGTGGCACACCCACAATCAAATAGCCAGGAAGAAAAGGCCAACTACATACTTCTGGATGGAATTAAGAAGAGGCTGGACTGGGAGAAGAAGAACTGGGCCCACCAGCTACTAAGTGTACTTTGGGCATATTGTACCTCAGCTCGAACCCCTACAAAGGAAACACCATTCCGATTGGCATACGTGACTGAAGCCTTAACCCCTATAGAGGTGACCTAAGCTTCGTTCCGATCGATAGTGTTTGATGCATCATAGAAGCTCTAGTGCGAAATGAAACCTACAAGCAAAAAGTGCGGCAGTATCACAACAAAAAGGTTTGGCCACGAGGATTCATAGTAGGCGACTTAGTCCTTAGAAAAGTAGCTGCAGTAGACCCGAGAAGTGAAGGCAAGTTAAGTGCGAATTGGGAAGGCCCTTACATAGTCTCCAAAGTGGTTCATTCTGGTACTTACAACTTGTAGACTCAGGGGGTACAACTATACCAAGAGCGTGGAATGTCAAAAATCTCAAAAAAATTTACCAGTAGATCACATTGAAGTCCCGCACGATGGGTGTTAGTCTTATAGATTTTATATTCTCAGCACCTTAGTTTTCATATTTCAATTATTCAATTTCATTCATGGAGCTTATTGGACACTATTTCAAAGCAATGTATTTGTTACAAGTGCTTGCCACATATCAATAAATGAAGAAGCTTCTCTTAAATATCCATCTCATTAAGACCGAGCCCTAGCTCGACACTACCAAGACCAAACCCAGGTTTGGCACCTCAAGACCTTAAAATCTAAGGCATTAAGACCGAGCTCTAGCTCGATAACATCTAAGATCGAGCCCCAGCTTAGCACTACCAAGACCAAACTCAAGTTTGGCACCTTAAGACCTAAACATCTAAGGCATTAAGGCCAAGTTCCAGCTCGGCAACATCTAAGACCGAGCCCCAGCTCAGCACTACCAAGACCAAACCCAAGTTTGGCACCTCAAGACCATAACATCTAAGGCATTAAGACCGAGCTCCAACTCGGTAATGTCTAAGACCAAGCCCCAGCTTGGCACTACCAAGACTAAACCCAGGTTTGGCACCTTAAGATCTTAACCTCTAAGGCATTAAGACCGAGATCCAACTCGATAACATCTAAGATCGAGCCCCAGCTCAGCAATACCAAGACCAAACTCAAGTTTGGCACCTTAAGACCTAAACATCTAAGGCATTAAGGCCAAGTTCTAGCTCGGCAACATCTAAGACCGAGCCCCAGCTCAGCACTACTAAGACCAAACCCAAGTTTGGCACCTCAAGACCATAACATCTAAGGCATTAAGACCGAGCTCCAGCTCGGCAACGTCTAAGACTGAGCCCTAGCTCGACACCTCAAGACCTTAACATCTAAGGCATTAAGACCAAGATCAGCTCAACAACGTCTAAGACTAAGATCAGCTAGGTAACATCTAAGACCAAGCTTCAGCTTGGCGTCACTACGGTCCAAGTCTAGGCATTACACTTCAGAAGATTAAGATGTATGAGATAAATCTAAGACCAACTAGATAATGGAACCACGCTTACAGGGAAATAAAAGAGGCACAATGACTGAAAAGAAAACATTTTTCATTAATAAAAGAGGGAATAAACCCTCAAAATTACACTACTCCCGAAGGAGACATTTTCATCAGAAAAAAAAAGAGAAAATTACATTACTCCTGAAGGAAGAAGAAAGAAAGAAAAGGAGAAGATAGCATCAGAATTGTAGGGATTGGGGGGCTAGCTCAGGAGGGAGTGAGCTGGTTCATTTAACTGCTTTTGGGTCTGCTTGAGTCACCTCTTCACCAATCTCAGGTTGATCGACGAGCTGCATTGAAGGAGCAGGGGCAGGAGTGCGCTGCTCATAGTCTGACAGATCGTAGTCTGGCATCTTGCCCAGGACGAACTGAATGGTGTCATCTGAGCCTGCCTGGAATGAAGCGACGTTGACATCAACTAACCATTTCTAACCAACTTTGGGGTTCAGCCACCTCTTAGCAGCAACCTCATCATTCGCTGTTAGCTCAGCCTGATGCTTCAATTCCAACTCAGTAATCTGAGCTGCAAGTTCAACCCCCTTCTTTCTGCTGGACTCCTAAGCCTCGACCATCTCGCTTTGGAACGCGTCCTTCTCCTTGACCAGGTCGCTGTTGACCCAGAATTGCTTGGCAACTTCGTGCTCCAGCTTGCCAGCCCTCAGCTCGGCATCTTTGGTGCTCTGCTCCTCAGCCTAGGCCCTTTTCTTCTTAGCCTCTAGCTGGCTCGTGATCATGTGCACGTCCCCCCTGAGACGCCTCACCTCATCTTCCACCCTTGAATAGGCGATGACCATATTCTCAACCGATGAGCCGTATCGATTGAGAAGTTGAAGCCCTGCAAAGATTCAATAGAGCAGTTAGGAATATACAAGTATCAGAACCACACAAGATGGAGGTTGTGGTGACTTACATTGTTGATCCACGTGTACATTAAGTCCACAAAGTCTACGTTTGATAACTTCTTCGCATGGGCGATGTCCCTCTTAGGGCGGCTCTGACGGCACCATGCCCAAGCATTGTTGGGATCAAGCACAGTGCCATTCTCAATCAACTCCTCCAACATGGTGGGAGGCTTCTGCCTGGGCCGGGCTACCTTGGGCTGATTGTCGGGCTGCACCTCTTCATTGGGGGAGTGCCTCCTCTTCTGGCCTTCCAGGCCTCCAGCCGCCTAGTCCGACGTGTCGAGCTACCCGGTGCCCTTGTCTTCAGAAGGGCATAGTAGCTCCTTGCCCTTCAACGAGCCTGGGGCCCTGTGTGTATTGGACTGACGGGGGCATCTCCTTGCCGGGTATCACCTTTCTTGGCTTACCCCCAATCATGATGGGTGAGGCCTTTTGGCCCGTGCTAGGAGGTGGAATGGTCTTCACACCAGAGCTAGGGCTCGGCATGGCCTTGCCTTTGTCCGCAGTCTTCTTGGCGGCTTGCTCAACCGCCTCCTTCTTCCTCGCCTCCGTCGCCTCCGCGGCAAGGGCCTTGTTATCTACCTTCACATTCACCACTGCAAAACAAAGATGAGCCGAGCTGAGTTAGAACAAAGACCGAGCTAACCTGAAGAGACAACCAGACTTAATTAAACCCTCACCAGGGACTTCACTCAGCTCCCACTCTCGAAGGAAGTCTTCATCCTGCAGCATCCGGACGTCCACGGCCTCCTAACCCAAACACATTTGATAGGTTTGGAGATCGACTATGGATAGCTTAAGAGCTCGGTTCAGCACTGACAGAGTGGGCCTCACCCAGCTACTCTTGAAGGGGTTCCCCTCCATTGCTACATAGAAATACCTCTCCTTCCACTTCTTCACTGAGGAGGGCATGTTGATAAACATTTTTAAATTGTTGCAGGGATCATCCCTGTCCCTCTTTGTGAAGTAGTACCACCTCGAGATGTGCCTCTTCGCCAAGAACATCTTGCGAAAGACCTCCAATGTCGTAGTTTGGCCTAACTTCGAGACGAACACCTCAAATCCGAGAATAGTGCTCCAGGAGTTCGGTATGAGTTGGCTTGGGGCGAGACACCAGTACTCTAGAACCGAGCTGACCAGCTTGGGCACCGGAATCCTAAGGCGATGTCGTAGGGGGCCACCTTGTCCCTAGAGGCATCTACACGTTCATCTTTATCTAGGATACTCATCACCACGTAATTGGGGATACCATACCGACCCCGGATCAAGTCTAGAACTTTGGGTGTAAGAATGCTCGGGGTGTTGACAGTGGTTTTCTTTTCTCCGGAGGATGAAGCAGAGCCTTCCCCCTCAGACTCTGCTAGGCCTGCCTCATGGACTTTAGCGCTTGATGGACCTGCCACCGAAGTGCCCATTGCCATGGCACTGGGGGGTTGAGCTGGGATCACCCCTGGTCGGGAAGGTCGCAGGCGAGACCACCTTAACAAACTTAGTACCCAAGCTACTGCCCGAGCCTGAGCTGCCACTAGGGCCTGAGCTACCGTCAGATCCTGGAATGCTTGAAGTGTTGTCATTGGAGGACGAAGGATCGGGAATGGGACACGCACAGACGCCATATCAGGATCACCAGGACTGACGCTAGGAAATATGGAGGGCTGAGCGGAAGAAGAACGACGAGTCACAACCATAATAAGATCTTACTTACTGGTTGAAGGACGAGCTTGAAAGTGACACTAGAGAAGACGAGCTGATGAGGATGAGCTGGTTGGTTGTATTCAAGACGCCAGGCTGCTCTGAGACTATAGATGATCGCGCTGAGGCTAGGAGCGAGCTGAACTGACTTTTAACACTAGAACAAATGCAAAGTCTTCTGGGAAAAAATATGTCCTATTTATAGGTGAAGGCGGTGGAGAATGGACGACTAGATCTGACTGAGATCAATAGTGAACCAAAGCAGTCTCTTCGCCTGACCGAGGTAAAGTTACGACGCTGTGACACGTGGCAGGACCAGCATGTTTCGTTCTGAACGAATGGTGCACGTGTGCGAAAGTCAACCAAATTTAATGCTTTAGCTTTAGCTGTTCGAACCGAACTGCTAGAGCACGGGGCTGGTGATGAGGGTAGATATGTCTGACCACAGCACGACCAAGGAGCGTTCAAACTACTCATGCTGTACTGCCACCTCAGCCCCTCATCAAGCCGAACTGTCACCTCGGCCCTCATTAGGCCGAGCTACCACCTCGGCCTCCCATCTGGCCGAGCTACCACATCGGCATCTCATCTTGCCGTACTACCACCTCGGCCCCTCATCAGGCTGAGCTACCACCTTGGCATCTCCTCAGGCCGTATTGCCACCTCGGCCTCTCCTCTGGCCGAGCAGCCACCTCGGTCCAGCATCATCAGGCAGGGCTCCTAGAAGTATTCTCTCATCCACTCCTACATTCATGGAACGTAATCCTTGATCACAAAGATAGGACTCTATCCACTACACGTTATCAGAGACATCCATCCCTCTCACAATCCACACCTCCGAGATAAGAGAGGAATATTCCTGAAAGATGCCCCAGAATCTGGAATATTCCTGGAATCAGAGAGACATTCTCCTTAAGGACTCCACGCCTAGTAGAATTCTCCACGGATGTTCCCCCTTTCTCCACTCCATCAGCAGCCTTTAAATACCAAGGTAAGCCTCCATTGTGGGGATCGATCACTTCTTTTGACTAAAAACTCTCAAGTATCTACTGTGGAAAGATCTAACTTAGGCATCGGAGAGTCCCTCGTCTGGTCAGCCCGACTCTCCCCTATCTTCTCTTCTATGTAGATCGGCTGAAGCATCAGGAGTTGCAAGGAAGATCGGCTGGTATCAAAGTGGGTAGTTGATACTTTGATTCATGGTGTAGCCTATTAATTTTTGTTGTAGCATGTAAACTTGTTATGTTGTTCTATAATTTTATTTTTTTCTTTTAGTTCCTCCTCTGGTTTCTTTTCCATAATCCAGTTCCAATCAAAATTAACAACAACATTTATATTTCGGGGAAGACTCAGATTATAGATGTTAAAATATGTTGATTGATCTCACCCTGCTCCACCGGAGAAAATGGATGAAAAGAAGACCTGGTTATTTCCAATCCTAGGTTCATTTCGTGGAGATGCACAGATCATTTGGTACTTAGTTGGATAACTTCTATTATTATTGTAACTTTCATTGTGTAACTGATTGGAATTGAGGCTTCACAAGAAGTTTGGATGACTCAAACAGGATTTTTCAGTAATGATCCAAGGCATATATTCTTCAACTTAAGAAACAATTAGTAGAATTTATTTCTTTGTTTCTTTTTAGATGAATGAAAATATATTAAAAGAAGAAAAGAAATGTATATAATCTCTTGAGAAAAATGTTTTAGCCTTGAGTACTCTTGTTGGATTAACTCCAAGCTACAAATGCTTTCTTACCTCCCTCACTAACCCTTCAGAGGGTTTATCGACATTTTTTCCAGCTTCTTGATCTTCTTATGACACAAGAGAAGCATCTTGAGCACATGATTGTAAGAACATTACTGATCTTGCGGCCTTTACTGCTTTGCATGGAATAGGTAGAGGTGTATCAAATCTTGGAAGTTGAATTGGTAAGGTTCCTCAATTTTGGCTCACTCTGTTGTTTATCATAATATTTTACATGTGCCTACAATACAAAAGAATATTATCTCTGTATCAGAGTTTTCAGACGATCAATACTGTGTATTTGAGATTGATAATACTAGTTTATTTATTAAGTATTGCTAAATCAGGAGATTATTTTTAGAAATACCAAATAAGGGTGGATTGTACCCCATTCAGAAATGCCAACTATTTATCCAACTGCATTTTTTTTTTTTTTTTTTTTTGTGATAATGCTTTCATGTTAGTTTGGCATAAAATTTTGGGCCATCCCTGTAGAAACGCAACCCTGAAAGCAATGCAAAATGTGATAGAAAAACAAGAACAAACAATACATGTAGGTTTACGAGATTCGGCAAGATTGCCTACGTCCTCGGTGAGATGAGATGCTGCTTCACTATCAACGGAGAATAGGGTTACAACGCTCGTCCTCACACATTTCATAATTACTTACATAGAAAGTGAACCTGTGTGCATTGTTCAAAGATATGATTGTCTATCGGAGGGCTTGCACCAATACTCCATAGATTAAATTGCAACGGAATACAAGACATCGTACAAGCTCCATTAAGAAAGGGTACAAACGCCTATTTCAGTAATCTTCTTTTGTTACTTCTAGACCTTTAGAATTACTTCATATGCACATTTAGGCTGCAACTACTATATATTGTTGCTAGAATTGGTCATTAAAGACGATGTGCCCTATTAGGTACAATAGACCAAAGCTCATCACCTGCTGGTTGAGCACCTCTACTGAAGAATTATCAGTGACAGGGTTATCCCTCTCTCTCCACTGTCAAGCATGGATGAGGGCCATCTTCAATATCATCGGGGACTTGGCTGCGACTCCCAATAGCTCCATCATACCATCTCCAGCTGAACATATTTACACACCATTTGTACTTGCGGTTCCAAGTTTGTCGGTCTGGACATACCGTCGCCACTTGAATACGTTTCCACCTCGTATTTTTCACTTGCAGTTTTGACACTTGACTACATTTACTTTCATTCACATTTGCATCTTCTACGATCTTGGTAGGATCATTGTACTGCCCCACGATGCATGTTTTCAATCATGTAGGACCGTTATACTACCTGTTCTTGCACTTTTTATTGATTGATTTACCAAGCTTAGTTTTATCGTTCGTTTTTGCATATGCATTGTACCTCCTCCATCCTTAAACAGGATTTCAAAAGACGAGCATTTCTTTGACTTTCATTCACAAACACCCTAAATTAAAGAGGGACATTCTGTAAACATTGCACTTTATCACCCCTAACATTACTGACCCAAAATTATTATACATAGTCTCAACGTCTCTCTATAGAGGAAGAGCGTAACTGTTGGAAAAAAAAAACACTAAATTTTCATCACATGATTTTTATTAATAAAATAATTTTCAAAACTGGTTTCAATGATAATATTAAGTGTATTCATAGGTAAAAAAAAATCAAACTAGACAATGGTGCAAGAATGACACAAATCGGCTTCTAAACTCTGAACTAAGTTGCCATCGTCACTTGGTACAATTTTTTGGCAATAGCCCAAAATTGTGATGGCCATCAATTTTAATCCCTAAGTCCCATTTTGATATGCCATATATACTTAGAAAGTGCTTTTCTATCACTATACAAAGATAAGGACAACTTTTTCTGGAATAGTCCAATTCTACACAGTGAACAGATTTTCGTTCACCGAGAATGCTATCAGACAGGGCAGCGTTCTTGACCTAGGGGTGGCGAGTGCGAGCATCTTCAACGTGAGGAAACACTGTCTTTTCATATCCACTGTGTGTGGATGCAAGTAATTAAACATGATCAAATTAACATTCTTAATTTCTTGAAAAAGGAAAAAAAGAAGGAAAGAGACATTATTTCTCTCTAATCGAGTTAAATATATCTAACATATCCATACTTAACCATTTTACTTCAAATTTGGATGGAAATTAGGAAAATTTGATGAAATATTTCATTTTACTTGAAGATCATAGTTACCGGTATCAGCAAACTTAAAATATCAGGTGTAGCATGATTATGTGTACCAATTTCATTTTACTCTCAGCCAAAGAAAATGTTCACTTTCAAATGATAATCAAACTGAATCTTAAGGACTCAGGGTCTTGGTTGGCATTTCCAACTTTGCTGCTTAAAGAATCATTCCCCCTGGACATTAACTTGACACTGCCTCCACGTTAGGAGTTGTTCCAATATGACCTAATAAAGAAGATCTTGGTAGGTATTTTCAACTTTACTGCTCAAGATCCAATCTAATCCATCATTGCCATTTTCATTGACATTTTAACACATAACTTGCCACTTCCACTACGTTAAGTCAGAACTTCAGTCCAATCCTCAAGGGAAAGGAAATGATATAACCAAACTGAAAGTTTGGCATGCTGCCATGTGAACAAGGTCATCACTTCAACTGCTAGACAAGCATGAAATGGGGACAATGTAACAGTATTTTCGCTCCCTACTGGATTAAGGTCACACATGACTAACATGACCACTAAGGTTATGTTCGGATGCCAAGAAAAAAAAAATTTAATTTGAAAAGAGATAGACACGTAAACCGATAATTATGTCATTTTATTTTTTTTCTTTTTAAATAATTTTTTTTGTAATTATTACTTAACATAAATATGTAACTAACTCCAAAATATCTCAAAAATATTTATTAAATATGAAATATCAAATACTAGCGTTTTAAACAGTATGTTGTTATAACGTCATTCTCTCCACTGCTACTACCTCTCTCTCTCTCTCTCTCCCACTAGCCATTGCATCCACTGGCCCCGTTTTATCTCTCTATAATTGAAGGTTCAAATTTATAAAAGGAAAAGACGGTTCAAACGTTCACATCAGTTGGAGGCACCTGAATGTTCACTTAAAAAGTGTATGAGAGGGGTTGTACCACATGTATGGTGTGGTATAGATTTATTGGATAGGATAATTATATATTTATTTTATAGGTAATTGTGATTATTAACATTGTAGGTGGGTTAATTGTAATGGGGGGGTTATTGAATGGAGTAAAGTATTTGAAGTAGCAGTTTCCTTATCGAATTGTATTCTTTAAATAGTTTATTAACTATGAAATTAACAGACTTTGGATAATATTGATTCTTCCGTTTGTAGAAATGCAACCCTAAAAATGATGCAGAAGAAAATGAAAAATAAAAAACAAACAATACGTACAAGTTTACGAGATTCGGCAAGATTGCCTATGTTCTCGAGGAGATGAGATTTTGTTTCGCTATCAATGGAGAATATGGTTACAATGCTCGTCCTTATACCTCTCAGTATTGCTTGCATTACAATGAAAGAGAACCTCGCTACAAATATATAACGAAAAACCTTAATTAGTTTTTTTTGTCGTGGGCGCCTGCACCAATACTCCCTGAATTAAACTGCGACGGAATACAAGATATCATACACCAACAACGTTTACTATCTTGAGTGAAAGAAGTCGTGGCTTCCTCAGTAAAACAAAGAGGCCAACTACCTCCCAATTAGTCAAGATCCCAATCTATTTGTGGCTGTAGATAAAACTGACTTTCGCTATGGTATTGTATATTCCGTAGCATTAAATTTATTATTCGGATGGAAATGAAACAATCGAAGGAAAAAAAAAAAAAAAAAAAAAACCAATTATGGTTTTAGAAACGGATGATGAATTACCATAGAAAATATTTGTAATTAATGACAGAAATTTATAATCCATTTCAATAATAATATTATAGTGAAAGAATATAATTTCGTCTCAAATAAATATTTAAGTTAACCAAATCCTTATTGAAAGTTAAAATTCGTCCAATGAAAAGTCAAAGTGACAGAAAAATATTACCATATTTAGCATCGTAAGAGAAAGGTCATTAGTGGCTTAGTAAAACCAAATCAATCTTGGGTCATTGCTACACTATGAATTACTTTGGATGGAGAAAAGCTTAGTATTTATTTTCGTCTCTTTTCTATTTTACATTGGATTGAAAAAAGTTCCCTTTTCTCCACCTTCTCTGAACTCAAATACTTACTAAAGTTCCCAATTTTTTTTTCTATTTGTTAAAAGAATACTTCTTGTCATCTACGTTTACAATGTGTTTTAATGCGAGGCATTATATATTTTAAGTTGGGATTGCTTTACCTTTGTGTGGGTCATTGTGTTAACCTTAAGGGGGTAGTCGAGTTGGCAAGGGACTTTCGCCATAGGAAGCGTATGGTTTTGAGTTCGACTCCTCTTACCTTTCAGTGAAAGTTGGATGGCTCTCATTCAACCCCGGAATGACTCAGGCCATGCGGTTGTGAGGTCAGTATGGGCCTGCGGGACTCGTCAGGCCGAAGGCTTGGATACCAGTTGTTAGCTAAAAAAAAAAAAAAAAAATCCTAGGTCATTGAGTTGATGGGATCAAGGATGGTGGAGGAAACAAGAAGTAAGCATTTAGAATCAGACATGGAATCAACCTTCAATAGGATCGGAATCAAATTGATATAGGTCGAAATAAACCAAGGAATAATAGGCCAGAACCCTAGAAAATGAGATGGCAAAGAAGCAAAAATTTCATAAAATGTATTTTTTTTTTTTTTTGAAAATTTTATTCAATAAATTTGGAGACTTTATTACAAGAGATACGTTTCTTTGATTTTCTATTTTTGACTAACTACAAGGAAGAAACAAAGACAAAAATTTAATTCAAACATGAATAATGGACGATTCAAAAGAAGGTTGAAAGAATCAGCTGGAAAGAAAGTAGTAAAACCTTGGATGAGCTTTTTTAAGGAATTCTGAGTTTTGAGGCCATTCTCATCTTAGTGCGAATTGTTCAACTATGTTGATATATACATATGACCAATCCGTGGTATATAGCCTGTTCTAATTCCACGGTCTACACCCACCTACTCAACAAATGGCCGAAAAAGTCCGCAACTGTGTTCTAGACGTGAATGTATTAATTGATGGATTACCTAGACTGTGCAGTGAGGTTCACCGCGTGATCAATAAGGTCAAGAAACCCCCTAACCACCTTGGATCCCACTCCCACGTCCCTAGTCCCTAGTTTGCCGCAATGAATATTTTCCCATTCACCGTGGGTGTAGGGAAACTCTGTCCTTGATTTTAATTATAAACTTCAACCTCAGACCAAAGTATTATACTGCACAAGGCTAAATCAATGAGCCTAAATTTTGTACTAAAATTAAAAGAAAATAATAATATTAAGAAAGCCTAAATTTTGAATAATAAATGCATGTGTCCTAATCCCATGTCAAGTAACACTCCAAAAATGCAGGACTCTGGGAGAGGGCATAAATATATAAGTTTTTAGAATACACGTGTTAGGTGTGCATAGACATAAGACTTGCAAGGGTGCTTTATTGAATGAGCATGAAACTTTATACATTACTATTACTAATCCATAAATGAAACTCTACACATTGCAAGTCGATGCAGTTTGAATTGTCACATCATATGTCCACATGGCTCAAAATGTGGATCATTTTGGAAAACCTTCCTGAAATGGCCATATCTTTTCATTTTAAAGGACAAATAAATAAAAAAAAATAATATATATATATATATATATTTATACTCAAAATGTGGATCATTTTGGAAAACCTTCCTGAAATGGCCATATCTTTTAATTTTAAATGATAAATAAATAAATAATATATATATATATATATGTGGAGTATGTTTTTCCTCGTAAAGGTTTACCATACCATCCTAGAGTTCTCGAACCCCTATAAGGTTTTAGTATGTAACCCTAGGTGGATTCCATCTTTGGAGATCAGCCCTATATGAGAATGATTCTCGTACGAGGACTTGATCTGCTTTCATAACGGTCATGGATCAAGTTCTCGTACGAGAACCATTCTTATACGGCCACAGAGTTGGTTTTTAGATAAATTCCATCTATGCGAATCAGCCCTATACGAAAATAGTTCTCTGAAGATTGACTTTATTGATATGACAACTTGTAATGAAGTATGAAATATAAATTGGAAGCACAACTCTAATGGGTCCTATCGTACGTAAACCGTCTCCAAAAAATTAATTAAAGAAAGGAAAAACAGAAGAGAAAATTTATGAGGCCATGAATTTTTATTCAGCTCATCAGAGATAAGAGTGCATCGAGCTATATATTTCAATATATTTAGCCCAGAGCAATACATCAAGCCATAATCAAACTCCTTTTCACGAGGTAATAAATTACTGTATTTTTTTATTTCTCTAGAAGCAGCATTGCATACAATATGGGACCTTCTCATCTATGTTGCAATGACAACAACTCTCTTTCCAACATGAGTTGACACAAGCTGAAAATGAAAACGAAAATGGAAAAAATAAACCAACATCAGTAAAAAAAGAAGAGAAAAAAGGAATGGAAATAGTAAAAATGAGGGAGAAAGCTTACGAAAAACGGTAACATAATCTTTGTTGAAATCTTGAGGGTTAACGACTGTTGGTAGGCGATTGCTGGCCCAAACCATGTTTTTGGTGGTCATGGGGTTGATGAACACCATTAAAAAGAAAAATAGCACCACTGACTTCCTCGTGAACATGATTAATTCTCTCTCTTTAACTCTCTCTCTCTCTCTCTCTCTCGCGGTGGTGTCCATCTATTTATAAAGCTTTGCTTCTTAAATCCTCCATGAGACCCCCACCCCTTTTTTGGTAAGCTTATTAAGATATCCTTTTTAAGTTATAAACGAATCTCTATCTCCAGCTAGCACAACTCTGCATCAAATTGATGTTCCTATTCAAGAGGAGACCACACATAGTAGGAACTTCTCAAAAGGAAATGGCTAGAAGGACTCCAGCAAATCTCATAAGATTGTATCTTATCATTCCATGTATAATAGTATCAAATCTCAGTGAAACCCTTGAATCTTGGCTCCACCCTAGCTAAACTTTAATAATTTACACCCATATACGGTGATTTTTCATTCCCTTTCTCAATGGTTAAATCAGATCGTACTCAAACAGGGGAATTTTGGAGGATATGCAGAGGGATCCATCTTGCTGTCAGTGGTATTGCCAGATCAATGATAACACACATGATACACATGTTACAGCTCATGCCCTCCATGCAATCAGTGGCGTGACTGTAACATGTGTATCAATTAACATATGTATCATGTGTGTTATCATCCCCCTGAACTTGGATATTGGTACCTGCCTCCACCCACATGAATGTTGTCAGCTGCAAGTGGGTGTACCATGTCAAAACTAAGAGTGATGGTTCCATTCAAAGATTCAAAGCTCAGCTTGTTGCTAAAGGTTTTCACCAAAAACCAGGCATCGATTTTAAAGAGACTTTCAGTCCTGTTGTCAAGCCTGCTACTGTTCGCACTGTCTTGACTATGCAATATCTCGCAACTGGATAATAAAACAACTTGATGTGAAAAATGCGTTCCTACATGATCAACTCCATGAGGAAGTTTACATGACCCGGCCACCGGGATTTGTTACTGCTTCATCCTCAACTCATGTTTTTCGTCTTCACAGGGCAATCTATGGTCTACGTCAAGCATCGAGAGCCTAATTTGATCGATTTAGTACATTCCTTCTAAAGCATGGTTTCTCTCGTAGTATGGTTGACACATCTATGTTCACAAAGCACTCCACTTGTGGAACATTGATTCTTCTCCTTTATGTTGATGATATTATCCTCACTGGAGACAATGGCAATGCACTTAGCACCTTCATCAAATGCTTAAGCACTGAATTTGCAATGACTGATTTGGGTGAACTTCATTACTTTTTAGGTGTTGAAGCCACTCGGACAATGGCTGGTTTATGCCTAACACAGACAAAATATAGTCTTGACCTACTGCAGAAAACAGGCATGACTGGTTGCAAATCATGTGGTACTCCAGTGGCTTCTGGCTCAAAACTCTCCGCCGCTGATGGGTCGACATTGGTTGATCCCCATGAGTATCGTCAAGTTGTTGGTGCCTTGCAATACCTAACACTTACTCGCTCTGACCTCTCATATTCAGTCAATCAAGCATGTTAGCTCATGCATGCACCCATGACTGCCCACTATGATGCAGTCAAGCGTATCCTTTGATACCTCAAACACACTCTAGGTGCAGGCATTGACATCAAGCCAGGTCCAATCTCTATCGTCACTGCCTTCACCAACGCCGACTGGGCTGGTTGTCCTGATACAAGACGATCTACAACTGGTTTCTGTACTTTTCTTGGATCAAATTTATTGTCTTGGGGATCCAAGAAGCAACCTACTATTTCTCGCTCTAGCTCGGAATCTGAGTATAACGCTCTAGCGGTTACTGTTTCAGAAGTGTTATGGCTCTCATATTTGCTAGAGGACCTTCATGTTCCCATTTCCCTTCCACTCATCATCAATTGTGACAATATATCTACAACATACATGGCTGCTAATCTTGTTCTTCATGCTTGAACCAAACACATCGAAGTAGACTATCACTTTGTACATGAATTGGTTCTTACCAAAAAGATCAAGGTGCAGTTTGTACGTTCTTCGGACCACGTTGCTGACATATTTACCAAGGGCCTATCCTCACCATTGTTCAAGTCACATAGATCCAAACTAATGTGGTTACCACCCATTAGTTTGCAGGTGGATGATAACACACATGATACACTTGTTAATTGATACACATATTACAGCTCATGCCCTCCATGCAATCGGTGGCATGACCAGTGGTGGGACTGTCAACTCTTGCCAAGATGAGCTAATTTACCGTATATATACCCTGTAATCTCTCTTCAAGATATGTACAATAGTGTATCTTACCCTTTAAATACAAAGACTGAAGTGTGTGCCAAAAATACACAATTTTACAGCAATTACTATCTCTTTAGAGAGGTTTGGATAACAAAGGTAAATGGAAATTACCTTTATTGAATTGTTTCTAGAAAAGACAATAGGATAAAGCCCCCATTTAGGAATGGTTATGAGGCCCTTTCCTAGTAGCTTAGTGGTTTGGATAACGTGTGTGTAGTAGCCCTTTCCTAGTAGCTTAGTGGCTCTTTCCTCTGTATAGGAATGGTTATGAGGCCTTGATTGCACGTGAAAAGTGAAAGTGGAGACGCACTTATATAGGCCGAAAGGATGTGTTCGGTTGTATACTAGTCGAGTCGACAGCTATACTGAGCGAGAAGCCTAAGAGAGGCACATAACGAGGTGAAGGAAGCGGAGGGGAGTTTCGGGAACAAAGCCCTCGTTCAGTAGCTAAGCAAGGTACCAACACAAGGTCCAGTCGAGACGGAACCACCTGCCATCTAATCTTCCGCATATCTTTCTAGCCATCGCCAATTTTTATGAATTTGAAATAATGTTTGAAAATGCACTAAAGATATGTAATTGCTGAGACCTACAGACAATTGGGGCCACTGCACAATTTTAGCACAATTGGCTTGGAGGGGACACGGTACTCCGCCTCAGGAAGCGAGGTCCCGTGATCAAACCTTCGTCGGTGCACCTAACTTCTTGGGGTCACCGCACGAGAGTTTTCATCTCAGACTGACACGATTCTGTGTAAGCGGTATTACAGTGATCCCAAAGACTAGTCGGGTCAAAAGATCCAAACACCCTAGGTATAAAAAAATATATAAAAAAAGAAAAAAGTGTTAGTGGCATAGGAGAGCCTATGATTATTAATATAAAAAGCATCAGAACTATATTTTTTTGAAACAAAATTGTGGAAATTTTTTCCTTACCTTTTTCATTTTCAGTGCATTAATTATGACCCTACAAGAACCACCGAGGTCTTATGATAAGTAGAACGAAGATGGAATATATGAAATGCAACTTTAGTCATTTAGAAAGTGATAACGAGAGAGTGAAAATTGAGGGGAGAGAGATCCCACAAAGCGATTGGTTTAGATACTTAGGCTCTACCTTAAACAAAGAATGTGAGATTGATGATGATGTTACCCACAAAGTTAAGGTAGGATGGATGTAATGGAGAGGGGCATCTAGAGTGTTATGTGATCGACATATCTCTCCAAAGCTTAAGGAAAAATTTTATAAGACAGTTATAAGACCGGCTATGATATATAGTGCAGAATGTTGGACAGTCAAAAAGCGTAATATAGATAAGCTGAGTGTGTCTGAAATGAGGATGCTGAGATAGATGTGTGGCAAAACCATGAGAGATAGAGTAAGAAATGACAAAGTTAGAACCGATTTGAGAATTGCTCCAATTCAAGATAAGCTCAAAGAATGTCGATTACGATGGTATGAACATATCCAAAGGAGGCCTTTAGATGCACTAGTACGGAGGAGTGACCAGATGCAGATGGATGGAGCGAAAAGGACTAGGGGCAGACCAAAAATGACCATTAAGGAGGTAGTAAGAAGAGACATGCAAAAGTTAAGTCTTCACCAGAGTATGGTATCCAACAGAGCTGCTTGGGGGGCTAAGATCTGGGTTGCCGACTGTTCATGAGTGGGATGCCCAAGACCTTTTTTTTCTTTTTCACTTGGATCCATATAGCCCACCCCATTTAGTTGGGATAAGGCTAACATGTGTTGAACTCTTAATTGTAAAGTTACCTCCTCTCCCATAAAAAAAAAAAAAAAACATATGAAAAGGTTATAGCCTTACTTTTTTTGATCTCTACAAAGGCAATAAAATGATTCATATTTATCGATCAAAATAAGCCAACAATAACAAAACCCAACTACAAACACATCCAATTTATCCTCCTTCAGCTTCTAAAACCTATCTCTTGTCAATCTCTTCATATTGAGCTTATTTGCAGTGCCTATAACCTTCAATTTTTCATTTTTCAAAATAAAGTCTTAGCCATATTGTTGATCATTTCCTGCACATCAAACAAACAAAATCCATTATGGGGAAAATCAAAAGCAAAGACATTCAATGCCATTTGATTAATGCATTCAATGGCCCCAAAACACCACAACTAATATAAAGAATCAAAATACAAAAAGACTAGTCCAATGATTAGAATAGAAGTTAGATTTTATATATATCTTCCGCTTTTCCATACTCCTAATTAAAAATGTCTTTCTTTATTCACAGTTTCCTAAATCATCCACTTGTATTGCACTACAAAATAGAGTAGCTTTTGTCATGAAATCAAACACTTCACCAAAAGTTCATTTGAGCATGTGAGTTTTACATGACGAATGCCACCAATGGATGTAACAATAGTATTGCTATTAGCTAAAGTCTTCGTTCTTTTTTTTTTTTTTTTTTTTTTTT
>NC_056566.1:12658829-12680471 GCF_013358625.1 Macadamia integrifolia
TAAAGGAGAGAGTGAAGATGGGATCAGCACATCTCAACGACTGACTAGATCACAAGTATCTATGTCTAGCACAGTTGAGTGTTTACAAGACAAGGTATTGACCAAGCAAAAGACCAATCGAGCAAAGAGAACAGCAAGGGAGAGGGAGAAGAAATGAAGTACAAGCAATCTGGATGTTTTAATTTAGAACAAGAGTGCAATATTGTATTAATTTACTTTTTATGACTTTAAGACAATTGGGTGTTTCTTTATGGTTTTGGATGTTTTTGACGGATTTGGTTTTTTTAAGAGCTATTTCTATTTCACACTAGACATGGTCGTATGGAATATGTTATGAACAGGAATTTGAACAGATATTCATGGATATGTTTTGGATTTTTTTTATGGTATAGGTTGTGATGAAAATAGGAATTTGAACAGGTATTCATGGATATGTTTTGGATGTTTTTTTATGGTATAGGTTGTGATGAAAACAGGAATTTGAACAGGTATTCATGGATATGTTTTGGATGTTTTTTTATGGTATAGGTTGTGATGAAAACAGGAATTTGAACAGGTATTCATGGATATGTTTTGGATTTTTTTTATGGTATAGGTTGTGATGAAAATAGGAATTTGAACAGGTATTCATGGATATGTTTTGGATGTTTTTTTATGGTATAGGTTGTGATGAAATATGTTGGTTTCAAGTGTATAATGTTACAGGTATTTACAGGTATTAAATGTCATTTTATAGTCAAAATGCTGCCCTTTTTTTTCGAAACTTATCACAATGCTGGCACTCTCTCCATCAAAATGCTACCCATTCAATTTTGAGGGTCATGATTAATCAATAACTTAGTAATAAGAACAGTGAGAATGAACGATTTCATTTAGTTCAGATTCTTACATACTTGACACAACTTCACTATTAAACATTGTAAAGTCATTTTTTAACACATAGCACTAAACACACCACCACAAGCACACCAATTACAATTTTCATCGTTCCATACACTTTCTCTAAATACTTAATTCTTTTCTTCAAGGCACGAATATCTTCTTTCATCTATTGACTTTGGATTCTTTCACCAACAACTGCTTCTAAATTAGTTGCAGGGGGTGGCAAAAGTCTTGGTGCAGCTATAGGTTCACACCATGAGAAGTATCGACATCCTCTTGGTGCTTCAGGGCAGCAGTAGTACAACATATTTGGGTGCGAACTAGACTCTGAAATTCACACCAATGCCCTTTTCGGTTCAGGACATTCGCATCTAACATTCACAAACCTTAACCCACTTTGACTGCTGTCATTGACACTTGTGGTAGACATCGGTTATCTGTAAATTAAACATGGTAAAAGTGGATTATTATTACTTAGCATCCAGAGTATGAGAAACGCTCAAAACATAGACCCAGAACTCAAACACAGGGAACACAAGTCATAGATCTTTCCTCAAAGAAAACACTGAAACTTACAATGTAACTTCACCAGCCCCTTCAAATCTCTACAAAGCAACAGAAACCACCACATTCATCAGCAAGCAAGCTATTGGAAACAGAACAAATTAAGTGACAAAGCAGATTTTACTATGATGGTAAAAGTGATAGTAATTTTACTTGGTTTGTGAATTAACCAACTGGCTGCTTGAATTGTCTAAAACATTTGCTTCTTTTGTTGAAGTTAGGCATCTGTTGCAAGTATTCTTAGTGTTGTTGACCTTGCTAAATAACTTAAAGAAGTTGCGTTAAGCGGATTCTTATATTGACTTTTGATTTTCATTCTAAATAATGTTGCAAAACCTGCATTAAGTCAAGTTTAGACTTTAGACTATCCAGAATGAGGGAAAATTATAAATCAAAAGGGAATTTTATAAACTAATGTTTTTATAGACTGTGAAGAGTATGGCAACTTTCTTGCAAGACTTACCATAGTGCATATGTATATGGATAGTTGCTTGTATTGTGTAGTAAATAGTTCAAATAATTTGTCAAAGAAAAAAAGAAAAAGGCACTTAAACTTGTTTAAAAGGGAGGGGGAAGTCAAACAATTGTTGAACCTACTTTCTCTATAGTCTATACATCTGGTGCATTTTCTCTTTCCTCTATTGTTTCCATTTAGTTTTTTCTTTATCTTATCTTTGTCTGAGTTTTATGTTTTATTTTCCTTTTTTTCTAAAAAAAAGTCTTGATATCTGTTTTCCCCACTTCTGAGTGTAAGAATTCCTTGCCTCTTCCTCTCCCTTTCTCTCCACCCTCACCTCTGTACAAGTAGACAAATGGTGTTGGAAATTCATGTATAAACCAATATCTTGAACTGGTTGTGACAAATCAAAGGTGCAATAAGACGGGTACTTGTGTGGATACTTTCATGGAACTTTTCTTGTCTTTTAGAAAACCCATGTCTCTGTGCGGAAACTCTTGGTGATGTTTTCTTGTTTTCAATTTATGCCTCCTATTGCCAAATGTTAAAGATCATCATCAAACAACAGTCCAAGAAAAAATTTTACTTTCTTTTTTCCCCACTCCAAAGTGCATAAATCCCTTTACCTTGACCAGAAGAACCCTAAATTAGAAAGGAAGAAGAAGAAGTCGAACCCTACATACCTTGGGAGAGAGGTTTGGATGCCGGAGGGGGGAGAGCTTTGCACGCCGGAGGGGGGAGAATCGCATGCCAGAGGGAATAGAATCGGACGCCGGAGGGAAGAGAATCGAGTTGCAGGGGGTGTCGTCGTCTTCTTCTTCTTGTCCGGCCGAGTGAGTGAGAGGAGTGAGATGAGAGATGAGAGATGAGAGATGAAAGATGGGAGATGGGTTTAGAAGATGGAAATAAAAGAGAGGGCAATATTGTCCTCTCACAATAGGTGGGGGTATTTTGGGTATATTATAAAAAAACTAACCGGTTTTCATTCATTTATCACGGTCGGCTAACGGCAGGGACCGATTTGAAATTTTTTGAATTTTTAGGGGGTGGCTTTGACGTTTCGAAAAGTCCAGGGGGTGGCGTTGAATAAGGACCGAAGTTCAGGGGGTGGCAATGCAATTTACTCTTTTATTTAAGACCATTAAGTTTTGCAGACCTTCATAGAGAGCTTCTTCCGCCATAATAAACAATAAGGGAGAGAGAGGATCCACTTACCTAAGACCACATTGCACACCAAAGAAACCCACTGGTCCTCCATTTAATAAAATAGAGATTCTTGTGAGGAGCAGAAATTGATTGATCCAACCAATCTATTTATTACCACAGCCAAATTTTCACAAAACTGCGAATAGAAGCAAGCTCACATGACAAGGTGAAAGGCTTTCTCACATCAAGCTTTCAAACCTAGTCCACCTCCACAAGTTGAAGAAAACATCAAATTAACTAATTTTGAAGCCAGGCTGGCATTTGTTGAAATCACTTTACCTCTTAGGAATGCATTCTGTTCATCAGAGATGAGCCTTGGCAACCTTCCCAGTATTACAGCCATGATTTTGGTGATTACTTTACACAAGAAGTTTCCTATGCTAATTGACCTATATTTGTCCAGTGTTGTCGCCCCCCTCCACCATTGGGATTAGAGAGATAAAACACTTTTTGACACCCTTTGGAAAGTATCTAGAAATAAAATAGGGACGGACCGCTAAACAAAAATCTGCTTCCATAATTTTCCAACATCTTCTGAAAAAAGCCCCATTAAACCATCTAGTCCAGGGGAGCTGTCAGGGTCCGATTCCCACAATATTTTTTTTATTTCTTCACTGGTTGGTATAGATTCCATTCCCACTCTATCCTCTTCTATAAGAATGGATGGAGTGCAATGAAGAATTTCTAGATGAGAAACCAAGGGAACTTCCTTATGAAATTTTTCATTGTAATTTTCCACAAAGCTATCCAATTGGTCATGACCCAAGATCATTGAACCATCCTCTTTTTTGAGAGAGCGACTCAATTACGTGATCTATGGGTAAAAAACATTTAGAATTTTTATCACCTACTTTCAACCATTTGGTTCTTGCTTTTTCGGCCCATAATCTCTCATGATCATTTACTGCCCTCACAAGCTTGTTCTTTGCTTTTGCTTCATTGGTAAAAGGAGAATCATCCATACCAGATGATTCAATTTCTGATTGTACTAACTCAAGATTATGCTTTGCCTCCTATAGGGCCATATCAAAATTTTGGAAAATTTCCCCTTGCGCAACTTCTAATGACTGGCTCCAGGCACTTCAATTTGTGAGAAACTTTATAAATAGGATGATCCTTGACATCCCGATCCCATACTCTTTTCATAACCTATGGAAAATGAATATGATCCATCCAAAATTTATGAAATGTAAAAGGGATATTACCTAGTTTCTACACTACCTCTGAGACCACCAAAAGAAGAGCATGGCCAAAACCCGTTCTCTGCAAGAAAGGCTTAGTCCCCAAATAAACAAGGCCAGTCATCATTACAAAATGTCCTATCCAACACTGCAGAGACAAGGCCACGATGTCTATTTTTGTCCATGTAACCTTGAGAACTTGTAAGAAAACTGGCAACAGAGAACATGAGTCCACCGTAGCCCCAAACTCTCTTTCAGAACCCCCATTAAATTTTTTTTGGACCCTTTCTCTTATAAAAGGCAAGGATTGCATTGAAATCATCCAGCATTGCCCACGGATCAGACCCTGTTGGCACACTTATCAAATCCACCCACAGCTTCCTGTGATCAGCTCTAAAACAACTAGTGGACTACTGAAATACATACTTGTTGACCTTTCCAATCCAAAGAAATGGACAACTACTGGTCCAAGTCATAAAGAACACAAGACCGAGGCAGATATTCCTTCCAAATAATTATAGAGTTGGATTTTCGATCGCCATGATTATTATACAAAACATCTAGAGCATATCCCATTTTATAAAAGAATAATGCAGAAAATTATGTTATTTCATCATTGGATCAGCTAAACAAACTAGATCATGAGAGAGATACATAATCATAATTCAGAAAGCTCTACAAATAATGAACTTCTACACACCTCTAATATTCCAGTTGTACTTTCATCGATAAACTGGGAATTTAACATTGACCCTTGTCAGAATTTTTTGCCTGACCTTCGGAAGCTTGCCTCTTCTTTTTTGGTTTTCAGATCAGTTCAATAGTAGCACTCTCACTCTGCTTGTCAAGCATGTCAATAATCTCAAATCTCTGAATGGAAAAACAATATGTCTTTCCTCAATGACTGTTACCTGCAATTTATCAACAACCAAATCCACCCCATTCTTCTAGATTTGCTCTCTCCTTGGTCAAGACAAGTCAGAAGCTATTATGCCACCACGACTATTATAAAGACCACCCTGCCATAGCGTGAAGCAGTCCCCCCCCCCCCCCCCTCTTCCCCCTTCGACAACTGTGACTTCCATCTCTGTGCATTTTCACAAACTCCCTCCCCTAAGGCAATCATATATGTCCACAGCCAAACAGTCTTGTCTCCTAGGAGTCTCTCCCTCCTCCTCTTCCTCTTCCTTGCATATGTTTAGATCCGCTAAATCTCTTCCAACAGAGTCAAAATTGTCATTTACTTCAGTGTCATAGTTTGACCCATCTTCTGATCCATGCTCAGGGACCGAATCATAATCCGATCTATAATCAGACCCATAATCCGACCTAGTAGGATTAGATTCTAACGCCAGTTCATGCCCCTCTACACATCACTTAATGATAGGAGTAATTACTTGCATGTAGGGGTGTCAATTCTGAGCCCGCACGGGCAGGCCTGACCGAGCCCGACTCATTTGCGGCCTGATTAATAAATGTGTCGAGCCCAAGCCGGACACTTTTATTAAACGGGCGTTCACAGTGCAGGTAGCTAGCCTGTCGGGTGTCTGACCGAACCGACACATTTACAAGCCCGACCCCTTTAATATTACGTAAAATTCATATTTTACCATTACTAGTAGGAAATTAATTAAATTTTCTTCCCTTTTGCTTTATAATAGGATTTGATATAATTAACCTTTGTTTTATAAGTTGTAATGGTCATAATTTCTTATTCTTTTTTTTAAAGCATAACCATAATCTCATATCACTTCTCTTATCGATTAAAGAGTTGCGTCACATCTTTATGGGTCTGCAATCCACTTAAGAAAATAATTTTATGGTAGGCACGTTTAAAGTCCATTTAGACTTAAATAGGCTCGTATCCCGGTTAAGGCCTAATTAAGTCCCATTTAAGGAAGCCCGATTAAAGCCCGACACAGATCGGCCTGATTATAAACCGTACCATGCTCCCCCAAGCTAGGCCCGTTTACTTAAACGGACGTTCACGGTGCAAGACTTCCAAATGGTCAAGCCCGATTAAGCCTGACCAGACCGATTGACACTCCTACTTGCATGTGATCCACCCCCAAAACAATCTCCAAAGTTCCCTCTTTGGCAGGGACACTTGGAGATCCCAATGAAATATTCTTATTCACCGTAATGTTATTGTCTATGATCTCTCCAAAGAATCCTTCCTCGATTGAATAACCACATTCATCGCCTCCTGAGATGGTAGGTTTGAATTTGAAATATTTCCTATATTAGGATTAGGGTGGTTCACAACTAGTTAACTCGTCTCCACTAAGTTGTGCCCGAGTCAACTCTGTCCTTTCATAAGTAGCACCAAGGACGATGGGTGCTTGTCCATTGTGCCTTGGCGTTCATCTTCTGTCTTCTTGAGGTGAAAATTCGATAACTGATGCCCAATTCATTTGCCTCACAACGAGACATCCCATCTTCATGCACCACTTTCTATCTAAAACAGAATTCTCTCATGGTGTCTGGCCCTCGACACTCCAATTGAATCTCCTCAATTTGGTCAGTGGATTCCACCTAGTCCACCTTTACTAGAATTCTAGTATAGTGGCCTAGCACTCCCTATTCAGTATGCCGATCAACAGCCATTGGTCTCCCCACCACTTTAGCCATGGACAATAGCACATTCTCATAAGGTTATGAGAAACAAAGTAACAAACCAACACAAGCTTTGTCAACACCAGCTTATCATGGATATTGAAATCCGACTTCCATATCTGAAATCTAATAAGCTAACCCCCAATTTTCACAAGCCTATGTCTCTAAATTTCCGCCATGTCTCCCTCTGTCATAAATTGGAAAATGACTTATCCCGTCCCAATAGATGCATAACAACCCATTGCTTCAAATTCCACTTCTCCCTTGCCTCATTCCCAACGTTATCTAGAGAATCTATTGGAAATTGACATGACCGATCAGAGAAAATCTGAAATTCTTTCAGATACTTTCATAATCCTTTTGGGGAATGATTACCGTCGTAATGCTTCATGCATGAATTGGATCAGGAAGGGCATCGATCTCTGGCCCTAAATCTCCTCCAACCAATGTTGCATAAGATTTTTTGGCATGAACAGATAACTCAGAACCTCTCTAAGAAAGGCCTTCATCACCTTTCATAGAATCCTCTTATGCAGGTCCCCTATCCACACCCTTTCGATCACCATCCTCATGCTTCATCACCTTCACCTTCCCCACTGGTTTCGCCTCTCACACACATCCTTCCCTCTCTCCAATTAAACAAAGAAACCAATAGACTCATATTTTTCAAATAAATTACTAAAAGGCTCATATTAGTGTAATCCTAATTTTATCTCTCTCTAGTTGAAAGGGAAATAAAAAGAAGAGAAGTAAAATTTAATCATAACCATGATGAAAATTTTCATAACCATTAGCGAACATGTAAAGTGTAATCAACGCCAAAAAAAATCAACTTTGAACTTGATAATTAGATTGGAATATTTTGCAACCAAGCTTCTTGGATTTAATAAGGACAATATAGATTCCATTTGAAAATTTTAAAGGAGAAGGCAGAATAGAAGACATAAAGGGAAAGAGCGACGGACAAACTATATCTTTCAGATGGTGAAGGGTGAGGTTAGAGAAGCAAATATGAATATTAAAAGGGTTATCAAAACATTTTTTGATCTATTGTGTTGTAGAAGATTGGGCCTTCCCATTCTGCCGAGTCTTGCTTACTCGATAGTAGAGGTATTTTGGTGTAAGCCATTGCACTGTTAGGTTAAGCTCAATATCGATGGTAGTTCTCTTGGGAATCCAGGGAGGGCTGGGGCTGAAATAGTTTATAGAGACCATCAAAGAAACTTCTTGCTTTCTTTCAAGCGCTTCCTATAGGAGTGAAACCAATCTTTGATGCGAATATGAAGGTTTGATGGAGGTATTAATAAGGGTAATAAAGAACCTCGGTGTTTCAGTTCTGTGGGTAGAATCTAATTCTACCTCAGTGGTAGCCTCTATTCAATTGAACTATGTTCCATGGTTTGCAATTCAGAATTGGATATATGTATTTAGCCTTTTCTCCTTTCAATATGATTGCTGATTTTTTAGCAATGGATGTGGCAAAATCTGATTTATCCGCTACAATGATTGACTTCCTATCCCATATCAAGGAAGAGTTAGTGATTGATGCCATGACTAGGTGAAAATTTTGATTCTATTAGTTTGCGGTTTGAGCTCCTTGTTGATGGCAATGCCGACGGTGGGGTTGCTCTTACGGCATGTGTAGTTGTTTTCTCCTACTGTTTTTAGCTTGTGCCTCTTTTATTCTTCCTTTTTTCTCATATGAATTTTTAGCAAAAAAAAAAATAATAATAATAATAATAATAACAATAAACATGCTGGTCTAATGCAAGTACACCAGACATGTTAGCCATGGGAAGGGGCACAAAAGCATCTTTAGTGCACATAATGGGAGGGCAACACAGTCTTTTTACACCCACACTTGTCTAGGCGTTTCTTACACCAGAATAGCAGGGTTCTTTTTCTGAAAGTTTAATTACCATATTAGGGTAACTATGCAATCATTATTAGAAAAGTCAAATATTCCAACTTTGGTTAGTAAATTGGGTCATATTTTGCAATCAATTTTCTTAGATTTAAGAAGAAAAATAAGGATTCCATTTGATGACTACATTAAGATAGTTATATAATCTTGATCATATAAGTTCTCTTATAACTCTAACTTCGCTTCCCCCTCCCCCCTCCCCCCCACCGCTACCCCTCTTCTTCAATTGCATCTAGAAGGATCGACGCATTAAATATTTGTTTAATTTGATCCCAGAAGGGAAAATTAAAATGTCTGGATCCTTGATTCCATAGGACACCATATGCATCTGGAAGATTTTGAGCCCCAAAAAAACAAAAATGAAATGTCAAGATCCTTCACTCCATGGGAGATCATATGCATCAAACTTATAAATGGTCTAAATTTTCCTAAGCAGAACTTTCCAACTCCTAGGCTATGTTTGGTAGCCAAGAAAAGAAAAAACAAAAAATACAAAAATTGTACTTTTTTCTTGGTTTAAAAATTTGTCTTTATGCTTGGTATGTCCTCATCCAAGAGAAGATTTAGTTTTTGAATTTTAAAATTCCTCTTGAGAATTGTGAAGTTTTCTTTTGCTAAAAAAAAAAATTACCAAAAACACAAGAAAACATGAGAAAATATAAAAACTTTTTCTTTTATTCTCTTCTAATAGTAACCTCACATACATACTTTTTTTCTTTTCTTTCTATTTCATTTCTTTTCTTCTCATTTCTTTTCCTTTCTTTTTTTTTTTTTTTTTTTTTTTCTTCCCTTGGCTACCAAGCATAGCCCTATTGAATGATAACAATCAACAAACATTCTCTATTACATTGTTTCTACTGCTCATTTGAATAGAGCTGCCAGAAAAGTGGGCGCTAAAGGGGTGCACAAAAATTAATATTTTATTAATGGTGGCCCATTGGAGATTATGATACAGTTTGAAGAACGAAGACAACAGCTAACCATGGTACAAAGACTCGAGATCTCAGTATATATTTTCTGTGAATTACCAAGACGAGATGATAGGAGATATAGAAAACATGCCAAAACTTGACCGAGATCTCGGTTCAATTTTAGGTATTAGCTTGACTCGATCCAACTAGTCGATTGACTTGACTATGGATAAAAAAGCATCATTTCAATGAGATTTTCGATGATTTCATGAAATTTCGATTATGTTGTGAAGTGAAAAAACTGGTACCTTCGTCCTTGGTGCTTCTTTTTGTCAAATCACACATCAACATCAAGACTTTGGAGCAATTGGATTGACAAGTCATTGTCAAACACGTGAGAGTTGGGGTTGCGTTTCTTTCCAAGATCACTCGCAGGTAAAAGGAATTATCACCTATTTCTCCAAATAAATATGATGAATACTTAGTTGTTGAGATACAAAGTTTTTATGCTAATTTACATTCACCATCCCTCGTATTTGTCATAATTACATAATCCCCCTCGTGTTTCGTTTTTTACATTTAAACTCAAAAATCTGATGCCGTAACACTGGTTTGAGTTTTTGTCCATTAACTTGAACCATTTTCTTAAAATCCCAATAATACCCTTCTATTAACCCTTCAACCTACGAAAGGAAATTGGGGCTAGGGTGTACAAACCAGTCTCTGATTCCTCTATGCCATTCTACACGAATAGACTCTGGCAAAGACAAGTTGTTCCGATGAAGGCACAACGCTGACCGAAGGTAGTTCCCGCGAAAGAGTGATTGTGCTGCATTTTTTATCATAGAGATCTGGCGTTGGTTGGCAGGGGTGGTTGAATCTCTGTGCATCTGTGATTCCCGGCATTGGCAGACAACAAATCAGTGAGTCTCCTCTCTGTGCATCTATAATGCATGAAATTATCCTTTTTACTGTGATCAAGTGGTGCCATTAAAGTTCATTGTTTGCTCTGTAATGGAGATATTTCCAATACAAGGAATATCTTTGTTACTGAGAGTGAGTTTGACTGGAGAAATCACAAATTAAGTGAAAATCGAAGAGGATCATCTCCTCTCTATGCATCTGTAAATGTTTCAATTTTATTTTATTTTTTCTGTGCTATGGGTTTTTATGTTCTTCATTAATTTAGTGCTGATTTTGAGGTTTGAAGATAGTTCTTACAGTATGAGTGAGTGATTGAGTTTTGTCTCTTTCTTTTCCCTTTAATTTTGGGATTTTGGTGGGATAGTTCTTACTTGCTCTCTTTTTTTCCTTTTAATTTTGGGATTTTGGTGGATTACTTAGGTTTTCTTGCGGAATGTACGTATGGAAGGGAGGGAAGGTATGAGCACTAGAGTAGCAGTAATGGGGCAGATGCCCCTCCAACACATTTTTTTAATTTAATCTTCTACCCTCCCTTTCACTTCCTGTAATTTGATGACTATTTAACATGTACTTTTTCAGCAATGGTTGTGCGATGTCCTATTCATTTTAGTTGGTGTAGGAGAACTAACATAAAATGTCACACCCCGTTCACACCGAACCGGGCCAGTGACTGAGTTAACACCGATTAACCCAAACCTGCCAGGATCATCAGATACTGTATTCCACCACAGCATACACACAACTAATATAAACTCATCAGATCAGCGGAAGACTAAGTTTTACCTGTGAATAATCTCATAATACTTGATACCCGGATAGTGATACAATAATTATATACATTTGGGCCTGAAGGAATGATATTTACACAAAAAGAATAAAATTCAAATATCAAGTACATAAGGAAATCCACCAAAACAATCAGAGTACACAGCTCGGCTCGGTTTCAAGGCTGGAGCTCAGCTCGGCATCAAGGGTTGAGCCCAGCTCGGCATCACGTAGTAGAGCTCAGCTCGGCCTCAGAAGTGGAGCCCAACACAGCCTCAAAACTGCTGTCCCGCAGCACAGCTCTCACACGAGCAGTCAGTGCCGTGCTCTAACTCCTCAGGGGTCCACCAGTCCTCTTCAGGAAACTTGAATGTGGGACCCACCTCGTGCTCCTCAGATGTATGACCTGCAAAATCATCTAAAAAGGGGCGTATACGTGGGATGAGCTCACTAGCTCAGTAAGTAGAAAGATGGACCACACAGCAGTCCACACATCACAACACATCATATGCACTACATGCCATGGCATACATTTTAAATCACATCCACCTAAGCAACATTACTAAGTTCTCGGTTTTAGTGCTACTACAACCACAGTGCGCGTATACTCCGGGTACGAGCCGTGAACTCCCTCCCGCGATACACCCATAGGGCTGTTGGAGAAGGCCCACCGTGAGTACTCGAAAAAGTAAAGACAATGCCGTCCACCGGCTCTCAACAGAAATGTAAATGACTGAAAATAAAGGTGCTGACTCCAGCAATTTAAAAGCAGTACGATTGGCCCTCTTGAATGTACCACCGGGGTTGCCGGCTGTCCTACATGACCCGCCGGGCGTTATGTCTAACCGCCACAGTGACCCGACGACCGCGACCACTGCTTCCCCCCAAATGATAACCCAACACCTTAACCCCTGTTGGGAAGGGTCGTAGCACGGGATGGTGAGAATCCTAATACCGCATGCTCCTATATGACAATAGTACGATTGCATAGTGCCTCTGTGTCCCATTCCACGGGCCACCAATGCACTCGTCTCCAAGCCGACTATGGCATCTAGTCCATCAATGCAACATGCACAATGATGTCCACATTCAACATATAAGCATCTCATTCAATTGGCAATTGGAAAGTAAACATAGCACATATGCACATCCATGTGTGGAATGAATAGTCTACATAACATATTCATGATGGCATGACTAGACTAGATATAATTAAATGAATGCCAAACAATGCCTTGAAACAAGGCCAAACGTCCTCTCCCCACTTACCTGTAGTGTACAAGGATTTTCGTTCGGTATGGGTGAGACCCGGTGCGAATCGGGTAGGATTTGGTGAACCTAACATAATTAAGCGGGGTTAGTACTTCACCATTTTAGGATCAAAATTAATGAAATCCGATTTCAAAATCGTGTTTAGAACATCAAAAGAAGGTCACACGTCCAATTTGGGTTCAATCGGACATAAGGATCACCCTCGGGGCCACACGGGTGGGTCAGATAGGTGGGCAGCCTGGCCCACCGGTCCTACCCACCGGTTGGGACCGACGGGTAGGGGCCCGCTGGTATGGCCGGCCGGTTCCACCCGTCGATTGGGCGGGGGGCCCCTACTAGGACTGGCGGGTAGGATGGCCCGCCGGTTGGGCCCGATGGCCCCCCTGCCTTCTCAGGTGGGTGCCCACAGGCGGGTAGGGGCCCACCGGTTGCACCCACTGGTCTTGGCGGTAAATACCTGTTTTTTCCCCATTTTCTCCATTCTTTGGGGAATCAAATGGGGGCTTTTCCCATCCATTCTTCACACCTTCAAGGTCTTATAGGATAGTTCTAACCTAGATCTAGGTTAGATTCAAGTGATGGGAAACCATCTTACCTTCTTTGCTCAAGAACAACCTCAAACCCTCCAAATCACTTCAAACCCACAATGTTTCTTCCACCTTGTCAATATCTCTTCAAATCCTTCAAGATCAACACATAAATCATCTATTAAACCTTAGATTCATCATTTCAAAGGGGATTTACAAGATCTCAAGAAACCATACTCGAATCAAGGGTTTTAAAGCTTGGGTATGGTGAATGTTCACAAAACCCAACTTTGCTTACCTCTAACTGTAGATCTAGAGTTGAAGATCACTCTCCCGGCGCCGGAATGGGAAGATCGAGCTTCGGCACCGCTGAAATCCCTCTTTTCTTCCTCTTCCTTCTCTTCTCTTCTTCTTCCCTTTCTTTTCTCTCTCCTCTTTACTATCCTCACCAATGTACGGGTGACATAAATGGAAAGAAAGAAAAAAAACATAAAGCTATATATATAATTCCTAATTAAGTGAATAGTGCACATGGATGGGTCACTCAGGTGGGTGGGTGCACCCACCTGTCCGCCCACCTGAGGGCCAAAACTTGGGATTTTGACAGGGTTCGGGCCTCGACACGAACCCCACCCCTGGCATACGATGTAGCATACGTATATACCTTAAAATATGGATATAATACCTGTTTTATCCGTACATGGCCTTATGGTAGGTGCATGTACACGGCTTGGGCACTCCCGTCTCTTCTGGCACTGGCTCGGACTTGTCGGGCCAGCCGGTGTTTAAGGTCACCCGTGCCATCATAGCCCATAAGGAACCCGCTCTAATTTTCTCTGGCTCGATTCCTGCATGGTCAAACCGGTTCAACCGTGAAATCAGACCGGGTTTAAGAAGCGGGGCATCACATTACCCCCTCCCCCTTCTGAAAAATTTCGTCCTCGAAATTGCGTACCTGGTTAATCAAAAAGATGAGGGTACTTGGCTCACATTTCATCTTCTACCTCCCAAGATGCTTCTTCAATCGCACCTTTACATAGGAGATGGAGCGGTTGCGAAGGGTTTTCACCTTCCGGTCCAAAATTTCAGCTGGCTGTTCTGTATAGGTCATATCAGCTTCTAGGTACTCTGGTTCCACGGGTAGTACATGAGATGGATCATGCACGTATCTCTTCAACATGGATACATGGAATACATTGTGAACATTCCCAAGTGAAGGTGGCAGAGCAAGCATGTAGGCTACTGAGCCAACCCGGGATACGATCTCAAATGGTCCAATGTATCTTGGGTTCAACTTCCCCTTTCTGTGAAACCTTTGTAACCCTTTAGTAGGAGAGATTTTGAGAAATACCTTTTCTCCTGGCTGAAATTCAATGTCTTTTCTGCGGGTGTCAGCATAGCTCTTTTGACGGGACTGAGCTGCTTTAATCCGCTCTCTAATAACGTCGACTTTGTCACAAGTCATCTGTATCATCTCAGGTCCTAACATTCGACGTTCACCTACCTCATCCCAATACAAAGGAGTTCTGCACTTTCTGCCATATAACGCCTCATATGGAGCCATCCCAATTGTAGCTTGGTAACTGTTATTATATGCAAACTCCATAAGAGGTATATATTCTTCCCAACTGCCACTCATATCCATTGCACATGCCCTGAGCATGTCTTCTAATATCTGTATGGTTCGCTCCGACTGACCATCCGTCTGTGGGTGAAAAGCAGTACTCAAATTCAGCTGTGATCCCAAGGCACGCTGTAAGCTTTTCCAAAATCTGGAAGTGAACCTTGGGTCCCTATCTGAAACAATGCTCACTGGCACTCCATGTAAACACACTATGTTGTCCATGTAAAGTTGTGCTAGTTTGGTCATAGAGAACTTGGTTTTGATAGGAATAAAATAGCAGTCTTGGTAAGCCGATCCACGATTACCCATATCACGTCCATTCCCTTAGGTGTATTTGGTAGTCCAGTGACGAAGTCCATAGTAATCCTTTCCCACTTCCATTCTGGTACTGGGAGCGGCTGAAGAGTACCATAAGGTCGATGCCTTTCAGCTTTTACTTTCTGGCAGGTAAGACAAGTCGCCACATACAAAGCTATGGTGACTTTCATGTTTGGCCACCAGTAACTTTGTTTGAGGTCTTTGTACATCTTGGTACTTCCTGGGTGAAGTGAGTACTCGGAGCTATGTGCTTCTCGTACTATCTTGTCTTGTATATCCAAATTATCGGGTACACACAATCTGTCTCGAAACATCAATGCCCCATCACTGGCTAAAGCAAAATCTGGGTCATTCATTGTTTGATCTTGAACCTTAACTCTGATCCGCTACAATTCAGGATCCAAAGGTTGCTTCATTATCACCTCTTGCCTAATTGCCGGATGCACCTGTAGAGCCGTCAAGGATACAGTCAACCATTTAAGGTTTTCTGGTTGAGGTTCAAGCTCTAAGGTTGCCCCTTCATATAAGAGGGTTTCGTCCATTAGCATCGCCTCTTGTACGAGTGGTGGACTGACTGCTAAGTATGAGAGCGACACAGTCTGTGTCTTCCGACTCAATGCATCTACCACTACATTAGCCTTGCCGGGATGATACTGAATATCGCAGTCATAATCCTTCATGAGTTCAAGCCATCTTCTCTGTCTCATGTTCAGATCCTTCTGGGTGAAGAAGTACTTCAGGCTTTTGTGATCACTGTATATCTCGCACTTCTCCCTATACAAATAATGTCGCCAGATCTTAAGGGCAAAAATGACTGCAGCTAGTTCCAAGTCATGAGTGGGCTAATTCTTCTCATTCTCCTTTAGTTGTCATGATGCATACGCTATTACCTTACCGCGTTGCATGAGAACATAACCCAAACCAACTTTGGAAGCATCGGTATAAACTGTCATTCCACCTGTGCCTTCAGGAATAGTCAGCACAGGGGCAGTCACTATCCTTTCTTTCAATTCCTGGAAGATCTTCTCACATTCCTCTACCCAGTCGAATTTCACACCCTTTTTAGTCAACTTGGTCATTGGCGCTGAGATCCAAGCAAAATTCTCAATGAAGCGCCGGTAGTATCCAGCCAAACCCAAGAAGCTTCTAATTTCGATAACATTCTTGGGGCTTTCCCATTCCACTACTGCTTTCACCTTAGCAGGATCTACTTCGATTCCGACTTTAGACACTACGTGCCCCAGGAATCCAACTTGTTCAAGCCAGAATTCACATTTACTGTACTTGGCAAACAACTGTTGATCCCTCAACCTCTGTAACACCATCCTCAAGTGTTGAGTGTGCTCCTCTTCGGTCTTGGAGTAGATCAAGATATCGTCAATAAAAACAATTACCCATTTGTCGAGCACATCCTGAAATACTCAATTCATTAGATCCATGAATGCTGCCGGTGCATTGGTTAACCCGAAAGATAACACTAGGAACTCATAGTGACCGTATCGAGTCCTAAATGCTGTTTTGGGTATATCACTGTTCTTTATCTTGAGCTGATAATAGCCGGACCGAAGGTCTATCTTTGAAAATACCCTGGCTCCTTGCAACTGATCAAATAAATCATCAATGTGTGGCAATGGATACCGATTCTTAATGGTTAGCTTATTCAACTCCCGGTAATCTATGTACATACTCAAACTACCATCCTTCTTCTTGACAAACAACATCGGGGCACCCCAAGGTGAAACACTTGGGCGAATAAACCCATTTTCTAATAATTCCTGCAACTGCATCTGCAACTCCTTCAATTCAGCTGGTGCCATCCTGTATGGAGCCTTAGATGCCGGAGCTGCTCCAGGAGTCAAGTCTATGGCAAACTCCAACTCTCTATCAGGTGGTAAATGCATTAGATCATCTGGGAAAACATCGGGAAACTCTTTAACTACCTTTACCTCTTCTAGAGGTGTAATCCTTGCATCAACATCAAGTACCGATGCCAAGTAACCATGACATCCACTTTCTAGCAATTTCACCACTTGAAGAGCAGAGACAAGGACCTTCTTCCCTCTTTTCATGAGATTTGCTCGGTATACCAATTCTTTCCCCTCGTCATCTGTCACCCTTATCAGCTTTTCAGCACAGATCACATTAGCTCGATGAGCCGACAACCAATCCATGCCCAATATAACATCAAAATTCTGCATATTAAACTTAATGAGTTGCGCATCAAGATTTTTCCCACTAATTTCCACTGGGCACGGCCCATACACTTCCTTCAACTGTGCAACTTTACCAGTAGGCATACTAACAATCATTCCATGGTCTAGGATCCTGGGTGACATCCCAAGTTTCTCTACAAATCTCTTAGATGCGAATGAATGAGTAGCTCCTGAATCGAATAAAACATAGGCTGGTATGCCTGATATGGGTAGGATACCTAGGATAACAATGCATATAATTTCAGCAGGTCATCAATATTAATCATAATGAATTTCTTAATTTAAAATGTACCTGCAACTACTTCTGTACTGGCCTCAGCTTCCTCGGCTGATAGAGCATACATCCTTCCCTGCGGTTGATTCCCTCGAGGTAAGGGAGGTCGGTACGCAGAGGGCTGACTGGAGGGCAAGGTTGGTCTGGCCCGATAGTCTTTCGCATAATGCCCATATGAATGGCAGTTGAAGCAACGAATCTGAGATGTCGGAACTGGAGCGGGGCCCCTCTGCACTTGACCCGTTGCAGATGGAGGTCGAGGTGGCCTTGGAGCTGTAGGTGCCACACTAGTGTTCGGGCAAAAAGAGGTGGAACCTGAACCACCAACTGGCCTAGGAGGGTAGCCAGATGGCCTATAGGGCTGCCTATACATAGGCCCAGAACTGTATGATCCGCGGTATGCCTTGGAGGAATTTCCCATATCTGGGAATGGATTCGTTCTCTTCCACAGTCCAGGGGTGAGGGACTGTTCACCCTTCTGCTTATCTTCCATGGTCTTGGCCTTCTGCACAATTTGACCATATTCGGTCAAATCCAGTACCTCAAGTACAGACCCAATAGATGCCTTTAGGCCTTTTAGGAACTTTGCTGCCTTCTCTTCAGCTGTCCTCATATGCCTTGGGGAAAAATGGAACAAACTCTCGAATTGTTGTTGGTACTCAAGGACAGTCTTACCTCCTTGAGTTAAGGCCATGAACTCCGTCTCCTTTCGGTCTCTGAAACTACGCGGATAATAGTTGTCCAAGAACAACTCCTTGAACTGCTCCCAAGTGGGTTCTGGATGAGCAGCCAACAATATAGGCTTGGAGGCTTGCCACCAAGAATTTGCCTCTTTCTTGAGTTGCAAACCAGCACAAATGAGTTTCTGTGCATCCGTGCACTCAAGCACCTCAAATATCTTCTCTAATTCTTGGATCCACTGATCCGGTTCCAGAGGATCACTCCCCACCTTAGAGAATACAGGTGGTAAGTTCCTCTTGAATGACTCCACTACCCTTGACGTATTACTCGCCGTCGGGAAGTTAGGAGCATAGGCAGGATAGTAGGAGTATGGAGGAGGCATCCCATACTGAGAAACACCAAATGGTGGGATTGGGGGTGTACCCCCCACTTGTGGCCCCGTTCCCGACCCTACAGGCGGGTCCTGTGGAGTGAGTACCCGGGGAGGTTGACCCGGTTGAGAAAAGTCCAACTGTTGCTGGATAGCAGTCATAAATGCTTGCTGTTGCTGAAGCATTTGTTGCTGGAAGGCTTGTTGGGACTGCTGAATTATCGTAGCAACATCTCCCAGTGTAATGACCGGTGGAGGGTCCGGGAGTGAAGTCATAGGTGGGTCCCCATGTGCCCCACCCTGACCATGGGTCTCTGGAGGTGGTGGAGGTGAGGTATGCCCCACAGAGCGGGACCTCCTGGGATTTTGTGGTCGACCGACCGGACGAGGACCCCGCGAGGTACCTCGGGCATTACTACCGGATCTAGTACGTACCATCGTATCCGTGTACCTGGAACACATCACACACCATATTGGTTAAACACCGTATAATTGATTTCAGCACACAATCATATGCCATTACATGAGGTGTTGTAGTGTATGATAACCTGTAAATAATCGCAGCTTAATTCCAAGATACAGGGTAAAGGCCCCAACAGGTATGTCAATGGTCCCACTTAACCATAGCGCATTAATCATAGGAATAATATCAATAGTGAAAATCAATGAAATCATGCTAGGAGGAGAGAAGGGAAAATAAAAGAGAAAGAAAAAAAAATTTTTAATTTCCCAATTTTCACAACCGATGGGCTGCACTGGCGGGTAAGGGCCCGCCGGTCTAGCCCGCCGGTCCTAGTGCCTCCCACCGGCAGGTGGCACCAGCGGGTAGGGGCCCGCCGGTTATACCCGCCGATCCTGCCCGTGTAAAAACACGAACAAGGCCCTACAGCCCCTGTTCTGTCTTGTCTCTTTCCCCATCTCCTTTCTCTTTCTTCCTTTCTTCCTTGGGCGATCTTGGAGGTCTCCTCGGCGCTTCTACTCGCGAGTCTACTCATCCACTCGGCGCTTTAGAGAAGAGTCAACTCACCCTCATTCAAGTAAGTTCGTCCTTCTTCTTTTCTCAGAATTTCCATTTGGGGTAGAATGCATGTGTAGGCTTCACTTTAGGTAGTCTTTCCATATTTTTCTCCATAGAATAGTATTTCCATGTGATTATGATGCTTCTACTGTGGTCATTTGTAGTTTATAGGAATTTTATCTCTTCATTTGGAGAAAACCCCAATCTGTGCCCTAGGTTTCCAAATTTGGGGATTTCTTCAATTCTCACTCTTTTTCTCCAATTGATGACTCCTTTGTGATGCATTCCATTTGATTTATGCTAGATATGCTTTAGATTTCATGAATCATCCATTGTGCTTGGAATCCCCATGTATTTCCATGAAAATCCCTCTTTTTTTTTTTTTGTATTGGTTTCCTTGATTTTCATCCCATACTTGTATTCATGGAACTTCATAGTCTATTTGGGTATGTTCTTGCACTTTCATGATCCCGCTACTATGGCATTTCGTTCTAGACCTAGAGTTTCAAGCTTTTACTTCATTGTGAATGAGTTGGTGCATTGAAATCGAATCCTCTCATGTTAATATGCTCTTTGCCGTCATTTTACTATTTTGGTATGTTTCTCCTTTGTAGCTTACCGTGCATCATGTCCATAGGTTCCCTATCATTTCTAGCTTTTCGTCGTTTCCACTTTACGAGTATTCGGGTTTTGGGTTTCCCCTTTCTAATGCTATCATTTTCCATTACTTACTAACCCTACTTCCTTTTCTTATTGCCAGGATGTCATCTCGCACCGGCAAGGGACCATCTTCCTCTGGCGTTAGACGTAAGACCACCGCTTCTAAGCGAAAGAGTGCGGAGACCAGCTCTTCAGCTCCTCGCACAAGGAGACCCGCACCTGCCCAGTCTGACCCTTCAGACTATGATGAGGAGCACTTCCTTAGTGCAGAGGCAGCAGCCAACTAGCCCAACTTCCTGAAGGGGTCAGTGATGATGGAGAAGCCCGTGGTAGTCAAGGACTTCCATAAGGCTAGGCTTCAGGAGAGGTTCTCAGCATTAAGCTGGGACTCTATTCTTCATGTAGACCGACCGTGCTACGAGCAGCTCGTCCGTCAGTTCTATTGTAACCTGGAGTTATCGTATCCGTACGAGGAGTTCACCATTAGCAGCTTGGTGAAGGGGGTGGACATCCAATTGACGGTGGGTACCTTGGCCAGCATCCTGGGTATATCAGCGGCTAGACACCGATACTACAGTCCTCCCAGGAGTAAGCCTCTGGGACCGTTCATGAGCCTGGCGACGTCGGACTTCATCTACGAGACCATCTGCGGCAGCAGTAACCGCCCGGAGTCTGAGACGTCCTTCTACCCCGAGGTTTGTCTATTTGCTCGGTTGGTCCAGTTCAACCTGCTCCCCAGAGGAGGTCATCGGAACCAAGTGGGTTTCATGGCGGCTTTCATCGCTTTCTGCATCTTCACGGCCGCAGAGGGAGTCGGCGAGCACTTGTGCCTCCCCTACATTATCCTCAAGACGATGGAGCACCACACTTCCCACCCTGAGGATGGAGGATTCCCATATGGTAGGATCCTCACTTGCATCTTCGAGTTCTTCAGGGTGGACTTGAGGGGCGAGGAGGGAAAGACTCCGGCTGATAGGTTCGACCGGAGAAACCTCCTGAGGATGGGTCTTCACACCCTCATGGATTCACCTCCGAGATCAGGGGCTCAGAGAGGTAGGGGTAGGAGGGCTGCCCCTATGGAGGATGTCCTCATGGAGGAGGAGTCCAGTGAGGAGGATGAGGACTACATTCCTCAGGACGAGGAGGATCTGATGGGTGGTGGCATCCCTAAGGAGGCGCCTCAGGAGTCGAGAGGTCCCGGTCCTAGTTCTTCCAGAGCTGCAGCCTCACCACCTGGAGTCCCACCACCTGGGAG
>NC_056566.1:12681629-12722112 GCF_013358625.1 Macadamia integrifolia
TCGTACATAGCCTTATGGTAGGTGCATGTACACGGCTTGGGCACTCCCGTCTCTTCTGGCACTGGCTCGGACTTGTCGGGCCAGCCGGTGTTTAAGGTCACCCGTGCCATCATAGCCCATAAGGAACCCGCTCTAATTTCCCCTGGCTCGGTTCCTGCATGGTCAAACCGGTTCAACCACGAAATCAGACCGGGTTTAAGAAGCAAGGTATTACAACCCCGACCTTGTTCAAAGATTTTACTGCAATCTAGAAGCTTCCTATGATGGCAGGGTATACTCCTTCACCAGCCAAGTGAAGGGAAGAGACATCTAACTACCCATAGAGCTGTTCGCAGAGATCCTTGGCATATCGATGGAGGAAATTGGTATTTTTGTCCTCCCAAGGGCAAGGCCTTGGGTCCATGTATGTACCAGGAGTTACAGAATCATATCTACTACACTATTAGTGGCAGTGAGACATGCCCAGAGTCTGAGACTGCATGCATTTCGAATGTTCATGCTTTTAGTCTCCTGGTCCAGTTCAACTTGCTCCTTAAAGCCGGACATGAGATCCAGGTGAACTTCATGACGGCGCACATGGCTTATTGTATTTATATGGCCCAGGATGATGCTTCATGCCTATGTCTTCCTTTCATCATGATGAAGAATATAGAGCACCACACTGCACACCCCACGGATGGAAGCTTTCCTTACGCCCGGTCCCTTACAAAGGTATTCCAGCATTTTCATGTTAATTTAAGGGATGAGGAGGGAAATTTCTCTTTAGACAAGTTTTCCCGAGGAAACCTACATAAGATGGACTTACATGGTGTTATGGAAGCTAATGATGAGGAAATGGTTCTTGAGCAAGATGATGAGGAGGATGAGGTGTATGACCCCACAGTAGATAGGGAGGAAGAAATGGAGACTGAGGAGCTTCTTATGCAGTACCACCTCCTCCGGGTGGGGCTTTTAACTATCAAGGCATGATGGACAGATTGGAGGTGCTTTGGATAGGGCAAAAACAAATCTTAAAAAATCAGGAAGAGGGAGCCACATGTGAGAGGATACTCTGGCAGAACCAAACAAAGATGAGGCAAGACATTAGAGACCTATCCACAACCATGAATAGGGGTGAACATCGCACAACTACAAGAAGAGGTGAAGCTAGTGAACAGATGCTTTGACTATTATGGTCGTCACAATATAAACTCTAGGTCTAGGGAGGCAAAAATCATTGATCTGGATGATGATTGATAGTATAGTGGACTATAGTGGTTGTATATTGAACTTGTTTTGGGGAACATCTCTTTTTTTTTTTTGGTGAAAATTTATACTTTTCTTTTTGTACATGCAGCATGACACAAGGTTTAACTTTTATCTCGTTTCAACTTTTTATACTATAAATCTTTTACGTTTATCCAACCCCAAATCCTATTATAGATTCTACAAGATTCGAATTTGCAAGATGTGTGTGTTTAGAGCATCGCGCTCTGATACCACCGACACCACCGTTGTCACACCTCGTTCATATAGAATCAAAACAGTGATCAGATTACCTCCGGGTTAACCTAAGAATCACCAGAATCATCTGATGTAGTAAACCATAACACAGTAAGTGACATAAGATATGGGAATAAAATTAAATAATTCAGTTGAAGACTTGTCACATATAACTGTAAATTCCCCGCTATTCATGATACCCAAATTGTTATATATATATATATATACATGTGGGCCCCAGGTATGATAATTACATAAGAAAATAACAATTTAAATATCAAGAACACAAAAGGGAAAATAGCAAAAGAACCAAAAAAGGTGATGATGGGTAATCACGGCTGTTGCCTTGTAACTCAGCTCTCGCACATGTACCCAGCACCATGCCTGAAACCTTCTGGAACCCACCAGTCCTCTACCAAAAACTCAACGGTAGGCCTTGGATCTTGTTCCTCAGCGGGGAAACCTGTAAAATCATCTAAAAAAGGGTATATACAAGAGGTGAGCTCACTAGCTCAGTAAATGGAAAGAAAACACAAGCAAGCAGCCGCATTTCAAATGATCCTATATGCATGCAATTTATTTTAAGCCTATTAGCCTAGGCAACAATAATAAATCATAGGTTACATGCTACTCACAACCACAATGCGTGTATGCCTCGGGTACGAGAAGCATTCTCTATCTCACAATACACTCATAGGGTTGTCGGAGAGGGTCATGTCGGAGAGGGTCAACCGTGAGTACTCGAAAAAATAAATCGTGGTGGAACCATAGCATAAAAGTAAATGCAATACGTTCGGCCCTCTCAATATATTACTAAGGTTTCCAACTGTCATAATGATTAGCGAGGCGTACTAACCACCATGGCAATCCGCGATCGACACTTCCCCCCCAGTGATCACCCAACACCTAAACCCCTATTGGAAAGGGTCGTAGCATGAGAGAATGTCAATCTAAACCCAATGCATCTATATGAGATAGTATGACTACATAGTGCATCCGCGTCCTATTCCACAGTGCACCAATGCATTCGTTTCCAAGCCGACTATGGCTTCTTATCTAGAAATTCATCACATATTTAGCAAATCATCACCATCCAATATTTGAATTAATCCATGCTCATAATTCAAAGCAAGTAACAAGTATTTAAAATATTAAAGATGCAACATAATAATTCATAAATGTATCCTGCAGTAAACAAGACATATGCATGAGGATGATATTCATAAATGGCAAGATGATGTATATAATAAAAATGATGCAATAAACACTCCAAAGTAAGATCAACGTCCCCTTCCCACTTACCTATTCACATATAAAATGTGCACACTTGGTATGAGTGAGATCCAAAGTGTGAAGACGAGGGTCACAAAACCTAACATAGAAAGAAAGTTTAGAATACGTCTATTATAGGACCATAAAAATAATGAAAGACATAGTCACGACGTGTTTAATAATGCAAAGGAGGTTGTCGATGAAGTTTGAGCTCGAACAGAGCTCATTGGACCACAAGTGGGTCATATAGGTGGTAGGACGACCCACCTGTGCAAGCCACCCATGCAGGCAGCACCCAAACCACACCAATGGGTTCTATCGACGGGTTTAGGTACCCCTTGGTCCTACCCGCCGGTGGGTTGTACCAACGGGTCTGGCTACCCACCGGTGCCACCCACCAGTGTCCAGCGGGTTCTTGCTGCCCTTATTTTCCTCCTTCACCCTGGCTTTTGGGAACCCAGAGGGTTGATTCCTTCACATTTTTCACACATTTAAGACTCCATTTACATGAATACAATATAGATCTAGGTTCAAATCGAGATTTGGGAATGAATCATACCTTCAAGCTCAAGAAAACCCCAAAACCTAAGATTCTTCCTCCAACTCAAGATATCACTTAAATGCCTTCAGATATTGTTTATTCCTTCTTTAAAACCTTCAAAGACTACACATAAATTCTCTCTTAACTCGTTGATTTCACCACACAAGAGGGTTTCACAAGATTCAAGGGATTTTACACTTACCTACCTCGAATTGCAACTCACAAGGTTTCAATCACCTTCCAGCGTCGAAACAATGAGGTACGACTTTGGCAAAGAGCGAGAACCACTTTCCCCCACACTTTCTTCCCTTCTCTTCCTTCCTTCTTCTTCCTCCTCTTTACCCCTCTCCACCAACCTTGCTGAACAATTGATGGGAGAAGAGTAAATGTTATTTATAGTTGGGTCATAAATATCTACTAGGGTGTGTTTGGATTTGACACCCTATGGCTCGAATCGCATTAAACTACAATACCGAGCGAAGTAGTCAAAAATACTGGGCACACATGACTCTACTACAATGGGGAACTCGAAACATGCGTGATCACCCAAGTTGGGCTTGCTAGGGAGCACATTTCCCCTACAGGAGGGTCATACCCACCTGTGACTACCCAGCTGTTGGCCAAAACATAGCCAACCTTGCTAGATTTCGGTGGGAATCGGTCCTCAATGCGTATTTCATTCCCACCACTTGTCGTGAAGCGAATTCTCATCATTTAATACGACAACTTACTTTCTCTACTCATACATAGCCTTATGAAATGTGCAAGGTCATGACTTAGGCATGCGAACCACATCGGGTACTGGATCGAATTTGTTTGGCCACCCCGCATTCAAAGTCACCTTTGCCGTCATATGCCATAAGGCACCCGCATCAACCCTTGTCGATTCGAACCCTGCATGACCAAATCGAACCAACTGGACAATAAATCAGGTTTAAAGAGTAGTGCACTACAGTGAAAGTTTGGGAGAGTGGAGGCTAGAGGGCGTGAAAGTTTGAAGAAATTAATGAAACCGATATATATTAATTATAAAATAAATTGAAATTAGGAGAGTAATTTTTTGGTAGAAAAATTAGGAAAGTAATTGGAAAGAGATAATAAATGGGGTGAATGAATATAGAAATAATGGAGGCGTGAGTTTAAAAGAGAGTGGAAAAATTATAAAGAAAATAAAGAAATTAATATTTGATTAAAAAAAATACAAAGGATACCAGAAATATATGTAAATTAAGAAAACTGAAAAAATGATAATAAAAAAGTTAAGATACTTAAATACATGATAAGGATAAAGTAGTCCAAGAAAAGATTAGCCATGAAGCATGAGTACATACACTTATATAATAGTATGAAGTATGATATCCTATTATTAATTAAATAAATCAATATTAGGGTTGATACTAAAATGAAAAAATTAAAACGAAAAGACAAATTATGGTCCAGGGGAAAAATGGTAAATTAGGGTTTAGAGGCAAAATGATAATTTCTAGGGCAAAACTCTAAAGTTGTTCTATAGTGTAGTTACACCTGATGGATGATTTTTATTTTTTTGGCACTTACCAAGTACTGATGCACCTTCAATGGTCTGGTATCTCCAGTTTAAGTCACTCTAACCCAACAATGGTCAAAAGACAAAAAATACCCCTGAGTCAGCTTTCAAGGTATCATAGTGTCTTTGCCTGATCTTCTTCTTTTTTTTTTTTCTTTTTTTTTTCTTGGAATTTAATAATTTATTTATTCAAAAAAAAACCCTAATTTTTTAATCATCGATTATACATTGCAATGCCTTTAATAAAAAATTAAGGATATAATGTATTACATAGACCCATACGATCCAAGTGATCTATAAACATGTCAAGCATAAATCCTTTAGTGAAAGGGTCACTTATCATTAGTGCCAACATGTTCTATGGCCACTCTATAATTTCAAACATCTTTGAAAACAAAGTATTTTATCTCAATGTGTCTAAATTGATTAACTAGGCATGTGTTGTTTGAGAAATGAAATGCTGCATGATTTTCACATAAGAAGCGTATCCATCTCTCAATAAAAGAAACCATCTTAAGGTCTGCGACAAAGTGCCTCAACCATGCCAACCACGACATAGCTTCATAGTACATTACTAATTCTGTCTCCATAGTGGAATAAGTAGTCTTTGGTTACTTAATGCACTTTCGAGATACTACTCCTCTAGATAGCTAAAAAAATATAGCTTGAAGTAGATTTTCTAGCATCTCCACTTCTAACGTACTTTGAATTTTGTGTCATAAAAATATCTCAGCACTTTCTTTGCTCTATAAAACCATTGTCAAATTTTGTACAGATCTAAGCATATATAAGACTATCCAATAGAGAAGCAAATGGAATATTTGCATTCTTGTTGCTCCAAATTATTCCTGGGACATTGTTTCATATTATGTTTATCGACTTTAACTATAGGTACCACACTTGATGAACAGTCCTTCATATTGAACTGTTACAGAATTATGCCAACACATCCTCTTTGGGACAATCCCAATTTGACTTGTTTTGGTGAATTTCTATGCGTAAAATATATAAAGCCTCACCCATATCCTTTATATTAAAGTTTTGGGTAAAAAAATTGTTGGCTCCTATAGCAACCCTAAATCAATGCTTTCAAAAAGAATACCATCCACATAAAACACTAATATGATGAAACTATTTCTCATGGTTTTGATGTAAATGAATTAATCAAATCGATTCTTTATAAAAATAAATAAATAAATAAAACATGAGTAGAATTGTCAAACTTAAAGTACCACTAATGTAAGCATGTTTCAACCATATATGAATTCCTGAGTTTGCTGATTAATTAATCTGCTTTATCTAAAATAAAACTTTCAGGTTGATTTATATGTACCTCTTTTCCAAAATGTCACTATTAAGGAATTCCATCTTGATATACATTTGATGAGATCGTAGTGAGCTAAAAGTGTCATAATGATTAATAATGAATCCTTTTTTGATATGGGAGAAAAAAAAATTATTTATAACCAATATATTCCTTCTTACATATCCTTTTTCCATAAAATGGGCTTTGTATTTCTTGATATTACCACTTGGGTCACTTTTAGTTTTGTTGACTCATTGACATCTTGTAGCTCAGGATCCTTTTGGTATTTCAATTAATTCTCATACTTTATTTTGTTTTTTTTTTTTTTTTTAATATTTATTATTATCTTTAATTTTTAATTTTTTATTATTGTATTATTTTATTATTTTTATTTTTTGTTGTAGAGTATATTTTATCATTCCATTAAGCCATAAATAGAGTTCGGACTATCCAAATCTTGTGAGAATGTTGTTGGAACTTTCTCTTAACATTAAACTCACATTACTTAGATATACATAGTAGGCCAAAGGCCACATAACTGATTTTTCTGGCTCTTGTGGATCTTCTTTAATCCATTTGTTCATTTTAATCAATGGTTTCATCAAGAACTTGATCTTGATGTGGCAATTGTTCATGAGTTGGTTCATCATGAGCAACTAAAAAATGGGTTAATCCCTTACCTTAAAATTTGGAAGCAATTATCAGACAATTAGTTCATTAAACTCTATGTTCTATGTCTGAAAACTCCCATTGTTGTTGCCTTTCTCCAAAATTTTGCTATTGTTTAACTTTACAATAGTAAGAATAAAAATTAAATATGTAAGCCTTTAATCGCTCTGAATAGTCAATGAAATATCCACTGATTCTTTTAAGATCTAATTTTCCCTTTTGTTGATTATATATCCTTACATCGGCTAGACAACTTCATATGTGTGTATGTCTCAATCTGAGTTTCCATCATTTTCCACAACTCAAAAAGAGTTTCCATCATTTTCCACAAATCTCAATTATATAGATTTTTCATAGTCTTTACTATATTTCTATGATCTAACGATCTTTATTATTTTTTCAGTTTATTTCTCTACTTCTGCTTTATAGTTCTTAAAGGCACCTAAGGCCTCATTCTTATGAAGATAAATGTCGTATCTCGTATGGACTCCAATGAATAAGATAAAATATCTTTGACCATATAGCAATATGAATAATCTCTAGCATCTCAATAGAATTTCTGGCACCCTTTTTTAATTTTGTTGGTTTGCTTACCCTTAATGCAATCCACAAAAGTATTCAAATCTGAAAAATCTAGAATCTCTAGTAATGTCATTATTAGCCTCCTGATTCTTTATCAAGTGAGATGTTACCTAATTTCAGATGTAATAATTTAGAAAATTGTTCATCCACAATTAATTATTTTTACACCAATACTTTCAGAATGAGAGTAATTCCAAACATTGGATCTAAATACAAGAGATACAAACCATATGCTAGAGAACTCGAACCAATTGAAATATTATTCTTAAATAAATTTAAATTGTTCCATCAAAATTAAATACATATCCCAAATATGTTAATCTTGAAATAGAAATTATGTTCTTTTAAAAATAGAATGTAAAATGACCTTTCAAAATCTAAAGTACGACCAGATGGTAGTTTGGGCCTAGAAATATGAATAACTTCCATTATAGATTAAATCTAATTTCTTGAGTAGATAAGCTTCTAATTTTGCTTCAAAGGCCTTGTCTATAGAAATTACTGTAAGGTATTGGCAATGTTGATTGTAGAATCAAAGTCAATCCATCAATTATTGAGATAAACATTAACTAAACTGGACTCAAAGCATGCTAAATTCAAATATATACCATTCTTCTCACCACCACTTCTTGTATTTCGAATGATACTTCTATATTTGTTCTTTTTTTTTCTACAAAAAAAAAAAAAAAACATTTCTCGAAACCTTCAACAAAGGTTATTTGCCTAGTCCCCTCAAACTATGGTGTAAATTTTGAGGGTAACAAGATCAATTTTTATATAGTCAAAAGAGATAGAAAAAGTTGAGGGGTAAAAATATAAAAAATATAAATATGTGAAGGAGGAAGTCAAGAACAATATTTTTGGTAATTTTATAATAGGAAAATTACGTCCCCCTCTCCAGTAGTTTGCCGAAATTACATGTGGATCCAAGGGTTTGAACAATTTATGCCCCCTCCCATATCATTGACGGTGTGAATATGCAGTTAGTTATATATAGCAAAAGACCGTATTACCCCTTTATTAGGAAAGTGTTTAGATAAGATGACCATTATACCCCTTTATAGTCTCTTCTACCTAAAACACTCAAATCATCCCTGAAACATAACCATTGGAAGTTTTGGGGAAAAATGGTATGCAAATCGCCCCCCTCTGCAAGAAAAATTGGGTGAAGAAGAGCTCTGCAAATCTCTGGTGAGAATTTGATTCAATCCGACGAAGGTTCATAAGTGAACCATCATGCAATCCCTCTTTTTTGTGTGTTTTGGTGATAAATCGAGGATTTTGGGGTGTTATTTGTGTTTGGGGATGAATCTAGGGTTTCGTAAGTGAACCCTCGACGGTTATGTATTAGAGCTTTGCAAATCGCTCTATGTTTGCTGGTCTAAAAGGAATTATAAAAAAAAACTTTTCACTAAGAATTAGTAGAAGCGAATTACAGAACATAGATTTTTGTTCGGTTATGTGTTAGAGCTCTGCAAACCAAGCTCCAAGGATATGGCCTAAAGGTTTCCACTCTTCAGGCCGAGGCACCGTACCATCATTCAGTTGTTCACCAACCCTTGATTGAGTTAGAGCCCCAACGATCATCTGATTTGGCTATGGAAATGGTGTAACACTCTAATCTGATATCCATATCCTTACTTGTGGACAGACAAGAAGAAAGAGTAGAGGAAGCCAATGCTGGCATGGTTGGCAATTGTAGAGTACCAAGAAGGCAGAAGTGACCCCACCTACTCTTGTTCAGCCTGCCAACATCATTGGGGAACTCATCAGGAGGTATAGACAAAGAAGTAAGTTTAATTACAAGACTAAGTATAGTAGGAAAAAAAAAGGTGCGACATGAGGACTTCCCAGGGGGTCACCTATCCTAATACTACTCTCACCCAAGCACACTTAACTACGAAGTTTGGACGGGATTCGGTGCAGCTGTGTTGGTATGATCGCACCCAAACTGGTAGGTCCAAAACCGGCCAGCCAATTTTGCCTAGCAGAATGTAATTTTTGGGTTTTACGCTATGGAGCCCACCTCTGCTGTGAAAAATTTCCATTATACCCCTATAGGAAGAGACTTAAGATATGGATGTGAGACAGGATACGACATATTGTATGCCTGTGAATATAATTATGATACGGGGTTACCTTTTATGGATTAGCCGGTGTGGCTTGGGACCCGTACCGACACTGGCTGGCTCCAACCTGCGACATAGCTTGTATACCTGAGGCCCAACGTACAGGGTAGGGGATGTCACCTACGTTGGTAGCACTTATACCCATAGGTGATGAGACCTAGTAATGGATTATGAATTTTGTATAGTTAATTAAATGGACTCATGAGCATCATTCTCTATGTGTGGAGTATGCATTGCATATGGATGTGTGTGCTTGTTCTCCCCTACCCCTCACTGAGCATTACCAGTGCTCACCCCCTTTCCTTTGATCCTATAGATGACGAAGGCGGTATTCTACCGACTCCTGGCATTGATTATGAGACAATGTCCATAGATCACATGGCTCATATTCCAGAAGATGAACTCGATCACAGACCTGCCTGTGAATGTGACGACTGCGCCTATGGAGGTCAATTCTTTTGAGGAGTAGGATGGACTATTCCTATATCTTTTTGTGTATATATTCTTGTTGATGCATACTCTGATGTATATAGTCTACTACTAAGATACTGTAAACTGTGAATATTCTCTTTTTGTAAGGTATGTAACTATCATCTGAATAATTGTAAATATATCTTATCACTTAGTTGGCACTAGAGCTTATGTAAGATATTTTTTTTGCTAGACTGTGCAAATGTATATAAACTCTGATCTTTCATGTAATTGTGGTGTTATGATCTGCCCTACTCTAGATCCTGGAGAAACAGGCTGACTGGATATGGAGAGATGTCCAGTGCCGCATGTCTTAGCCTATTGGAGGCAGGGTGTGACAAATGGTTTAAGAACATTCTATACCCATTGGGAAAAATTCCAACAACCAGATTAGCACTCATCTCTTTGCTCGTAGCTATGGTTTTACCTTGTCTAGGTACTGTTTCTTATGCTTTGTACATGTAGGATTCTAATTGGAAACCCTAATCTTCTTCCACCTTTGGGGAGAAATTAATAGCGATTGAATGGGTTTCGAGGTGCGTAGACTCAGGTCATGACCAAAGATCTTAGGGGTCATGGTTGCTGTTACCGTTGCTGTTGCCACTGGTGTTGACTGATGAGTACTGGAATTCCCAAGTAAAGTTTTAATCATCTGCAAGACATTTTGATCTTCTGGGAGTGATATAACAGAGCCAAGTTCCACCACCCCTGAATCGGTCGGAACTCAAACCAGGGTCCGAAAGCCAGCTGATCTTGCTAGAAATGATATCGACTGATAATGATCTGCACAAACCTTTTGGTCCACAACCCAAATTGGTTTATGAGAGGAAAATGAACAAGCAGGATCGGCCTGGGCATCATATTTGAACGAATAATACATGGATGTAAGGCAGACCATCTCCACATCTGAAACAAAATCCAACCGTGCTGCATAGTTAAACTTTTGAAGAAGGTGAAAGAGGGTGTTTTAGTCTCTTCACTTTATTATGAGAGTATTTTCGGTGTAAAAATAGTAACCTCATCAAGTAACAGTTTTAAACTCAGGGAAACTAACGGATTGGACTCAAGTGTAAGAATCTTTCAAACTATAGGGGAGGGGGTGTAAATCGTTTAAACCCTTGGATCCACATGTAATTTCGACAAACTACAAGGGAGGGGTGGCGTAATTATCCCTTTTATAATAGTAATACTTGTTTTATTTATTTATTTTTATTCATACACAAGGAGACTTTACTCACACACACACAAGAGGGGAGAGAAGGAATACGTGTGACAGGGAATTGATCCTTATACCACAAACCTAACGCCTGCTTTACCGGCGGGTTATGCATCGGATTCATAATACTTGTTTTGATTGAATGTGTTGAAATAAAGATTGAATAGGTAATTTTAAAATCTATAAAATCTAAAGAGAAGTCAAATTATGATGGGATCATCCTTTTATTTATTTACTTTTTTGGTAGAATGATGATGGGAACATCCAATCCAACACTCCTTGCTACCATGCCATTGCCAATCAAATTGTCATACATAGATTCCATTATTCCAAAAGATATCCATGGTTTTGATGCCTTGATGTGGATTGCATTGACCCCATACTCCTTGGACAGTCGTAGCTAATAACCGTCGATCCAGCCGCCGATTCAATGAGGGGAGGGCCTTCATATAATAAATACTTTCCCCATAATATAAGCATCGGGCAACTATGTCGTAAGCTACGCCGTCACAGTCCCTTAAAACTTTGACCCAGCTTCCCGCTCGCCAGCGCCAGGGTCACAAATTAAGGATAACATCGTCAACACAAAAGTACACGTCATTATTTGAAAAAAAAAAACGCACGTGATGAATTGATGAAGGTGGATGACGCACTAACGTCCTCACCAAATTGGATCATGTTGGGCAGTCAGCTGTCACCAGACCATACAACATGACCAAAAAGGGTATTTAGGGCATTTATTATCTTTATTTAATATGAGGTGAATAGATATTGGGGGATTGAGTTCCCTAACTGGCTGCTTAGGGTACATTACTTTATCCATTTGTCTCTCGTCTCTTACAATAGTAACGAGATATAAATGGATAGTCAAAAAATCAAATTCGTTTCGTAATCAAATATGTTTAGGAGTATCCATATACAATTAAAGGCTATCTGAATCTGAATGATGTTTAGTCGATGACAAAAAATTAAATAGTTAATGATCTTGAGGTTTTTGAAGATTCAATAGATTCTAGTGAATAAGGAAAAGAGCTAAGGGTCATTGATTTGGAGTGCATCGTACCTGTTCGGAGGAGAAAGGAGGTTTGGGCTAAACAATTCAGGAATGTAAACAGATTGCCAAAAATTTGAATCCGATTTGCATTTATATAGGTTTATGGGTATCTGTATCTGACCAGAGAATATCTAAATCTGATCACATTCAATCTGTATTTGATTAGTATCCAATACCATTTACATCTCTACACAATGGGTCAAATATATCATTCATAGGAAGGAGGAGAGATATAGATAAATTGAGGCGTCATCATATGCTACACTAGCTACTTAGCTGGGTGATCATTTCGCCACCCTTGTTTTTGGGACTAGGGGCGCAGGATCAGGTAAGAATTATATAAATAAAGTAGAAGAAAGAACATTGGGACACCTTAGATGAGTGTCGTAAGCTACCCCGTCATAGTCCCAGACTCCCAGTGGCTAGTGCCCTTCAAAACTCAATATAATAAAAGCTTTGACATGCGCATGGTAAAATAATAAAGGATAATATGTATGATTGCATTATAAGCGATAAACAAAAGAAGCACGTACGCAAGAGAAGAGCAATACAACACTGCTGAGGTAAGCACCAACGTCATGGGTTCCAAAATATCATGCGTTCAAAAACAGTGATGGGGTCGTCACCTGTGGCGATCTCCCTGTGTCACCACACCGAAAAATCATATGGTTCTGGAGACCCATTTGGTTTGGTCAGTGGTCACATAAATAGAGTGGGTTTAATCTGACCACAAGAGAGTGAGTGGGAGTCAAGTTGAAAAATTCTATTAAATATGTACTTTCATGGTGGCACGGAAATGATTTTGTAATAGTCTTCTCTCTCTCTCTCTCTCTCTCTCTCTCTCTCTAGATATGTATGTATATATACAGCAAGATTGGTTGATCTCTTTGTACATTACAGAAAACAAAAAACAGAGACTGGTTTTCAGTTTTGCACAAGAATTGAGAGAAGTTCAGCTATTTCAAATATTTTTTTCAGTAATTCAGAGTGATGCGTCAGGTTGATAGTCGACATTTATTATAATTAGTCATAAGCCATCAATCCTTTTGCATGGATTTTCGGGCTTGTCCTTATTTAAAATCTTGATGTAACCAACCCCCATTAAGTTGTGATAAGATTTTGAATATTGTTGTCGATAGTAATTCTGAGTTAGGAATTTGAGTTCTTGAAATTGTGGGTCTTGTCGTGCGTATCACTTGGCTGTGTTGATAGAGGGTTTGTGTAGTTTTAGGTGGACTAATGGAGACTAGTGGTGCATATGGAATCAGTAGTTTTCGCAATGACAGTTCTTCAATTTGGAGAAATAGTGCAGTTGATGTCTTTTCTAAATCTTCTCTAGATGATATAGATGATGAAGAAGCTCTCAAATGGGCTGCTCTAGAGAAACTACCTACTTATAACCGTCTCAGGAAAGGTGTATTGGCTGGCTCAGAAGGTGGTGACACCAAGGAAATTGACATTAAGAGTCTTGGTTTGTCACAGAGGAAGATTTTGTTAGAAAGGCTGGTCAAAGTTGCAGAGATAGACAATGAGAATTTCTTGTTGAAGCTCAAGGACCGCCTTGATCGGTAAACAAAAACTTGTCCTTTCAGAAATAATGAAAATATACATCATCTTCACATTTCTCTGTCTAGAATGCATAATAATCCAGGCTCATCTCCTAGTGTATAACTCTGTTTTTCCCTCTTTGTTTTGTTACTCAGGGTTGGAATTGAAGTTCCCACGATTGAAGTCCGCTTCGAGCGTGTAAATGTAGACGCAGAAGCTTATGTGGGAAGTAGAGCTTTACCTACAATACTCAATTTTTCTGCTAATATGTTAGAGGTAGTCTACCTGTAAATTATCATAAACCAAAGATAGTTCTTTTTTCGGTAACTGTTTCTATCCCAAACAAATCTTACCAAGTAATCTGGTTTCTGGTTTTGTAAGGGGCTCTTGTCCTATCTTCATATTCTCCCTAGTAGAAAGGAGCCACTGTCAATCCTTCATGATGTCACTGGAATAATAAAGCCTGGCAGGTGACAAAACTTAGAAGACAAACCCTCAAGTTTGAAACAATTACTATAATTAGATTCGGTTTCACTCTACTAGTCAGGCTCTGAACCTAATCCAAGTCTTTGGTTGATCTGAATGTTTGCAGGATGACATTGCTTTTAGGGCCTCCAAGCTCCGGAAAGACCACGTTGCTGCTGTCTTTGGCAGGAAAGCTTGATCAAGATCTAAAAGTAGGGAAATGAAATACCTTTTTTATTCCTTTTGAAGCTCTAATTGTTCTTCTGTAGCTCTTTTGTAAATCATCTAGAGACTGAAAACACAAACCTCTTCTATTGATGATTCCTCAGTTCTCCGGGAGAATAACTTACAATGGCCATGGAATGGATGAATTTGTCCCACAAAGAACAGCGGCTTATATCAGTCAACATGATCTCCACATAGGGGAAATGACAGTGAGAGAAACATTGGCTTTTTCTGCAAGATTTCAGGGGGTAGGAGACCGATATGGTAAGTTGAGAGAGTTATTTTTGAGATGCTTAGCTTCAATCGAAAAGGCTTAACCTGACGAGTAGTACCTGAAATTGACCAATTATTCCTCAACATTGAAAACCTGCAGAGATGTTGACAGAGTTGTTGAGAAGAGAAAAGGAGGCAAACATTAAGCCAGATGCTGACCTTGATATTTTCATGAAGGTGAAGAAGGAGCTCTTATGCTAAAATAGACAATGCATTCAATTAAGTCTGTCAAGTTATTATAGGATGAATTGGGTCTCTCCTTGACTAGGTTTAGAAAATTTATGGTTCGCCACACAAATATTTCTTCATTGGGATTTTTCTTGATCCCAAGATTCACTAGCTTGGTTGTATCTTGTCTTTGAATTTTCTGTTCAAAATCTTAGTGTGGTACCATCCATCTTTCAACATCCCCCACCCTCATCTAAGGAAAAGTTCCAAATCCATGTTTTTGGTTAACATTGTTCTTACAAGAAGATTTTAGTTTCTAGAACTTCACAACCTAATGCAGGACAATTTTGGTTACCACATTTTCAGGCAAGAGCACTAGAAGGACAGGAGGTCAGTGTGGTCACAGATTATGTTCTAAAGGTATCAACTCTGCAAACTCATACCTGAATAAGGAGGATAGTTTTAAACATAGCCAGATTGACTTTGTGACCTTTTTTCATAATACGCAATTTTATCTTCTAGATCTTGGGACTTGAGGTTTGCGCTGATACCATGGTAGGAGATCAAATGCTGAGAGGTATCTCTGGAGGACAAAGAAAGCGTGTCACAACAGGTAGCAAAACTTGTATTTCATATGCCCAATTCAGTCTTTTTTCTCCTCATATAATGTAAACTGATCCTTTGGTTTTCATGATCAATATGATGAAGGGGAGATGCTGGTTGGACCAGCAAGGGCACTATTCATGGATGAGATATCAACTGGTTTGGACAGTTCGACAACGTTCCAAATTGTGAATTCGATTAGGCAATACATCCACATTCTTAAAGGGACCGCTGTAATCTCCCTTCTCCAGCCAGCTCCAGAGACTTACGATCTATTTGATGACATTATTCTCCTGTCAGATGGGCACATTGTTTACCAGGGTCCCCGTGAACATGTGCTTGAGTTCTTTGAATCCATGGGATTCAAATGTCCAGAAAGGAAGGGAGTTGCTGACTTTTTGCAAGAAGTAAGTTTATCAAAACCCTATCCATTTGTCATTTTTTTCTTCAATATCTATATTTTAGCAAATATGAGACAAAACTCCATGGATTTGGCAGGTGACATCAAGGAAGGATCAAAAACAATACTGGGGACGTAAAGAGGAACCTTACAGATTTATTCCTGTCAAGGAATTTGCCAAGGCATTTCAGTCATTCCACATTGCTCAGAAGCTAGGAGATGAACTTGCCACCCCATTTGATAAGACAAAGAGTCACCCTGCTGCCTTAAATACCAAGAAATATGGTATTGGCCAGAAGGAGCTGTTGAAAGCCTGCATATCAAGAGAATTATTGCTGATGAAGAGAAACTCTTTTGTCTACATCTTCAAGATGACACAGGTGAGTAATGGGTTTCATCAAATCTTTCTTTCAGTAATTTCTAGCCATGTCAATAATTCTAAGGTTCATTTTTCTTTCATTTCAGCTTACAATTATGTCTTTCATAACAATGACAATCTTCCTGCGTACTGAGATGCACCGAGATTCAGTAACGGATGGCCTGATTTTTATGGGTGCTTTGTTCTACTCTCTCCTCATTATTATGTTTAATGGATTCGCAGAGCTTTCCATGACTGTCATGAAGCTTCCTGTATTTTACAAGCAAAGAGACCTCCTCTTTTATCCTTCTTGGGCATACTTATTGCCCACATGGATCCTAAAGATCCCAATCACACTAGTTGAAGTTGCTATTTGGGTGTTCATAACTTACTATGTCATAGGCTTTGATCCAAGCGTCAAGAGGTAAATACCAATCCAAAAAGATATTAGTGTCTCCTAAAAATCTGTATTTTATTTTGAATTTATTACTTGAGAAGTGACTGTGAGAAATCACTGCAGGCTATTCAAACAGTACCTTCTGCTTTCATGCGTTAGCCAAATGGCATTTGGTTTGTTCCGATTTATCGGAACACTGGGGAGAAATATGATCATTGCAAACACATTTGGATCCTTTGCATTACTTATATTCATGGCTCTTGGTGGATATGTCTTGTCACGAGGTATGGATCGGAACTAAATAGCAAGTTCTATTTTCTGGATAAGTATTAAACAGAGAGCTTTATTTTGCCTTATGACAGCTCTCTGTTTTAGGTTCAACTTGATAAGAACCTTCTGTTTTTTGTCATAGATAATATAAAGAAATGGTGGATATGGGGCTACTGGATCTCTCCTATGATGTATGGGCAAAATGCACTAGTAGTGAATGAGTTTCTTGGGAAAAGTTGGAGTCATGTAAGGTTCCTTTTCTTTCTTTTTTCCCTTTTTGCTTAATCAATATCTAGAAAGAAGAATAAATGGGAATATAGTCTTCATCAATGTCAAATGACATTTGGATTTTGTTTACATGTTAATAGGTTCAACCCAATTCTACAGAGGCATTAGGAGTGTCAGTTCTAAGGTCTCGTGGGGTCTTCCCCGAAGCATATTGGTATTGGATTGGAGTGGGGGCATTGATTGGTTATATGTTCCTGTTCAATGCTCTTTCTATTTTGACACTTTCTTATCTCAATCGTGAGTATACTTTGGTTTCAAATTTTGAAATTTCAAAACTTTGTCGTACTATTCTAATGATAGGATAAATTTATTTCAGCATTTGGGAAACCTCAAGCAGTTCTATCTGAAGAGTCCTTGATCGAGAAGCATGCTAACAGAACTGGTGAATCTATTGAGCTATTATCCAAGGGAAAAAGTTCTATAGGTTGATACTCATTCAAATGTGAATAAGAATAATGCACTTTCTCTATTTACTTTCTATTTCTCATGACAATAACTAAATTAAAATGTTGTACATGCAGGCAGACAAGAAGAAATTAAAAGAAGTATGTCATTCGAGTCTTCGTCTGCAAGGATAGTGGAAGCCGATGCCAATACCAATCAGAACAGGAAGCGTGGAATGGTTCTGCCCTTTAAACCCATTTCCCTCACTTTTGAAGAAATTAGATACTCCGTGGACATGCCAAAGGTAGCTTAAGATTCAAAGTATTGGCAATTATGACTATCAGAACAAGGTCTTCTTTCTCCTGAGCTCTATTGAATGCAATAATAATGATCAGGCAAACTTAAAATGCAGGAAATGAAAGCACAAGGTATTACAGAGGACCGGCTTGAGCTTCTAAAGGGAGTCAGTGGAGCTTTTAGGCCGGGAGTTCTTACAGCTCTAATGGGTGTCAGTGGTGCTGGTAAGACAACTTTAATGGATGTGTTGGCTGGAAGGAAAACTGGAGGAAATATTGAGGGAAGCATCAAAATATCTGGTTACCCTAAGAAACAGGAAACATTTGCTCGTGTATCAGGATACTGTGAGCAGAATGATATCCACTCCCCTAATGTTACAGTTTACGAGTCCTTACTCTATTCTGCTTGGCTCCGGTTACCACCTGAAGTCAATTCTGCCACTAGAAAGGTACACGATAAAGATATTTTAATCCTTTTGTAGAGCTTTGTTATGGATTTGTTGGGTGCTTACTAATTGATAAAATTAATGATTGTAGATGTTCATTGAGGAGGTCATGGAGCTTGTAGAGCTGACCTCATTGAGGGAAGCACTGGTAGGGTTACCAGGTATAAATGGTCTCTCAACAGAGCAGCGCAAGAGACTAACCATTGCTGTTGAACTTGTTGCCAACCCTTCAATTGTATTCATGGATGAGCCAACCTCTGGCCTTGATGCAAGGGCAGCAGCAATAGTCATGAGAACAGTGAGAAACATTGTAGACACTGGCCGAACAGTGGTGTGCACCATCCACCAGCCAAGCATCGACATATTTGATGCTTTTGATGAGGTTAGATATGATTGATATTAATGAACAAGTTAGCTGCTATGTGTATTTTATACTACTTACCAAATGCTTATGCCTTGTATAACAGCTGTTCTTAATGAAGCAAGGAGGAGAAGAAATATATGTCGGTCCACTGGGGACACACGCTTGTCATTTGATCAATTACTTTGAGGTGAGCCAAACTATGAAAACCACATAAGCTGTAACTAAAACCTTGAGACAGTTTCCAGATTCCAGCCTTAGTGAAGTCATTGATAAATACGGTGGTGTTTTATGAAGGCGATAGAAGGAGTCAGTAACATAAAAGATGGCTATAATCCAGCAACATGGATGTTGGAGGTGACAACAAAAGCCCAAGAAGCAGCACTAGGTGTCAACTTCAGTGAAATATATAAGAACTCAGAACTGTACAGGTAGGGTGACATGTGAACCCTTGCTCTGTGAAGTTTGATGTGCCAAAGTTGAACCCTTACTAGTTTGTGGTTATTGCTCTAATATTCTATAAATTAATCATTCAGGACGAATAGATCAATGATTCAGGAACTGGGTATACCTAGCCCTGGTTCACAAGACCTTTATTTTCCTACTCAGTACTCCCAGTCTTTCTTCATCCAATGCATAGCCTGCCTCTGGAAACAAAATTGGTCGTACTGGCGGAATCCACCGTACACTGCCGTTAGGCTCTTATTCACAACTATCATAGCTCTGATGATTGGTTCAATGTTTTGGGGCCTTGGATCTAGAAGGTAACTTATCCTAAAGTGAACTCTAATGCTTTTCTCTCTTCTCTGTCTGATATCAATTTTGATTTGGATATTGAAAACTGCAGCCAAAAGGAACAGGACATCTTTAATGCAATGGGCTCCATGTATGCTGCAAATATCTTCATTGGGATATCGAATTCTTCCTCGGTGCAGCCAGTGGTAGCTATTGAACGCACAGTTTTTTATAGAGAAAGGGCTACTGGAATGTACTCTGCTTTTCCATATGCCTTTGCCCAAGTAATCACTTCTCCTTCAATATATGATCAATATTACTGAGTTTTATATTTTTCTATTAAATGAAAAATTACAGTTTAATTGTCTAATATGTTTCTAACCAAATGCATAGCTTTCTGGTGTAGGTCATGATTGAAGTTCCATATGTCTTCATACAGGCTGTAGTTTATGGGGTTATAGTGTATTCAATGATCGGATTTCACTGGACAGTTGCAAAGTTCTTTTGGTACCTATTCTTCATGTACTTCACATTGTTATACTACACCTTTTACGGAATGATGTCAGTGGCATTGACACCCAACCAACACATGGCTTCTATAGTTTCCTCAGCATTCTATTCAATATGGAATCTTTTTTCTGGATTCCTAATTCCAAGAACAGTATGTTCCCACGATTCCCCCCCCCCCCCAATTTTTAGAGGCTACGAGTAATAGAATTAATTAATTTTTGTTATTAATACCACTTTTTTGTTCATTACAGAGGATTCCCGTGTGGTGGAGGTGGTACTACTGGATCAGCCCTGTTTCTTGGACATTGTACGGATTGGTGGTGTCACAGTTTGGAGATATACAAGATAAGCTTGACACAGGAAGCACTGTAGAAGATTTTGTGAGGAATTATTTTGGATTTAGACATGATTTTTTAGGAGTGGTTGCAGTTGTGATTGTTGCCTTCCCTACGCTTTTCGCAGTCATCTTTGCTTTCTCAATAAAGGCAGTTAACTTCCAGAGAAGATAAGAAGAGAGTGCTCATTATAAAGACACAAAATCAAGTATCAGCAACAGGTGAAGCCATTATAGAACCCCTCAAGGCTCTAAACTTTAGCATTTATTAATAATTTCAGAATTTTATGGGTTCAAACTTCACTTGTTATTGTATTGTATCACATGTATTTAAAGAACTGGGCATTACTTTACAGTGAAGAACTTTATATTGATAGCAATAAACCGAAATTTCAAATTTTTTTATTTGAAAGGAAGAACTTCCAGTATTGTTTATTTCAGAGTTAAAATGATAAACAGAACAAGGAATAACAATCTTGTTGCTTGTTTTGAGGATTTTTTCTTAATGATCTCAGGAAACTTAAGCCCATTTTTCTGCTCCTTGTGGTGGTGATTCCAATGTTCTGTTCATATTAAGTTTGAATTTTCAGAATTGACATCGAACATGCTACTACAGACTGATTCCACTATTGCAAATCTAATATAGAACCTTTGACAACAAGAAAGTTTAGTTTCTTTAACTTGTAGTCTCATGAACATAGGACCTTGACTCTTACAGGAAATGGACCATTTACTATCAAGTCTGTCACTTTGGCTCTGCTTCCTGAGCGAGAGAGATTTTCTCTTCTGAAAAAATTGGAAGGTCGAAGAACCCATCTCGAGTAGCTTTCTTTCCGTGTCCAGCTACAAGCCTGCAAGAAGAAAATTTAGAACCGTAGCTTTCCTGAAATCAAATTGGATTCCATCTTGCGAGTGTATCGCTTGTCTTTTAATCACTCCGACTAGGAATGCCACTCAGGGTTTCAAGAATCGGCTAATCGGATTGGGAATCGATGGCACCGATCCCGACTTTTGATGAGTCAATACGGACGATTCTTATATAAAAATACGAAAATCATTGGAATACTTTGATTCAACGGAATCGTCACTCACCACTTCCAACCGATTATACGTTTTTACATTATAGGGTAAAATGAAAAGTTTATCCTTCAAGAATGGTAAACTTACCATTTAGAAAATGAAAGCCTTACTACATCACCATTTGATGATTTTGATCTACCCGAATGGATATAATGCCACTTTACCCACACAATAAGGGATGTACTAGATATTTAGGGAAAATTAGGGTTGTATGTGATATAAGGTTTCAAATTAGAGGTGGTACAAGATAATTTTCCTATTCTTTAATAATGCTTCAACGGGACTCAAAATCTTATCAATTAAAGACCTAAAGGGTAAATAACTGACCAACTGAGAAGCTGGATGTCAGACTGTCAGTGACCGTTATTGTATCAAGTCATTTTATAGTTGTTGCACAGTAACCGGATTGATACCAACAAGCAAGTACATAGTCAGATGACTATTAACTACTGTTTGAGAGATGAAGGATTGAAGAAGGAAGAAGAATCCCTTGATTAGCTTCCCCCAAATCTCCCCCATCTCTGTTTTGATAGACGATGAAGGCAGAACATCTCGCTGCCCTTTCTATTCGGCCTTCCCTTCTCTCCCCCATCCCGCTCGGTCTCAAGTCTCTCTCTCTCTCTCTCTCTCTCTCTCTCTCTCTCTCTCTCTCTCTCTCTCTCTCTCTCTCTCCTTTGTCTTCATTTTTTTTAGAATAACCATTCCAAAGTTCTTCTGCGGTGTCATCCTTCACTACACATTTGTATGAATTAACAATTTCATTTAATACTTGCTTCTTTTATTTCTTTCCCTACTGCCAACAAACCGACTAGACTATGAGAGACTTGTTCAATTTCATTCAGATATTTCCCATTCATCTTGAAACTTGGAGGGTTGTTCATAAAACCTTAGGCGACCCCACCTGCAAATCCCTAGCCTAACATGATCTGACATTCCATTGTGGCAACTACATTCCTAGAGATGAGTTATATAATACAAAAACAAAGCGGCAAATTAAAGGAGGCTGTATGACATTCATGATCTAAAGGATTTATTCCTCTATTCCTCACGTCTTGTTTGAGTGGTTGACTCAAGCTTGAGAAACAACTTTGATCAGTGGATTGGAGGATGAGGCCCTTCACCCTATGTCTCTTGTACATAGTGTAATTACTACATGTATGGTATTCACTATTGGAGAACCTAGACTCATTGAAAGCTTTCCCAACTCCCTTTGTAACTGATCAAAATCTCTTTGCATTGATATTTCTCATGCTGCCAGTTGCAGCATCAGATACCAACTCACCTGTAGTTTGTGCCATATTGTGCTTCCAAATCCAAACGGAGTGATTTGGTTACTAAGTCGTAAATTTACAGCACCACCTTGTTCATCCAAGCTATTAAAAATTCTAGAAACAAGAACATCAAAAGACACATAAACTTATTGTTCCCATATTTGATAGTTATCTCAGGATGAGCTTTAAGATTATGGGGAAATTGCAAAATAAACTTCCTGGGTTGCCACAAGGGGCTATTTGTTTTATGTACTTGGGTTTTAGTTTAGTTTCTAACTCAGCCCATAATGTCATTACATATTGTTGTATTGAAATGTGATTCCACTAAGAATACCAGCTAGGTCAATCCGACCCAACCCGGCCCAACCTTAAGCCCTATAGGGTTGGGCCTGAGCATGAACCCGGCAGGGTTAGGTTAGGGTTGGCTTGAGTTTTGGGGACCTAGGGTTGGGTTAGGATTTTAAGAAACCCAGTCCAACCCAGCCCTATTTCACTTCATGAATTGACAAGAATAGAAAAGTTAAACTTCCCCTATTCTTTTCCACTCCTTACTCGTTAGAGAGAGAGAGAGATGGGGTGGGAATGTGGGATAAGGGTTATCCCCTATATGTTGTACCCAAAGAGACTTCCAATGTTGTGCCCAAAGAGACATCATGTCTTCCACTACCATTCATTTCAAACATCCCTGCTTCAAGGCTTTCAAAGGTAGATCTTTCCAAACAGCTGAGAAGAATGCCAAGAATCAAGAACTCACCGCGATTCCTCCATTGTTGCATTTTGCATCATCTCATTCAGATTTGAGAGGAGGTGTTCAAGATCATGAACAAAAGGGGTTATTGAAAGATCTTTGGAATTGAGAACCCAAATCTCAATTGCAATTATGATGTTGGAACAACCTATGGGTTCGAATCTGAAACCCTAGTTGAGGAAACCACCCAGAGAAACAAGAACATGAGCAAATCGAAATCATGGAGAAACAAGATATGTACCTTACACCTGAGTATATCGATGAGAACAATGATGTATTTCCTTACAATTCCCTTCTCTTGGCTATGAATCTTCTACAACCCCTCAAACTTCCTTGAATTCTCTTACTTTTGTGGTAAAGTGGGGGAGAGTGAATGATAGCTATAGAGACTTAAAATCCAGTATTTATAATATTGTCCTGCACCCAAAATTCTAAACTACAATGAGTTGGGTTAGTATATCCCTAAGATTGGCAGATATAAGAGATAGAGAAATATAAGGGCATAATCATCTTCTTTTTTTTTTTTTCTTCCCCTTCAAAACTTGCAGCAAGGCAGGCAGAAGAAGATCTGGGCATCATCTTCACTTCTTCTTCTTCTTCGATCAATTCCTCTTTTTTTGTGTGGGGGTTGCATGAGTTTAGAGGGGCAACGGTTGAACGTTGTTGAGAGCTCGTGCCACTTGCAACTGTTCTCCCTTGGATTTTCAGCAAAACTCCACCAAATCAATGGGACTTTGGGAGGGATGGGAGAATTCATAAGGTCATGTAGGCCGATAATAAAATCATAAAAATTAAAAAGTTGTCTACCCATTATTAACCCCTTAAAAAAACAAAAAAAAAAACAAAAAAAAGAACTGATGGGGGTGGGAAAGTTGATACAACTACCTTACCCCTTAATTCACACCCCCCACCGAAGTCCTTCTAAACAAAACGGTGCCTTAAAAATTCCATGTTCTCAAAGTTGATGAAGTTAAATATATCTACCCCTAGAAATGGTCAAATTCTTGAGCTCAAATTAGTGAAGTCTATAGAGAGTTGGATTAAATTAAATATTAACGGGAGCGTCTTTGATAACCCTAACAAGGCGAGGGTTTGAGGTATCTTTCAAAACCATCATGGCTTCCGTATTTAAGGGTTCTGTCACTATATTGGTGTTGCTTCTAATTTTATGGTCGAATTTTCAGCTTTCTTTGAAAGGCTCAAGTGGCAAAGAAAATGGTTTCAAAAAGGTCTGGACCAAATATGATTCTGATTTTGTTGTTATTAGTATCTTAAATAAATCCATGCTATGGTGTTTCCATCAGAAATTGCTGCGTTTTAAAGAGTATGTAGATGATATATCTTGGAGACTTACAACTATAAGGAGCTCAATTTGGTGGCAAAGTTTTGGGCCAAAAAGGCTGAATAGTCCAGAGTTTTGGATATTTTGGGAAGTTGCACCTTCTTTTATTTTACTTTATAATGATTGGGATGCAATAGAGAGCTCCTGGTTTTCTTTCCATTTTTTTCTCTACTGATGACTATGCCAAAGTTGAAGGAAATTAATCAAAATACTTTTGGTTTGACTTTGCATAAATGTTTTGACTTTATAAAAATAAATAAATGGTTTGACTTCGTATCCTTCTTTATAGAAAGATATGAAGTCAAACCATTTATTTATTTATTTATTTTTATAAAGTCAAACCATTTATGCAATTATTACTAAGAGTTAAATAGTTAGTGGTACACATTGATAGTCTTCCTCATTGTGAATATTGTTCTGTTTTAAATCCTTCTTTTAGTGTTATACATTAGTGGTCTTCCCTCATTATCTCAATAGTACAATTCAGTTTAAAAAGAGCAGATGAAGTAGCTAAAATTATAAAAGATGATACCATTTGTTTATATTTTTATTTTCATTAGATGGCGTTTTAGTAATTTGATTAAAACTTTGAATGAGGGTTTGAACACTTGCTTCCTTTGGCCATTGAGATGTATGTGGACCCCTCTATAACATGAATTAACCCATGTATTTCCAAGAGCCAAATAGTGAAGCATTGTAGTTTATTAGGCATAGTGATACCAGAAGGTTCTTTTTGATTAAATTAAGAATCCAAAGTTTTACCTATGACAAAGCTGGTCTTCCATTTTTAGTACATACTATGCCTATATTCATCTGATCAATCAATTATCATATATGTCAATAACAACCATTGACAACCTAAAGACATTCGAGTATAGATTAATCGTTAGAGATTAATTGTTGTTGAGTGCATATGTCTATTGCATTTTCTTTAGGAAGAACAAGGATGTGTAATTAATACATACATGATATATATATATATATATATATCATGTATCATGTATGTATATTCTGTCACACCCTGCCTCCAATAGGCCAAGGTATACGACACTAAACACCTCATCGTATCTAGTCAGCCTGTTTCCCTAGGATCTAGACTAGGGTAGATCATAACACCACAACAACACAATTAAAGATCAGAGATCATCAGATTAAACAGTCCATCAGTGAAATATATTACATTATTTTTTAGTGTCACTAAGTGATATATTATATTTTCAGTAATCTAGATGAAAGACATATACATTGCAAAAGGATATTTACACATTCTACAGTATCTCAAAAGTAGACTATAAACATCAGAAGGTACATTAGGACTCTCTTCAGTGGAAGTATATACACAAAAAGATATCAGAATAGACTATTATATTCCTCAAAAGACTGACCTCCATAGGCACAGTCATCACATCCACAGTCAGGTCTATGGTTGGTTTCATCCTCTGAAACATTGGCCGAGTAATCCATGACCACTGTCTCATGATCAAGGCTGACAGTCGACAAAACACCGGTCTCATCCTCTAGAAGAGTAAAAAAAGAGGGGTGAGCATGTCATGCTCAATGAGGAGGTGGAGGCAAGCAAGCAAACACAATACAAATAATGCAATGCATGCTCCACACCTTATATGATGTTCATGAATTCATTTAACATTATACTACTTCCTAGTCCATTTACAAATTCTGAGAGCAGTGGTATAGTGCCACGCAACATAGGTGTTATTCCCTACCCCATATGTTGGGCCTCAAGAATCCAAGCTCATTGCAGGCAGGAGTCAACTAATCCCAGAAAGAACCTCGATCCTCGGCTAACCCCTAGGTTAGCAACCCCAGGCAAGCAAGTATATAGTACACTGTACCCTGCTACTATCCGTCTCTAGGTATAGTATGTCGTACCACGGAAGTGTACTACTGATCAGACAGCCACGGGTTAGGATTAGTCAGTACATATCCCCTTATTGACAAGGGGTTGTAGCATTCAGGTAATGATATTCTAGCCCATAATTTCTACATAATGCCTATCCAAATATCAACCATTCACAACATGCATATAGTAACCATTGAGCACCTATCAATGTCTCATCTTACCTGTTTTACCTGTTCCAGCTTCCCATTCTATAAGTCAATGTCAATAACAATAATAATAATGATAATAATAATATGCACATAGCAAAATGCATGAATTATAAGCAAGATTTACCATAATAAAAACTCCATAAAATAAGTTAGGGCACCTACTCACCTCGGTGTCCAAGTTCCTGAAAATTCACTTCTTTGATTCAACTAGTTTCCTTTACTGCATCTGATATTTCCTATTTTATAAGATTTACAAATCATTATTTACAAAATAGAAATCCTACAATCTACCCCAATTTGCCTAATTATCTTATCCATATTCCCAATTTAGTTGGGTATTGGATTGTTCTTCCCTGCACAATCTAGATTTCCCAAACTTTCTTTACTATTGGGGTTACCTGTAGGGAATCACTAGGGGGTCGCACACTCAAGTAGGGTGTCCTAGAGTCACGTCAATAGTCCAACCTGGGTTTTAGGAGTTCAAGCACTATATTCTCCTTCCCTGGGTTTAATATTATGTATACAACTCTATAAATAGAATTCAAGACCTATTGACCCATTACATAGGAGAATTAGCCACTGGAACCCTAATCGGCAGGTTTCCTGGGCAGCAACCGACTAGCCTGTCAAGATCTGCTGCTTCCCCTGTTTTCTGCAAAATCCGATTCCGCCAACCCTACTCTCCTCTGTTTTGGCCAAATTAAGTCTCTGTGTTCCTTCCACAGTCCAAATTAGCTATATAATCAATATACAAGGTAGGCTCCCTATTGACCCTCTTATGGAGTTCAATTCCTAGGATATGGAATGATAAATTTAAATTCTGTAGTACTCCTAGGGTTTCACAGAGACTACTTTAAATTCTGCAGAATTAAATCCCTATTCACAAGTTTTTTGTATTAAGTTGAATAAAATTTTAGGTTCCTGAGTTCACAGAGACATTTCCTAGCAAATTGGGTCTCAGAGACCTTTCCAGGGTTGGGATTTTCCTTACTGGACAGGAATACCCTGCACAGGGATTCCCTAGCTGCCTCCAATTACTAAAAACTCTAACCCTAGCTATGAAATTCATATACAATTACCTAATTACCCTGTTACCACAATGAGTGCACTCACCTGGGTGCAAAATTGATCCAATAGCTGCCTAAGGTAGGTGTGTTCGTTCCTCACTTCCCTTTCTTCCTCTTCTTCCCTCTCTTTTCTTCTTCTTCTTCTCCTCCCTCCCCCTCTCTTCTTCTTATTTTTATACAACCATGGTTAGGGTGATTTTAAGCCGTAATATTCCATATATAAGGCACCCCAAATAGACCTAAGGTTGGGATTAAAATCCTATATATATAAGTATATAATATCTAAGTAACTAGCATTTGATCAAATTTATAAATTATTTTTTCCCATCTATTTTCTAACATTAAGATGTGCATTTCATATCTCATTTGGGTCTCTTTCCATACGGGTAAAATGGGGATTTACAAAACAAAGGTGTGGGCCCCACAGTGTGAAAACCTAGAAAACAACATTCTGCTAGTCCAACTAGCTAGCCGGTTTGTACCTGCCAGTTGGCAGCATTTCAGTCTCCTATGACTTGTCATCACCCCCTTCCATGCTTAGTCTCTTATAAACTTGAAAATTGCTTGCTTGCCCATCCTTCCTGGTAAGTTCTCCAATGATATTGGCAGGTCACTTCTACCTTCCTGGCACTCCACAGCTACTAACCATGCTAACATTGGCTTTCTCTGTTCTTTCTCCTTGCCTGTTTACAAGTAGAAGTAAAATCAGATTAGGGTGTTACATATGTGTGTGTGTGTGTGTGTGTGTGTGTGCCTAAATCCTTGGCAATTGATGTGTGCATATCAATACTTTGTTGAAAGAAAGGAAAATAGGTATTTATTCTTGAAATTATAATTTGCATTTTGATTTTTCTCAATGGACCTTATACTTTTAGTCATATACTTATATATGGACGAACTTTCGAAATTGACCTGACAAAAAATGTCCCTAGCTACCTACTTCTAGGATGATGTTAGTAGTTCGTTTAGATTGACCGCATGTCAAATATGAACCTCCAATTCAATCAACTATGTACACTCCCCCGTAGTCCCGTACACCCTCTTCATAGTCTTAGATTTTTTGTAACTTATTTTGTTAACTAGATAGCTCGGTTGGGTTGAAATTTGACATATAAACAAGGAAACTTCGGTCAATTTGTTTACAAAATTTTAGCCGCTTCAAAGCTATCAGATGATAGCTGCTAGATTTCAGGTGAAATTTTATAGATTACCCAAGTTAGCGTTTTAAAACAATACCTTGTTAGTAGAATTTAAAATAACTTAAAATATAGACAACCTATTTTCTTTAAAAATTAGATAGTGGCCCAACACCCGAAAGAGCAATTCAATCTTCAAATGAGAAACCAACATCTTAAACTTTAAAATTAGGGTTTAGAAACTGTTTTTTCAAATTGGTTGGAGGGGGGGGGGACATGCGCTTATTTATAGCTATATCTTGGGTTTTAGAACATTAATTTATTCTGTTAGTTTGTTTCTGGTATTTAACCTGTTGCTCTTTGGAACCCTTTCTAAGATGATGCTGGTAATTCCTTTAGTTCGAGTACATGTCAAATCTTTACCTCCAATTCAATCTTCTATCCACCCGTGTAGGCATCTCCCCAAATTTCATATATTTTCTGTTTGGTTACAAAGAATTAAAAGGAAGAGAAGTGAAAAACTTTTAACATGTAAAAGAAAATTTGGTAATCATTATCGAAAGTTTTTTCCATAAGTCTCTTGAATTTCTTACCATATTTAGTAACTATGCTCTTAGATATAATTCTTATTTTATTTTTTAAATCCAAGGGATTTACAACTAAATATGAAATGGCTTCGAGTTAGTAATATAAAGATTCAGACGTGTTGGATGGAGATGTACCAGCCAGGGTTTTGTGTGTGACTCTCTCTGATGTTTTCTCTCTTCTAATTTATGTTTCCTATTTTCTCTCTCCTCACTAGTCCCTTTCTAGCTACCCCTGGCTCGAGAGGATCTAAATCCATAATGTACTCATGTAGATTAATGATTACAAAAGTTTCTTTTTTAGTTTTGAAATTTCATTTCTCTTCCCACTGATCTCTTCTGTGATCAAATGGAGCTTACACTCCCTCGTTGACCGGTAACCCTCTTCATAGTCTTCGATTTTCTGCAACTTATTTTTTTAGTTGGACAACTCATATCGCATTGAAATTTGACATGTGTACAAGGGACTTTGGGTCAATTTTTCTACAAAATTTTGACCCCATTAGAGCAAATAGCCCATGTTTATGTTCCATAACAATACCTTGTTAGCATATTAGAATTTAAAATAACTTAAAATGTAGGGAACCCATTTTCATTTAAAAATTAGAAGGTGGCCCAACACCCAAAAGCATAAATATAATCTTCAAATGGGAAATTAATGCCATACAACTTTTAAAATTAGGGTTTGGGGGACCACTTTTCCAAGTTAGTGGGAGGGGGAACATTCTCTTATTTTTATACTATTTTTTGGGTTTTAAAACATTCATTTATTCTGTTAACTTTATATACCCTTTTATGCTCTTTGGCACCCTTTCAGCCTTGAGGGCATTGGAAATTATTTTGTTCACAACGAAGGGGAAAAATAAAACATTTTTCTATTAAGCTTTCCAACTGTTTAATAACTCCTATGGATATTGTATACTATGTTTATGAGTGTGTGACTTCCTTCATTGTTTTCTCCTGATTTTTTCTGATATTTAAAAGTGAATGCATGCAATTACATTCAAAAATCGTGGACGCATGTTTGAATTTGAATGTATAAAACTGCTCTATTCTCATTTTAATGGCGACTTAGAAACTATTGGAAGAATACACCTGTAAATGTACAATTAACGAGAATTTTTTTGGTGGGTGACATTGTTTAAAGCATGATGACTTGGACCCTTTTGTTGACCGATCATGTCCAAATCTGGTTTTGATTTTTCCAGCTCTTTAAACTTCTGGGTTTTGGTGGATTTTGGTGGGTTTTAAGAGTTCCTGCAACTTCGGATCTCTTTGTCCAGTGAGAAACAGAAAGAAGAAGAACAAACAGAGCAGACCCATTTCAGATTTTGAGTTGCATTGCTTTCTCTGGTGGGTTTTTGAAATTGAGTAGCTCTTAAAGGTTTTGGGTCTTCCAATGGAGACTGGTGAATCAAATAGAACTGCTAGTTTTCGTATAGGTAGTATGCTTAGTTCTCATGGTAGCAGTTTTCGTGCTAGTAGCTTTCGCAGTTTTCATGCTAGTAGTTTTCGTATTGATAGTGCTTCAATATATAGAAGTGCTGGCAGTGGCTTGGGTGATGTGTTTTCAAGATCTTCTCTATCCAGAGAACTAGACGATGAAGAAGCTCTGAAATGGGCAGCTATAGAGACACTCCCCTCATTCCGTCGTATAAGGGAAAATATACTGTCAATAGCAGAGGATCAGGGGAATGAAATTGATATTGAGGATCTTGGGGTTGCAGAGAGGAAGATTTTGTTAGATAAATCAACCGAAGTCAAAGAGGAGGACCATTTGAAGTTCTTGTTGAAGCTCAAGAACCGCCTTGATGAGTAAGAAATTCTCTTCTTTATTTTCTTTATCCTACTAATATCTATCTTCAAATTTCTCTGTTCTGAAAGTTTTGTCTAGAATTGTCTCCTTACATAGCTCTATTTCTCATTTTATTGGTTACTCAGTAAGAAATTCTCCTCCTTATGTCTTCTCTATCCACTCTCTCTCTTCCTATATAGAAAATCTAAATATTTTGCTCCATTCTAAAGGTATAATCAAGACCAGTCTTAAATAGCTCTGTTCATCTTTTTCTTGGTTTCTCAGAGTTGGAATTGATATTCCAACGATCGAAGTCCGCTTTGAACGTGTAAATGTAGATGCAGAAGCTTATGTGGGAATCAGAGCCTTACCTACAATATTCAACTCCATAGCTAATGTGTTAGAGGTAGTTAATTTGTAAAACATCATATGAAAATTTCCATTTACTTAATATTGTTTCTATCAGAAACAATTGTAACTGACCATACAATTTGTTGTCTGCTTTAAAGGGAATCTTGGATTATCTACATATTGTTCGAAGCAAAAAGGTGCCAATATCAATCCTTCATGATGTTAGTGGAATAATCAAGCCTGGCAGGTGAGAACACTGACAATATCAAACTGTGTCTAAATTTTGAACCAATAACTGGAGTTTAGCTGGTTTTGGATTTGGTTCATTTCAAACAGTTGGGTTCTGCGGCTAATTTTAGTCATTGATTTATCTGAGATTTGCAGAATGACATTACTTTTAGGCCCTCCAGCCTCTGGAAAGACTACATTGATGTTGGCTTTGGCAGGAAAGCTTGATAAAGATCTGAAAGTAAGGAGGTTAAACAGCTTTGATGTTCTCTCTGAACTCTTATTGTTCTTCTTTTGCGATTTCCTAATAAGATGAAACTGATACCTATTCTCTTAAAATTCTTTTCAGTTCTCTGGGAAAATAAATTACAATGGTCATGGAATGGAGGAGTTTGTCCCACAAAGGACAGCAGCTTATATCAGTCAACAAGATCTCCACATAGGAGAAATGACAGTGAGAGAAACCTTTTCTTTTTCTGCAAGATGTCAAGGGGTGGGAACTCGTTATGGTAAGCCCAACTTTATAACTCCAAAATTTAATATGGTTAGTTTTAATTGAGAGTTTTAGCTTGAAAAGAGAGACCCAGTTTGAATTAGTTATTTCCAAATATGGAAAATATGCAGATATATTGACAGAGCTGTCAAAAAGAGAAAAAGACGCAAACATTAACCCAGATCCTGACCTTGATCTTTTCTTGAAGGTAAGAAGTGCTTCTTTTTTAATAAGATACATAATTGGGTTTGATCAAGTTTTATCTTTTTGAATTTTAAGATGGATCTGTTATCTACAATAAAAAGAACTTCTATATTCATTGCAGAAATGGATTCTTTAGTACAATGGTGTTCTCATTGATACAGTAATTGTTTGGCCTTGGTTTCATCTAATATGTACAATTTCTGTACTAAACCTTATGTGGTTGTGCCAACCTTTTACCCTTCTCAACACCCTATCCCAAAAAATAAAAAATAGTTCAGATCCATGTTCTTAATCATCCTAGTTGTATGTCATGAGAAATTTGGTTTCTGCATCCCCAGGCAGCTTCACTAGAAGGACAGGAGTTCAACATCGTCACGGATTATATTCTAAAGGTATTGACACTAAAATCCTGTATAAGGATAAGGAAGAAATTAAAATATCTGGATAGGAGTCAGTCATTTTTTCTTGTTGCACCATGTCAAACTTGTAGACTTTGGGACTTGAGATTTGTGCTGATACCATGGTGGGAGATGAAATGCTGAGAGGTATCTCTGGAGGACAAAGAAAGCGTGTCACAACAGGTAACATGACCTAGTATATCTACAATCTGGTTCAGTATTCTTCTTCCCTAATCATGCAATCTAATTCTTTTTAAATTCTTGCAGGGGAGATGCTGGTTGGACCAGCAAGGGCACTTTTCATGGATGAGATATCAACTGGTTTGGATAGTTCAACAACATTTCAGATTGTGAATTCAATTAAGCAATACATCAACATTCTAAGTGGAACAGCTCTCATCTCTCTTCTCCAGCCAGCACCTGATACTTACGAGCTCTTTGATGACATTATTCTCCTATCAGATGGGCAGATTGTGTATCAGGGGGGCCGTGAGCATGTGCTTGATTTTTTTGAATCTGTGGGTTTCAAATGTCCTGAAAGGAAGGGAATAGCAGACTTCTTGCAAGAGGTGATTCTACTTCAAATCCCTGTTTCTTTTTCTCCCTTTTATCACTTAGATCTCTAGCTTTTAGCAAAGGTTGGACTATATTTTCATTGATTTGACAGGTGACATCGAGGAAAGATCAAGAACAGTACTGGGCTCATAAGGATAATCCTTACAGATTTATTCCTGTCAAGGAATTTGTCGAGGCATTCCACTCATTCCACGTTGGTCAGAGGCTAGCAGATGAACTTGCCACCCCATTTGATAAGAGGAAGAGTCATCCTGATGCCTTAACTACTGATAAATATGGTGTTACCAAGAAGGAACTCTTGAAAGCCTGCTTTTCAAGAGAACTATTGCTGATGAAAAGAAATTCATTTGTCTACGTTTTCAAGATCATGCAGGTTGGTAATGGATTCTTCAAAATTTCCTTTCAAAATTTCCTTTCAAAATTTCCACTAATGCCACCAACTTAAGGTTCTTGTTCTGATTGCAGCTTACTGTTGTGGCATTCTTAACAATGACAGTCTTCATGGGCACTGAGATGCACAAAGATTCAGTAACGCGTGGTGGGATTTTTATGGGTGCTTTGTTCTTTATTCTCACCATGATAATGTTTCATGGAATACCAGAGCTTTCTATGACTGTTATGAAGCTTCCTGTATTTTACAAGCAAAGAGACCTCCTATTCTATCCTTCATGGGCATACTCACTGCCCACATGGATCCTAAAGATTCCTATTTCACTTATCGAAGTTGCTCTTTGGGTGTTCATAACTTACTATGTCATAGGCTTTGACCCAAATGTTGGAAGGTAAAGCATAATGTGGAGGTGTTAGTGTCTTTTAATGAAAGTATGGTTGTTCTCTTTGTTGGCAATTGTTGTCTTGCCAATAACTAGGAGAATATTCATATTGCAGACTTTTCAAACAGTTCCTTCTACTCGTATGTGTGAGCCAAACAGCATCTGGATTGTTCCGATTAATTGCCTCACTAGGAAGGAACATGGTTGTTTCAATTACATTTGGGTCCTTTGGATTATTTATGCTCATGGTTCTAAGTGGATTTGTCTTGTCACAAGGTATGCTTCAGAATTATCCAGAGTTTATTTTTCTTTCTGCCACCTCTGAATTTTAGGTTCAACTTCATAAGAGCTTCATTCTTTGTCACAGATGATATAAAGAAATGGTGGAAATGGGGCTATTGGATCTCTCCTATGACGTATGGGCAAAATGCTTTAGTAGTGAACGAGTTCCTTGGGAAAAGTTGGAGTCATGTGAGGGCCTTTTCTTTTCACTTGTAATCATGACCTACTAAGAAGATTAGATTGGAAGAAAGGTCTTTTTTAAGGTCAAATAATGTTTTTAGTTCTCTTTCCATATTACAGCTTCTACCCAATGGAGAGACTCTGGGAGTGGCAGTCCTGAAATCCCGTGGGGTCTTCATTGACGCTTATTGGTATTGGATTGGTGTAGGGGCATTGACTGGTTATGTTTTCCTATTCAATGTTTTATTCACAGTGGCTCTTGCTTATCTCAATCGTGAGTATAATTTCATTGGTCATTTTATTGTTTGATAAGTAATTCAGTAGAATTTTTTAACTTTCAAAACTAAGTAATCATGTCTAATATTCGGAGATACTTATTGCAGCATTTGGGAAACCTCAGGCAGTAATATCTGAAGAGAGCTTGAAGGATAAACATGCCAGCAGGACCGGAAAAATAATTGATCTATCATCCATAGGAAAGAGCTATGCAGGTAGGTATATGACCAGATGCGTTAGGCTGAAAGCATGTCCTCTTTTTTATTTTCTTAGCTAGTGGGCATTTTTCTGATCAAAACAACATAAATCCACAATCAGGAGATGAAATTAAAACAAGTATTTCATCTGATTATTCATCTACAAGGGTGGAGGGCAATGAAGCCAATCAGAGCAAGAGGCGGGGAATGGTTCTTCCATTTAAACCTCTTTCCCTCACTTTTGATGAAATCAGATACTCTGTTGACATGCCACAGGTAACATTAGGTTTCAATTTGGAAATTATGTCTCCTAAGGATGATATTTTTTCTTCAGAGTTCTGTCTATTGCAGTAATGCTCAATGGTTAAATTGAAATCTAGGAAATGAAAGCACGAGGCGTTAAAGAGGACCGGCTATTGCTTCTAAAGGGAGTGAGTGGAGCTTTTAGGCCAGGAGTCCTTACAGCTCTAATGGGTGTTAGTGGCGCTGGTAAGACCACTTTGATGGATGTGTTGGCTGGAAGGAAAACTGGAGGATATATCGAAGGAAGCATCAAGATATCTGGCTACCCAAAGAAACAAGAAACATTTGCTCGTGTATCAGGATACTGTGAACAGAACGATATCCACTCTCCTCATGTTACGGTCTATGAATCCTTGCTCTATTCTGCTTGGCTTCGGTTAGCTCCTGAAATCAATTCTTGCGCTAGAAAGGTATGAGGGGATAAACATTTCAGTCCTCTCCTTTTTGCTCCTTTTTGATATGCTTTATGTTTACTAATTGATCAACCAATTAATGACTGTAGATGTTCATTGAAGATGTCATGGATCTTGTAGAGCTGGACTCATTGAGGGAAGCATTGGTTGGGCTTCCAGGTGTGAATGGTCTCTCAACAGAGCAGCGCAAGAGGCTGACCATCGCAGTTGAACTCGTTGCCAACCCTTCAATTATATTCATGGATGAACCAACATCTGGCCTGGATGCAAGGGCAGCTGCAATAGTGATGAGAACAGTGAGAAACATTGTGGACACTGGACGAACTGTGGTTTGCACAATCCATCAGCCAAGCATTGACATATTTGATGCTTTTGATGAGGTTAGAAATGTTTTAGATTAATGATCTTGTAATCTGTTGTTTCTTATTTTCTAGTACTAACTAAATACTTGAGCCTTTTATACTATGCAATAGCTATTCTTATTGAAGCAAGGAGGAGAAGAAATATATGCAGGCCCAATAGGGAGACACTCTTATCAATTGATCAATTACTTCGAGGTGAGTCAAACTCTGCAAACTATAAGATTCTTAAGGATTTTCCAGCCTTAGTACAAACTTGTTCATAAATATTTGGTTGTTTCATGAAGGCAATAGAAGGAATTAGTAGGATAAAAAATGGATATAATCCAGCGACATGGATGTTGGAGGTAACAGCAACAGTCCAAGAAGCAGCTTTGGGGGTAAACTTCAGTGACATATATAAGAACTCAGAACTATACAGGTAGGTTCACTTCTAAATTTTCTCTTTTGATGTGCCAGAGTTAACACTTAGTTTGTGGTTGTAGCTCTTAACATTCTATAAATGAATCATTCAGGAGGAACAGAGCAATGATTGAGGAATTGAGTAAACCTGCCCCTCGTTCAAAAGACCTCTATTTCCCTACTCGGTATTCCCAATCTTTCTTCACGCAATGCATGGCTTGCCTCTGGAAACAGCATTGGTCCTACTGGAGGAATCCACAATACACTGCAGTGAGGCTCTTCTTCACAACTTTCATGGCTCTGTTGATTGGGACAATTTTTTGGAATCTTGGAACTAGGACGTAAGTTATCTCACAGTAGTGTCTGGACTTATACACTTCTCCTGTCTGTCTCATGTTAATTTGATTTGAATGTTGGTAATTTCAGGGAGAGGCAGCAGGATCTCTTTAATGCAATGGGTTCTATGTATGGTGCTGTTCTTTTTCTTGGGATACAAAATGCTGGCTCAGTGCAGCCAGTTGTATCGGTCGAGCGGACTGTTTTTTATAGAGAGAGGGCTGCTGGGATGTATTCAGCTATGGCATATGCCTTTGCCCAAGTACACACTTCTCTTTTAATAAGATCAAAGTTGTTAGTTCTTTCCATCTACATGTTCCTCACTAAGTGGACCTATTTGTGGTGCAGGTTTTGATTGAGGTTCCACATATCTTCATACAGACTGTTATATATGGGATTATGGTGTATTCAATGATTGCATTTCAATGGACTGCTGTGAAATTCTTTTGGTATCTGTTCTTCATGTACTTCACATTGTTATACTACACCTTTTATGGTATGATGGCAGTGGCCATGACACCCAACCCACACATTGCTGCTATAGTTTCCTCAGCATTTTATGCACAATGGAACCTTTTCTCAGGATTCATAATTCCAAGACCAGTAAGTTTCAAACATTTTCCTCATTTTAGATGGTACAATTAGTTGAATTAAATTTCCATTATTTAGTTATTTATTTTGTTCATTACAGAGCATTCCTATCTGGTGGAGGTGGTACTACTGGGCTTGCCCTGTTTCGTGGACATTGTATGGCTTGGTTGTGTCACAGTTTGGAGATTTACAGAACAAGCTTGAATCAGGCAAAACAGTTGAAGAATTTCTAAGGGATTATTTTGGCTTCAAACATGATTTCCTAGGAGTGGTCGCAGTCGTCATTGTTGCATTCAGTGTGCTTTTTGCAGTCATCTTTGCTTTTTCAATACGGGTATTTAAGTATCAGAAAAGATAAGATCTGCAAGATAAAGAAGCTAAATCAGGTCATCAACAACCAATGGAGCCATGTATGGAACAAAATATCAAGGTTCTAAATTTTAGTATTTCGAAACAACTTATGAATTTCCTATGTGTTCAAACTTTTATGTTTGATCATTGTATCACATTGCATGTAGAGAAAAGAAGTTCCCTTCATTATAGCATGGTGTAGAACTTGAAATTAACATGAGAAACCGAGAAGTTCCCAATTTTTGCTTTGAAAGTGAGAACTTTCATTATTATAGCACCAAATGACAAGCACACTAATCCATTAATCGATTTGGAAACATAGAAATCGTCATCTTTTTTGTGACCCTAAACGAGATTTGCAACTAATCCTCAAGCAGGTTGAGTTTTGGATCTCTAATGGACTTTCCAATCAAAAAACCAAGGCACAGGTGATATCTGAATTTTCAAATCTTACTGATCTCACAACACCACCAATGAACACAACCATTTTCATGATTCAACAAGTAATATAGCTCCATGGGCAATATCTTTGGTTTCAAATGGAAAATGCATCTTATTCGAAGCAAACTATTGTATGACAGAAAAGGCTGGTGAGGCGGAGGCTTTAGGACTACTCCAAAGATTGACCAAGGCAAGGAATTGGCAGTTGAAGGTGGATCATGTATGAAGCAATGCTGAAGAAATTAGAATGTTGCTCAAGGACAAGCATGACTTTTTGCTAACCCTATGGCTAAGAACTCTAATATTATTATATGTAGAAATGGATAACCATCCTAACCACCCCAATTTTTGTATGACAACAAACAACAGATATATGGGGGAGCTTAAAAATATAGCCAGGGAGGCTATAACAAAAAAAACAATCTATAGTAAAGTCGGACATGCTGTATAATTCTATCTAATGTAGCATTTTCTTATGGTTGAATAAAAAAAAAAAGAGAAAATTGCATTGCCACCCCCTAAACTTCGGTCGTTATTCAACGCCACCCCCTGTACTTTTAGAAACGTCAAAGCCACCCCCTAAAAATTCAAAAAATTTCAAATCGGTCCCTGCCGTTAGCCGACCGTGAGAAATGAATGAAAACCAGTTAGTTTTTTTCTAATATACCCAACATACCCCCACCCTGAGTGAGAGGACAATATTGCCCTCTCCCTTATTTCCTATCTTCTAAACCCATACCCATCTCACATCTCTCCTCTCTCATCTCTCATCTCTCATCTCACTGCTCACTCCTCTCACTCACTCGGCCGGACAAGAAGACGAAGACCCACCGGCGTCCCATTCTACCCTCCTCCGGCGTGCGATTCTCCCCTCCTCCGGCGTGCGATTATACCCTCCTACGGCGTCTGATTCTACCCTCCTCCGGCGTGCGATTCTACCCTCCTACGGCGTGCGATTCTACCCTCCTCCGGCGTGCGATTCTACCCTCCTACGGCGTCCCATTCTACCCTCCTCCGGCGTGCGATTCTCCCCTCCTACGGCGTGCGATTCTACCCTCCTCCGGCTTCCGATTCTACCCTCCTCCGGCGTCCGAACCTCTATCCCAAGGTATGTAGGGTTCGGTTTCTTCTTCTTCCTTTCTAATTTAGGGTTCTTCTTGTCAAGTTAATCTAGGGTTTATGCACTTTGGAGTGGGGAAAAAAGAAAGTAAAATTTTTTCTTAGAGCTCTTTGGAAGAAGACCTGTGAAATGTTTGTTATATGCAGTGAAATGTGTTTGGATTGTCGTTCCAAGTTTTCTCTCCCTTACTCTTTAGGTAATTTTAACAAACAGTCTGATAGAAAATGTATTAGGTATCAATTGGTTTTCTTTTAACTATAAAAAAATTCTGAAAACCATTTCTCGGCCGTGGTAAGATACATTGAAAGTGGGTGCCCATTGCCCTCACAGGTCTTCTTTATCATGTGCTTGCCCTCTGTTATCTTCTCTATCATGTGCTTGCCCTCTGTTATTCCTCCTAGCGAAAGACCCATTGCCCTCTGTTATCTTCTCTATCATGTGCTTGCTGCTCACAAGCTTCTCTGAAAACGTGTCTATCGAAATGCCCTTGTATTCCATTCTTGAGCTCTACTACAATGGCCCTATACAACTGAAAGCATTTTCAATGCACCAATTATGTTATTTCATTTTGGAGCTCTAAAACATTGCCAAACCTTCTCTGTGGTTATCTGAATGCCCTCCAGGTAGCATGATCAGAATTGAATTTTTTTGGCACCAACCAAGGGAACTTGACACTGTTCAGTGTGTAAGAACCTTACCAGTAGGGTTAACAATACCCTGATCCAATAGGAAACCATAGTAGAAGTAATAATTTCTTGTTGTAGTCTTCCTAGAACCAAATGGAACT
>NC_056566.1:12722132-12785716 GCF_013358625.1 Macadamia integrifolia
AGGGGGTGGCAATGCAATTTTCTCAAAAAAAAAAAAATGACAAGCACACAATTTGGACTCGTTAGAATCACCTTGCAAAATATCGTTTCTTCTACTCATCACACTTCTTATTTTTGCTTCATTTATTTGCATTAGAATCAAAAAGGTTTAATTCTCCGCAAATTTTAGCCCCATCCAACTTACCACAAGGCAAGCTGTCTAGCAAAGCCTTCTTAAGCATGCTGTCTAGAAAAACCTCTCCCTATTTCAATGGTGAACTATAAATTCTCATCCTAAGGTTCTTCTCTGATAAAGAAAATCACCCACTGGTTGACTCTTTCTTTTAGCCTTTTACTCTTTTGAGATTCCTTGTAGATAAGGCTTTCCTAGCATGCAGACCTTTACTACTACATGGAAAATCTCGTGTGGCTGAAATTTTTTGGATAGGTAGACCCTATGGTCCCTATTTACATGTCAAAGTTTCAACCCAATTCGTAGTTTTCAACCCAATTCGTAGTTTGTGAAGTAACAAAACAAAAGCATTTAAAACTAAGGACAATGGAGATGATGCACGGACTACCAAGACAGTCAATGCAAATGGACTCAGACGGGAGGGTATATGAATATTTTTTATGCTCAAATTTGACACTTGGTCAATCCAGAAGAAAGAAAGTCTGAATTATCACATCGTCCTTCCATATAGCACAACTAAGTGTACATAGAGCCATAGACTAGCTAAGTCATATGATTTGTGTAGACCAAGAAACCTTCTATTATTCTTTATTTGGTAATATGCAAGAGAACTAGACCAAAAGTCTAGGGGTTATCCCTAGACCATCGCCTATTTAAGAAGTGGAGACGATCAAAAAATTGGGATCCCATTGATAAACCACATGCTAAATTTAATACCCAAACTCAACCCCATTGCTCACCATATATACTCTTTCTCTTTTCTTTTTTTTTCCTCCCTTCACCCATGGTAAATAGAGAATTACTTCACCATTGGTGATCTGGCACTATGATGGGACGTTAGGGTTCATCATTAACTCCCATGCCCTATTGTACAGAGTTGAAAATACCCTTCCATATCCAGTCAAAATATCAGATCCCATGGTCGAAGAGATTTTTCTTTATCATGTGTAAAAAGAAATTTTCAACCATAAGTTTCTAAGAAATTTTCAAAGTCTTACTACTTGACACTTGGTAATGTCAATTAGACTAACACGAACATCATAACCACAGTTAAACTTTTAATATCCTAGGAATACCCTCCTACACTGTTGATCTAAGTTCCTAACTCTGATAATGTGGGAAGAGCGAGAAAGAACTATGGAAAGGGAATCAGCTGACTTCAAGTATCCGACCATGTAAAAGTAGGGGTTAGCATTTGTATGGATTAACTTGATCTTGGTGATATAATGATATGACTTTGAGTTCATCATTAACTCTCACCCCCTTATAATGTAAGGTTGAAAATATCCTTCCACATCCAACCTGTGAGTTAGATCCCATGGTTGGAGAGATTCAATATTCTCTATGGGTGAAAAGAAAATTTGACCTTTTTTTTCATCTAAGAGTTTTTAAAGTCTTATTCTAACCCTTGGTGATGTGGATTAAACTGAAAATCATCTTATGATTAAATGTTGATGTGAAAAATATATCTATAATTAAAATATTTCCTAATAAATATATAATCACATCACAAAAAAAAAAAAAAGTTGGACTAACTTTTCTTGTAACCTCAGTTTGGGCTTGGACTGATGAAACAAAAGCTAAAGGTTGGGCTGTGCTGGGCTCAGATTGATGCACTTGACAATCCAAAATCTGTCCAAGTAAAAGGATGTACTCAATGGACAAAGCTCTTGCATGTGTGAGGTCCGAAAGGATGAAAATTACACAGATTTTTCTCAAGAAAGTCGAGAAACTGTTTTGACCGCTTAACTACCGAGTTGCAACATTAAAATCTGCCCAAGTCCAAGCAAAAGATAATTCAAAAGAAATCCAAAGTCTTTCCTTCCGAGCTCTATCCCACCTGAGGAAAACCTAAAGCCCAACTGCAGGCATAAATTTTTTTGGTTGTGGTTTATTTCTGGCTCAACAATCCCGAACCCAATATTGGTTTGGGCTCAGACTGGGCTTAGACTGGGCTTGACATCTTCGACCTTTTATCTTAAACGTCAGGTTGAGCTCAAGCCACCAGTCCAGCCCGCTCAACCTACCCGATGCCCACACCTAGTGTGGAAGCTTATGTGTGTGTGTGTGTGTGTGTGTGTGTGAGAGAGAGAGAGAGAGAGAGAGAGAGAGAAATAATATTTATAAGCTAAAAGCGGTGAGTAATATGATAGGTTATTTAATTTTTTTTTTTTTGGAAGAAAGGAAGAGTATGGTTGTTTAATTGATTCTAAATATAAAAAATTCCTGCCACGTGGTAGGTGAGGGGAATATATTTGTTTATTGTGAAATAATGGCCAAAAACAATGGAAGAGTTGAAAACTTACAGTGAAACAAGATGCAAAGAAGATTGGCAGACCATAACAGGATCCCCTTCAATGCGCAATGCCTCTCTCTCTCTCTCTCTCTCTCTCTCTCTCTCTCTCTCTCTCTCTCTCTCGTTAATGATGCAGATGCAAATGCAGTCATGCACTCATGTTACTCCATCAAACCGATAGAGACGGTACAAAAATTCTTTGCAGGAGATAGTGAGTGGCAGTGAACCACGGTGATCATCAAATAGGCATACATGGGTTCTCCCCGTTGTTAGATCCTCACTCGCCACTCATCGTTCACTACAGAGAATTTAAGTCAAGAGAGAAGGAAAAGATTTAAATATTAAGAATCTCATGGATATGCAAACATGGATCCATCCAATGCATGCCAAATCCTAAGGAGTAGTAAGCAGTTAAGTTATATGAATGGCTTCTTCTTCCATTTATATCTTAAAAAAAATCCACGTTTATTATTCTTGCAATATTATCAAATAATAACTCTTTTTTAGGCCGATGCCCTGTGTGTGTGAGAGAGAGATTATAAATAAAATAAACACGACATTTATAAGCTAAACGTAGTGAGTAATATGATCGACGTTTTTTTTTTTTTTGGAACGCGGCCGTTTGATCCCAGATGTAAAAAAAATTCGGGCCAGGTGTATGTTTGTTTATCGTCCATAAAAGAAAGGATTTAAATACTGAGAGCGGATTGGACAGATCAGAGAGTCAAGGTATGTAGACATGGAACCATTCAATGCTGGCCAATACCCATATTTATATTGCCTCAAGGATTGACCGATGCTAGGGATTAATCCCAAAGACAAATTACACATGGTAAGAGTAGTTGCCAATGTACAAATTATTTATTGAAGTGTTTCTCACATGGAATACATATGTATTTCATGTAAAAGCTTAAGTAATTGCATGTTAGGCTTGTGTTTGGTATGCATTGGAAGTTGATAAATCCAGTATTAGTCTTTCACCATTGATATTAAATATCTGGAGTCGAGATCTATTATTTATTTAACAGATATTTATCATCTCATATTCTCAATCCCAACATATTTCAATAGTTTTCGACAGAGGTGAAATTTTGCTATTACCTAGGTTGCAAAAACTTTCCTATTACTAGGCTCTTAGCCAAAGAAATACCGTTGAACGTAGGGTTTTTTTATTTCTTAACTACTTCAACTCTCTCTATGTCTTTTTTTTTCTTCCAAATTCTGTTATGTGCAACAGGTCAGGGCAAGGGGTGGGTCGGTGAGGGCGCAGTAGGGTGAGGGTGGTTGTGGTGTTAGGGATTGGGGGTGGCTTGCTAGGTGCACAAGTAAAGATGTCAAGATGAACGGATAAAGCATCTGCCCCAACTTGATAGGCCCAGCTTCCCTCTTCAGCCCTCTCTATCTCGATTTCACTTTCTCTATCCATCCTTCTTTCATTCTTTATCTCAATTCTCCTTTTCTCTTGGGCAGTTGCTTCCTGTCATTGCTCAAGGGTTTTTCCAGTTGTACTGCAAGATTGAAGAGCTAAAAAAAGGGACGGTGATGCAAGATCAAAGAAATGTGTTAAGGTTTTGCGGTTGTTTCTGGTCGATTGATGTATTTTAAAAATCCCGTTTTTTTTAACCGTTTAAAATGGATACACGTTTCAAACGAGTTTAGAACTTAAATTCCAGCCGTACCCATCTTTTACCGACCTTTATAGATCAGTTCAGGAAATCGTGTTTTAAACATCAAAAAGACGGGATGCTATTTTATTCACGTTTTAAACGCGAATTAACTAACAGAGGACTACTGTCAATTGATACAGTATTCGATATTTGATATGGTATAGCAGACCAAGAGTAGATACCAATGTATAGTTTATGATTTTGATACGGTGTTTATTTTGTATTAATAAATTTTTTTGTACAATATTTTTCCAATTTTTCCTTTTTTTGTATATATAGTAGATAATTCAATATTTTTGTATAATTTTCAATATTCAGTACGGTTTAGTTTGGTACAAATCAAACAATTTTGTCTTAAATATCGATATCGTACCATATCAATCAAAATAAATCATTTTTGTCATATACCAAACTGTACATAATCTCCTTTAATACGGTTTCATAATTTGGTACGATTTCAATATTGGTACTAAATTGACACCCTTATGCGCAAGTGCAAGGGTGGAGTGTGGCTGTGAGGTGTAGGAGTGGTTGGGCCGGATTCGGCATGGGCAAAGGCAAGGGCAGTAGGTGGCTCGATTGGGCGTGGATGCATAGGGGGTGTGGATTTGAGAGGCTTGATGGGGCAGGCCGTAGGGGCAAATGGTGTCAGGGAGACCTATCTACATGGTCAGTTCCATGTGGTTAAAAATCATGGGTGTAGATCCATAGTCGTAGATCAAATTTCTTGTAGTGCGACGGCGGCTTTGATATAAATGATGTCAGTCGGAGTACATATGGCACCGGCCTGAGTCAGTACAATTCTGGTTCAAATTTATTCAGTGGGTTTATTCTAATTAGATTTTTGGCTCAATTTAGGATTAGATTATGGTTTGTTGAATGGTCTTAGTCAATCATAAGTATATCAAAATCATTTACCGATTTTGAAATTAAATTAATTAATGATTAATCCAATGGCAACAAGAGAGCAACAGTACACTACCAAGGTCTAAGAGGAGATCTAACCATAAATATAGGGTCACTTCATGTCTCACGGGGTTCTCGACTCATCATCACTTAACTCTTCAGGGATGACAATATGTGGTGTCTATAGATAGGTTGAGCCTCATAAATATATATGATTCCACATGCCAAGATATTGTCGATTTTGGATAGCAGGTGGCCCACCACTCAGCTTTAAAACTTATTTAGAAGTCTTAAAAATGCCAGCACTTATGTGTGCATTCCATGGTTCCTGTGCATGCAATGATTGTTCTGCGGTTTTACATCCACACTTCAATTGTCCCTCACATCCCTAGTTTTGATACTAATAAAGTGCCTCACATCACGTAATGGGCCCCACACCATGGTTTCAAGTATCAGTCTCGCATCCGTTGTATTGATTGAGACTGATCTCTGATCCTTGATCAATCTGAATCGGTGTTCTATATCGTTTCAAAGGTAAAATGGTTAAAAAAATTACTATTTAGAAAAAGCAAGGGTAAAATAGATCGATACCCACCGATCTGTTTCAATCCAAATCAATATCAATAGATACCAATAAATACCGATGTCGATACCATCCCCTAAATCCTTGCTCCACACAATTAAATTTTCTTTTTATTTATTTTTATTTCATAAATAGCACCACTTCGTTTGTAGACCTGAGCAAAAACAGACGATATATTCAACACATTGTTGTTCTTGTTTTTCAATTGTCCTTTTCCTTGGGTCTTTATTGATGTATCCGCCCGTGCCCGCCGGTGCAGGTGGAAGAGGGGAAGTGGAAGTGCCGGCCCCATTAAATAAAGAAAAATAGAAGTTTCTCCAACGGTGCGAAGCTCTCTGGTACAGTACTACACTACTTTCCCAGGGATCCCCTAGTTGGATGGACTTGATCCCTCTTTGGTGAAAGGTCAAAGAAACCTCTGTTTGACTTCCTTTACAAAGTGGAGAATAGAATGGCATCTCTGAGTCTTTATATTGACCAGTCTTTGTTTGGTTAGCCATCCATCCTTGACTGTTCTATACACATTCCACACGCGTCAATTTGAAGATTAAAACTAATTGGGTCCATAGCTTTTAAGAAAAAAACCCACTTTTGTAATAGAACCAGATTATAACTTTCTGCCTATTAATGAAACTATTAAAGTATACAGTAATAATATTTTGATAATTGGATAGACTTGACCAGATCAATGATTAGGAGTTGTTGGATATATTAATTTTTTCTCTCTCTAACATTAGAAACTAATTGGATTTGAACAAAATAATAATAAAAAAGCCGTTAACCCATTGCTGTTCCCATTGGTGGCACTTCCCAGTACTCCTCTACAGTCCACACATAAGAGATAGAGATAGAGATAGAGATAGAGATAGAGAGGGAGAGAGGGTGGGGGCACAAAGAGACGATGAATTATTTGGGTTTTACAGTGATGCAGACATATTTTAGCCATCCTTCCTATCTGGCGTTGGGACCACATGACTAGGGACAGTTCGTTTACCTCTTTTTTATTAATTCATCCTTTACAAGGGTCCATAAGTCACAGGGTGGCCTCTCAGGGACATCTCGAATTGAAGTGGGTGGAGTGTTGGGAGTTGGAGGAAGGGTGCAATATCTACCATGCATGAATTGCATGTGTAATGGGGGAGGCTTTTGAAACCAAAACCACAGGCCCAAGGCTGCCATAGACAAAGCAGGTGCAAACCACCAGAGCAACTCTATTGTCAGCAAAAGTGAGGGAGGATTTAGTTACAGTCCAAGGTGAACGGATCAGGTTCATGTACGAGAATGTTCTCGTACGTTCATTCTTGTACGTTCCTAGTCTAGGGATTTAGAATAGATTAAATGAAGAGAGAGAAAATTGATTCTAAATCCATAGATCAGAGATGTTCTCGTACATTCTCGTACGTGAACCTAATCCGCTGGATGATATTGATACTTAGCAATTCTATATTGATGTAATGGTTCTTACAAAATGTTAAAATTTTTAATAAAAATGATGACAAAATCATCCAATTAATACTACAAAATATTGAAATTGGCTGAGAGTGATACCGATCCTGATACTAATATTTAAACCCATGATCAAAAAAGGTTGAGAAAAATTTTATTTATTTATTTTTTCTTTACTTGTACTACTCCATATTGAAATACAATAATTTTATTTATTTATTTTTTAGTCAAAAAAAGGTTGAGAAACACCTCCACCAATAGATCATTATTCTAAAGATGGAGAGAAAATAGAGAGTGACCTCCTACCAGATAGGGTGGCCGAATCTACAATAAACATTGTGGAGGTGAACCCACCCTCTCTTTAGCTTCTACTTCCATTGCCGCATCTGAAACACTTCTGCCAGGCACTTAGGCTGCAACAAATCTATTATTAGAGTCTCGGATAAGAACTCCCTTGCCACCACAAGAGTTGTTAGATTTTCAGGACCATTAAAATGAATTACAAACTCCAAGGGGTGGCTAAGTTGGTCTTCGCCTCAGGAAGCATGTGACTCTAAATTCAGCTCCTCTTACCTCCTTGGGATCACTCACATTGGGGCATTTAATGTTCTTTACTGTTTTTCAGTGAAAGTTGAATGGTTATCATTCAACCTTGGTATGATCGGATCATACGATTGTGAGGTCAGTAGAACCCACAAAACTAGTCTTAGGCCTTAGGCCTGGATACCCATCGTTAACCCAAAAAAAAAAAAAATCCAAATGAATAACAAAATGGTTATCAAGCAACTTTGGAAAAAAGGAATTCATCAAACTAGAACCAGGGTGGTGGATCAAATTGGAGGGAGCTGAAGTTAGATTGAGACTCTTAGATATTAAGAGTAAGATAATATGTAGATTGTACTGAAAATATACCATGAATAGGGGCTTTCCAAATATAAGAATTAGGGTGGAGAGAAGTCCATATGGGAATTTGAGAAATATCAGCAACTTCAATAGGAGAGTGAAAGCCATAATTATATCATTCCTCCAACAACATAAATTTCAATATTGAAGGTTACCAAGAGAGGGGCTAGAGATCCTAAAATTTGGAAGAGAACGAACCCAAGCATCTTCAAAATTTCTAGTAGCTCTAGTGTTAATATCCCCAATATCTCTACAGAGGCCCTTAGCAAGAATCTCCCTACCTTAAAAGAATGCTATGCCAAACCCATGAGCAGTATTCTCCACTAGGGGCCTCAAAAAAGTTCAAACTAGGAAAATACTTGCCTTTTAAAACATTAACCCAATGACCTTCTTGATTCGCTAATGTCCTCCAAACATTGTCATATAAACTGGCTTAGACAGTTTTTCACCCATTGTTACTGCTTGATCATTCTATATATAATGAAGGTGTCACTTGCCCCACCACTAAATAATGTAAAAATGTTTAAAAGAAAAATTGTAGACAAAAGTATGTCACTAGGTATTGGGATTTTGAATTTCATTTTTAACCATCATTTTTTTATCCTCATTTTCCTATCTTTCTTCGGTTGACTTGCCACGTTACATCACAAGTGGAAAATTTGACTTCTTCTAATCCTTTTTTGGGGAAGAAATTTTTTCGTCCGTGCCCCTTATGTTTAGACATGTCTAGACATGAAAATTCTTTGCAGACATGAGGTAGTTTGGGTTTTTCACACTTAGCATTATGTCTGTGTCTGAGCATAGATAATGCAAGACTGGTAAGATTCTTTCACCTTCTTTTTTTTTTTTTTTTTTTTTTTTTATTAAAATGTATGGGAACCACATCTATGCAGCCGGATCCATACAAGTCATCAACCAATAGAAGAGATAAAGACAGCCAATTTAGAAGAAGAAACATTGGTCATCTTTGGTTACTGGAGGCTGCTTCTGCAAGGTTAAATCCTTAATCAATTTGTTACTTTATAATTAATCATAGAATATAAGTTAGAGTCAAGTAATCCCACAGTTGCAGACTTTGAAGTCTCCCATTAACATTTCTAGAAGGGGATAAAATAGTTATTATTATTATTTTTTTTTCTTATTGGACAAAATGGGAAGCACAACTGCACAACCGCACAACCGCACAACCGCACAACCCCAAACGTCAACAACTAATAGTCTTGCAAAGACTTGAGGAGAGAGATTACCATTCCAACTAATAATTCATTCATGTGCGTTTGTTTCGCAAGCAATGAATAGGAAAAAAATAATTTTCTCTCTCTAAGTTTCTATATTTATTTTTTTACTTTTCTTTTTTTATAATTTACTTGTTTTCTGATTCCATTCATAGAATAAACTTTTAGAAGATCTCTAGAAGATTAAATAAAATCTCTCTCTAGGTCTTGACTTATTAAAATTTCCAGAAGATTACCCCTTAATGACATATTTTCACTATTTTTTTTAAACTTCATTTTTAAATATACTTCATAAGTACATATTTAGATGAACCATGTAGTACATAATAATTAATGTTATATTATCCCTTTAATATATACATGCATTTTATTATTTAAAGTTATTTAAAAAAAAAAAATACCCAATGCACAAGGCTCCCACCATTGTAGTGGGGTCTAGGGAGAGAGGCAGGGGCCTCATCCCTTCGAACATGCAGTGATGTACATCGTCACGGGGTGAAGGATAACTTTTCCCCAAAAAATAAATATTTCAAAAAAAATTTGGGAAAATATAGGTCAAGTTTAGGTGGCAAAAATTCCCAGTCCTCACAAAGAAAAAATCTTACAATATCTTACAATTAATAAAATAAAACAAATTTCACCAATCCCAAGGTGATTTCAAAATTCGAAGAAGAACATTATTTCTTCATTTTCTTTTTCATTGACAAACAAAATAGAATGTTCTTATGCACATCATAAAAAAATGTTCTTATGTATTATTTTTTATTTTACTTTTCTATTCATTTTTTCATCATTTTTTGCTAAGAAAACATAGCATCAATGCCTTCATAGATAGCGAGTGAATGAGATTTTGTGAACGATGATAAGGTTTTGACTAGAGAAACCTTGTGCATATATTTAGGGAATATGATGCAAACACTAGCGAGATGTAATTATTGGTTGCCGAATTCCACCTCTCTATATTTCAATTATTCGTTCATTCTTTATTGGTATCCACTTTCTTTCTCCTTCACCTTTGCCTCTGCCAGTCTGCCCTAGGGGTGTCAATTCCTAAACTGAACCGGTAAAATCGGCCGGACCGAACCGATAACAACCCAGACCGAACCGAACCGAACCGAAGCCTTATTGGTTCGGTTCGGTTTCGAGTATTGCAACCCCAAAACCAAACCGAACCGCACCGAAAACCGGATGAACCCGAAACCAAACCGAAACCGGCTCAAAACCTGGACCGAAACCGAAACCAAACCGGTAAGAAACCGAAACACTCCAAAATTCATTAAAAAAATCAAAATTTGCATAGTTTTGTATACATTTGTATGGAAAGTCGAATACAAACTAGACCAAAAACCAAAACCAACCCGGTTACAAATCGATTTAAGAAACCGAAGTTCAGCAGTTCAGCATTTGGTTGTTTCCTAATGGCTCCATACCGGTTTAAAAAATCGATCCAAACTGAAATGAACCTGATAAATCCAAACCGGTACCAACCCGAACCCAAACCGCACCGAAGCCGACACCGGACTGAAACCGATAAATCCTTAATGGGTCGGTTTCTGTCAGTTCCAAAGTCACACCGAAACCAGTGGAACCGGACCGAAACCGCACCAACCCAGACCGTTGACACCCCTAGTCTGCCCCCACCCTCTCTCTCCCTTCCCCATATATTTATTTGCATATTCATGCATACATATACATGTGTATAATTTATGGACATATATTATCAGCTTAAAAAAAAAAAATTCTTTTTCAATTATTTCGTAGCTTTCTTTTGCCTCTATCAAAATTGCCATGGAGCTTTAGTTTGAAGATTCGTGACATATGATTAAATCCAAGAAATATGAATAAATTAAGGGTTTTGGGGCCTGGGTAAGGCAACTTGTGAACAGGTGCTTTACAACATAGGTTCATAAAACCCAAGTGATTAATTAAGAATAAGTGGATTATTTATTCCATCAAAATTCACAATTTAACAAAAAGTACTAAAATATCTTGAAGGCAAAAGATCTCTCTTATCTTGACATCTAAATCCACCCACATGGCAAGAATAAATAACAAATCTAACCATTAGATACAAAGGACATGGTTATATTTTTTAGAACTAAATTAAATCATTGCCCCTATTACTTTGATAATAATCATAATTGTTTTGATTTTTCAACATTTTATTTTGTCATAAGGTGAATCTCGATTGATACTTGACATGTGAGTAGGAGGTTCAAGACTTGCCAATTCATAAAATTGCAGCCAATCCAATCTACCACATAGTAAAAAGGTGAATACCAAGCTTAGAATGGAGGAAAAAAAGGGGGACAATTACTATCATTCTCTTACACTTTGCCCATATTTATTAAAATTCCCCAACCCTAATTTTTTTTCTGATACTCTCCTACATTTGAAATTTTACCTTTCCTTCTCTCTTGCTCTTTAAAAATACCTAGATTGCCTATATTTTTCACCTAATAACCTATAAACTTGTGTTGGCAACATAACCAGATCAATCTATTTCTTGCCTCCGTTACTCCAATTTCCGATTGATCTTTTCAGTTTTTGGGTGAGATCTACCTCTTGCTGCAAACGTGTGCACTTTGTTTCCCTCATCAACTCAACTCAAACTAGTTTCCCTTTTCACCCTCTTGATCCCTCGGCATCTTCCTTGCCTTGGCTACCTCTTCCCATTTCCCTACATATACATATGCGTTTGATAACACCACATGAAGGCCTGAACTTACCATGTTTCTTTTATGGGGTCAAAGTGGAATTAACTTAACATTTTTAACCTTTTTCTCGGAGTCTTGTATGACTACTAGCATATACATGCATAAGAAAATGATGAAGCTTTGACTAATACCATCAATACTTTCATGGTAATAATAAGAAGTGGGATAGGTATTGGATACTCACAGCTCAGAAGTATGAGAGTGATCGTATGTATAGCAGATCCAATCTTATAAGTTCACAGGTGAAAAAACAAAAAAAGGATAATCTAGGTATTTAAACACAAGAGGGGAAAAGAAGTGATAAAAGTTCAAATATAGAAGACTATAAAAAAAAATAGTTAAGGCTGTGTTTGGTAGAAAGAGAAAAAAAGAAAAGAAAAGTACAAAAATTATATATTTTTTTTCTTGGTTTAAAAAAACTCTTTGCCCTTCACATGTATTGAATCAAGAGAAGATTTTTTTTGAATTTCAAAATTTATTTTAAAAATTGTGAAGTTTTCTTTTGTTATCCAAAAAAAAAATCTTACAAAAAACCCAAGAAACATAAGAAAATATAAAAGAAAAACTTTTCTTTTCTTTTAATGGTAACCAAATATACAATATATTTTTTTAATCATTTCATTTATTTTATATTCTTTTCTTTTCTTTTTTAGATTTTTTTTCCTTTCTTTTCTTCTCTTGACTTACCAAACACAACGTAAAGGTATGGGAGTAATAGTTATTGCCCGCCCCCACCCCCCCGTCCCCTCCCCTCCCCTCCAAAAAAAAAAAAAAACATAAATCTCTCTTCAATCTCTCGTATGATGTGGCCTTTCCTCTTTTCATTGACCTTAATGTTCTTAAACCTGTTATGCTGATCCACAATGTCACTTTTTTTTAATATTTTGATCAAGGTGGCACACGTAATAAATCTGTTTTTTTTTTTTTCTAATAACATTTGAAAGCCGGCTGCTTTTCCACTGAAATATGCAAATGAAAATATATTAATTACTCTCTCTCTCAATCAAGGATTTAAGGGACGGTATTAGTATTTGCGGGTACCAATCTGATACCGATCCAGATCGAATTGAATAGGTGGTATAAATCTATTTTATTCTTTTTTTTAAGTATTATTATTATTATTTTTATCATTTTATCCTTGAAAAAATACGAAATATCAATCTAAATTAGTCAAATTCAGAGATTAGTTTTAGTTGATACAAATCCAATACGATAAATACGAAACCGATGCTTAAAACCATGCTCTCAATATGCAAAATGAAAAGACATAAATGACACTGTCATTATGTCATTAATCAGTCAAGTGGAAGATTAATCCAAAATGTCCCTTGCATTTCCATTTATTTTTCTCTCTCTAATTTTTTTTCCTCCTCGTTAACTCTGTCATTAGTCATTGCCTTGACATGGTCTCTCTCATCACTAATCCATTTCTCAGTCAAGTGGAAGATTCTTTACGTTTTCGGTCAGCACATTCATAATTAAGGTAGACTCAGCCTACTCAAAATAATAAGAAAATATCTCATAATTAGTAGATATCAACTAAATTTAGATAGTTTATCAAAAATAAATAAATAAATAAATAAATTTAGATATCCCATATCTAATTATAATGAAAAATATGATAAATCAAGAAAGTGGGAGTTAATTTGGTTCGGATTAGTCTTCAAGGTACTGAACCAGGGTCGAACTAGCCTGAAGCCCTTTCGTGGAATTTTCAAAACAGAACAGACACGGAACGTTACAACTTGCAGGTTGAGAGTGGCTGAGAGTAGCTGTTCCCCTACCCATTTCGAAAGGGAAGGTTCTTTCTACCTTCTTTCACGCCTTTCTTGCTGTTGCAGATTTAAAAATAGAAAATTTTAAATTTTCTAATTAGCACACCCTTCTAGATGTTTAAGATATGTTGTTCAAATTAGACAAGGTCAAACTTCAAAGAACCAAATACAATGTGACCTGTATGTTTGTTCTATAAGCAAAGTCTTTTTATTAACTGTGTATTCATTCACATTCTTAGGAACTTGAGCTATTTCAAATCTTGAAAGCTATATATAACAAGTTCTCTTTTTTTTCTTTTCGTATCATTGAACATAGAAAGCCAAGATTATTTGGGTGTTGAATCTGTTTCTAGAAACCAAAGAAGACAGAGAAGAAGAACAGAGCAGATCTGTTTCTGGGTTTTGAGTTTTCTGGCTCTTTCTCTCTCTGTTTTTTTTTTCTTCTGGTTTTGAGTTTTCCAGCTCCAGAATTGGGAGTTTCAGCAATTCTAAGTGATTGGTTTTGAGGGGTTCCTGTGTATTTTAGTGGGTTGAGCTAAGAACCAAAAAAACAGCAAAACCCAGTTCAGATTTTTGAGTTGACTACAATTTTTCTCGTGGGTTTGAGTAGGTCTTGTAGTATTGGGTGGTGGATCAATGGAGACTGCAGATCTTTACTCAATTAGTAGTTTTCGGAATAGTCGCCGTTCTGGCGGTAGTTTTCGTGGGGGAAGTTTTCGCGGCAGTCTAAGAGCTGAAAGTTCTTCAATATGGAGGAACAACGGAGCTGATGTGTTTTCAAGATCTTCTGTGTCTCGAGGCGATGGTCTCGATGACGAAGATGCTCTGAAATGGGCTGCTATAGAGAGATTACCCACTTACAATCGTATAAGGAAAGGTATATTTGCTGTTGCAGAGGGCGAGACAAGGGAAATTGATATTGACAGTCTCGGGCTCACTGAGAGGAAGATTTTACTAGACAGACTACTTGCAGTTGCAGACGAGGATAATGAGAAGTTTTTGTTGAAGCTAAAGGACCGCCTTGATACGTAAGAATTTCTATTTCTTCTGAAAAATAAGAAAGTTTGAATCTTGATTTTTCTCTGTTACTCTGTTCTGAAAGTTTCTATTTTTTTTTTTTTTTTCTTGGTTATCCACCAGAGTTGGAATTCAAATTCCCACGATCGAAGTCCGCTTTGAGCAATTAAATGTAAATGCAGAAGCTTATGTGGGAAGCAGAGCCTTACCCACAATGATTAACTTCACAGCTAACGTAATAGAGGCAATCTTGAGTAGTATTGGAATTCTTCGAAGTAAAAAGAGGCCATTAGCAATCCTTCATGATGTCAGTGGAATAGTCAAGCCTGGCAGGTGAGTAAACTTAGAGAAAGACTCTGTTTTATATAATTTGATCCAATAATTTCTTAAAGTTTAGTTGGTTTTCCTTTTAGTTTCATTCAACTAGTTAGGTCCTGAGCTAATCCAAGTCACTGTTTTATCTGGGTTTTGCAGATTGACATTGCTTTTAGGCCCTCCAAGCTCTGGAAAGACCACTTTGCTGTTGGCTTTGGCAGGAAAACTTGACAAAGAACTAGAAGTAAGGAAATTAAATATTTTTTGGTGTTCTTTGTTCTTCTTCTGTAGCTTTTTGTAAATCATCTTCTGACCAGAAAACTAAAACCTGTTCTGTTGATTTTTCTTCAGGTCTCTGGGAGAATAACTTACAATGGCCATGAAATGAAAGAGTTTGTTCCACAAAGAACAGCTGCATATATCAGTCAACGAGATCTCCACATAGGGGAGATGACTGTGAGAGAAACCTTAGCATTTTCTGCTAGATGTCAAGGGGTGGGAACTCGTTATGGTATGTTGAATGTGACAAGTTTAAAATTTAAGATGCTCTGTTTTAGTTGGCAAGCTTTAGCCTGATGAGTAATATGAAGCTTGAATAAATTGTTTTCAAATATGGAAATTTTGCAGATATGTTGACAGAGCTGGCAAGAAGAGAAAAGGAGGCAAAAATTAAGCCAGATCCCGATATCGATCTTTTCCTCAAGGTAAGATCTCCTTTGCAATAGGGTAGCACTGGGTTTGATCAAGTCTATCTTCTTGTATTTTCTGTTCTAAATGTTCTTTGGTTGAACATCCTTTTACCTTCAAGAATTCTGCAGGGTAGGCGATTTCACCCCTAATCAAAGCCAAAACATTTCTGTGAATTGAACCTTTTTTTTTTTTTTGGGGTTGGGGGGGGGGTGAAATCTAGAAATAACCTAAAATCTGCCCAAAATGGTTGGAATTTAGATGAATTAGAGTATGTCCTCTTGAGATCAATTGAGTTATTGAACCAGATATAATTAGCTTGGTTTCATCTTATATGTAAATTTTCTGTTAATTTTTTGTTGTTTGCATTTTTCTTTTGCCCACATCCACACCCGCCCCCTGCAATCCAAAAAAGTTGTGATAAATCGATAAAAATTACAAAATTCTGTTTGTGATTAGCCTAGTTTTAAGAGATGAAAAGTTTGGTTTCCACATCTGCAGGCAGCATCAATAGAAGGACAGGAGGTCAGTGTGGTGACTGATTATACTCTAAAGGTAACAACAATACAAACACATCTATGGCTTAAAAAATAGCTAGATTGGACGCTGATCATTTTTCATGTTTCTGCACATCAAACTTACAGACTTTAGGACTTGAAATTTGCGCCGATACCATGGTTGGAGATCAAATGCTGAGAGGTATATCTGGAGGACAAAGAAAGCGGGTCACAACAGGTAACAAAACTTTTCATTCTAGCAACTCATTCAATATTCTTCTTCCTTCATCATGCATTCTAATTCTTCTTAAATTCTTCACTGCCATGATTCAGGGGAGATGCTGGTTGGACCAGCCAGGGCATTATTCATGGATGAGATATCAACTGGTTTGGACAGTTCAACGACTTTCCAGATTGTGAATTCACTTAGGCAGTACATCCACATTCTAAATGGGACTTCTATCATCTCTCTCCTCCAGCCAGCACCAGAGACTTTTGAGCTCTTTGATGACATTATTCTCATATCTGATGGGCAGATTGTGTATCAGGGGCCCCGTGAACATGTGCTTGAGTTTTTTGAATCTCTGGGTTTCAAATGTCCTGAAAGGAAGGGAGTAGCTGATTTCTTGCAGGAGGTAAATCTGGCTTCAAAACCCTTTTCCTTTATCTCTTCTGTTTCTTCTCTTTTTATTGTTCAGCAAAGCTGGTACTATATTTTAATGGATTTTACAGGTGACATCAAGGAAAGATCAGCAACAGTACTGGACACAAAAAGATGAACCCTACAGATTTGTCACCGTCGATGAATTTGTCCAGGCATTCCGCTCATTCCACGTTGGTCGGAGGCTTGGAGATGAACTTGCCATCCCATATGATAAGAAATTGAGTCACCCTGCTGCCTTAAGTACTGACAAGTATGGTGTTAGCAAAAAAGAGCTATTGAAAGCCTGTGTAGCAAGAGAACTATTGTTGATGAAAAGAAACTCATTTGTTTATGTTTTCAAGATGGTGCAGGTTGGTAATGGATCTTATAAACAATTTCCTCTGAAAATTTTCAAGTCATATCTGTTAATGAATCTCTTTTTTTTTCTATTTCAGCTTACCGTTGTGGCGTTCATAACGATGACTGTTTTCCTGCGTACTGAAATGCACAAAGATTCAATAATTCATGGTGGGATTTATGTGGGTGCATTGTTCTTTGCTCTCACAAATATTATGTTTAATGGACTGTCTGAGCTTGCCATGACTGTCATGAAGCTTCCTGTATTCTACAAGCAACGGGACCTCCTATTCTATCCTTCATGGGCATATTCACTGCCTGCATGGGTCCTAAAGATCCCAATCTCACTAGCTGAAGTTGCTATTTGGGTGTTCACAACTTACTACGTCATAGGCTATGACCCAAATGTTGGAAGGTAAAGCAAAATAGAATGGTGTTAGTGTTCCTATTGAAGGTCTAGTTTTACCTTTTGTTGGCAATTGTTGTGTATGTAGTTACTGGCAGAATGTTCTCATTGCAGGCTTTTCAAACAGTACCTTCTACTTGTATGTGTTAACCAAATGGCATCTGGCTTGTTCCGATTAATTGCTTCATTGGGGAGGACCATGGTTGTCTCGATGACATTTGGGTCCTTCGCATTACTTGTACTCATGGTTCTAAGTGGATTTATCTTGTCGCGAGGTATGTCTTGGAATTATACATAGAGTTTTTATTTGAACCACCTCCATGTTTTAGGCTCAACTTAATATGAGCTTCTGTCTTTTTCACAGACAGTATAAAAAAGTGGTGGATATGGGGCTATTGGATCTCTCCCATGATGTATGGGCAAAATGCATTAGTAGTGAATGAGTTCTTGGGGAAAAGCTGGGCAAAGGTAAGGATCACCTCCTCCCCCCCACTTCCCCCCCCCCCTTCCCCCACCTCCTTTAATGAGGACATAAATGAAGACTAATAATGGTAACAAATATTTTTGTTAAGGTCAAATGAGGTTTAATTTATTTCAATGTTGCAGCCTTTTTCTCTTGATGTGACTCTAGGAGTGGCAGTAATGGAATCTCGTGCAGTTTTCCCTCATTCATACTGGTTTTGGATCGGAGTTGGGGCATTGATTGGTTTTGTTTTCCTGCTCAATGGTTTATTCACAGTTGCGCTTGATTATCTCAATCGTAAGTATGAATTTTTTTTTTGGTTGGGAGGGGGGTGGGGTGGGGGGTTGATAAGTGATTCAGTTGATCTTTCAAACTTTCATAACTGAGTCATTAAGTCTAATATTTGGATAACTTTATTGCAGCACTTGGGAAACCTCAGGCAATTATATCTGAGGATAGCTTGAATGATGAAGATGCCAGCAAAAATGGGGAAATGGTTGAGCTATCATCCAAGGCAAAGGGCCATGCAGGTAAGCATTCATCTAGATGTGGTCAAGCTAAAATCATTTCCTCTTTTTTACTTTCTACTTCTAACTTGTCCACATTATTTAATCAAAATGACATAAACAGGATCATCTGAATCTTCATCTTCTAAGGCAGTTGCAGATGAGGGCAGTCAGAACAGGAAGCGGGGAATGGTTCTTCCGTTTGAGCCACATGCTCTCACCTTTGATGAAGTCAAATACTCCGTAGATATGCCACCGGTAGGTTTCAATTTGGAAATTATGAATAGCAAAGGAGGAATTCTTTCTTCAGAACCCAATTGATGCAGAAATGATCACTGTTCAACTGAATCTGTAGGAAATGAAAGCACGAGGTGTTACAGAGGACCGGCTGTTGCTTCTTAGGGGAGTGAGTGGAGCTTTTAGGCCGGGAGTTCTTACAGCTCTAATGGGTGTTAGTGGTGCTGGTAAGACCACTTTAATGGATGTGTTGGCTGGAAGGAAAACTGGAGGATACATTGAGGGAAGCATCAAGTTATCTGGTTACCCAAAGAAACAAGAAACGTTTGCTCGTATATCAGGATATTGTGAGCAGAACGATATCCACTCTCCTCATGTTACGGTCTACGAATCCTTGCTTTATTCTGCTTGGCTGCGGTTGGCTCCTGGTATTGATTCTTCCACTAGAAAGGTATATGACACAGATACTTTGGTCCTTTTGTTGTGCACTTTATGGAAGTTTTGGGTGTTTCCTAATTGGTAAACCAATTAATGATTGCAGATGTTCATTGAAGAGGTCATGGATCTAGTAGAGCTGGACTCATTGAGGGAAGCACTGGTTGGGCTTCCAGGTGTAAATGGTCTCTCAACAGAGCAGCGCAAGAGGCTAACCATTGCAGTTGAACTTGTTGCCAACCCTTCAATTATATTCATGGATGAGCCAACCTCTGGTCTGGATGCAAGGGCTGCAGCAATAGTGATGAGAACAGTGAGAAACATTGTGGACACAGGACGAACTGTGGTGTGCACCATCCACCAGCCCAGCATTGACATATTTGATGCTTTCGACGAGGTTTGAAATTCTTGAGATTGACGGACTAGTATTCTGTTATGGATTTTCTAATACCGACCAAATATTTAAGCCTTTTTCTTAAAACTATGCAACAGCTATTCTTGATGAAGCAAGGAGGAGAAGAAATATATGTGGGCCCCTTAGGGAAACACGGTTGCCATTTGATCGAGTACTTTGAGGTGAGGAAATATATGGAAACTAAAGAAAATAAATAAACCTTATAGACTTTCCAACCTTAGTACAGTAATTAATAAATATGGTTTGTTTGTTCCATCAAGGCCGTTAAAGGAGTCAGTAAGATAAAGGGTGGTTATAATCCAGCAACATGGATGTTGGAGGTGACAACAACATCCCAAGAAGCAGCTTTGGGAGTGAGCTTCCCGGAGATATATAAGAACTCAGAACTGTACAGGTAGGTTCACTTGTAAATTTCCTATATTTGAAATACTACAGGTAACAGTTTTTTTTTTTTTTAATCTATTATTAATATTCTATAAATGAATCATCCAGGAGGAACAAAACAATGATTGAGGAACTGGGTAAACCTGCCCCTGGTTCCAAAGATCTCTATTTCCCTGCCCAGTACTCTAAATCTTTCGTCATCCAATGCATGGCTTGTCTATGGAAACAACATTGGTCATACTGGCGGAACCCACCTTACACTCTTGTGAGGCTCTTCTTCACAACTTTCATAGCTCTAATGCTCGGGTCGATGTTTTGGGGTCTTGGATCTAAAACGTAAGTCATCTTCTAGTAAGAGTCCAACCAAATTTCTACATTCTTTGCTTGTTTGTGTTCCAAATTAATTTTATTTATATAATTGGATTTTGCAGCTCGAATTCTCAGGATCTCTTTAATGCAATGGGTTCTATGTATGGTGCTGTTCTGTTTCTTGGGGTACAAAATGCTGGATCAGTGCAGCCTGTTGTTGATATCGAACGCACGGTATTTTATCGAGAGAGGGCTGCCGGAATGTATTCAGCTATGGCTTATGCCTTTGCCCAAGTAATAATCACTTTTCTTTTCATAAACTCAACATCATGATCAGTTCAATTGTCTACATGTTTCTCATTAGACAATCTTTTCTTATGGTGCAGGTTGCGATTGAGATTCCACATATCTTCATCCAGGCCGTAATATATGGAGTTATAGTGTATTCAATGATTGGATTCCAATGGACAGTTGCAAAATTCTTCTGGTATCTGTTCTTCATGTATTTCACATTGTTATACTTCACTTTCTATGGTATGATGGCAGTGGGTGTTACACCCAACCAACACATCGCTTCTATAGTTTCTTCTGCATTCTATGCAATATGGAACCTTTTCTCCGGATTCATAATTCCAAGACCAGTAAGTTCCTATGCTTTTTTTTCCCCGCATTTTGAGGGATAGAAATAATATAATTTACTAATTATCATTTATTTATTATTTTGTTCTTGCAGAGTATTCCTATCTGGTGGAGGTGGTACTACTGGGCCTGCCCTGTTGCTTGGACATTGTACGGATTGGTCGTTTCACAATTTGGAGATATAACGGAACTGATTTCCACAGGAGAGAAGCATGAGACAGTTCAACAATTTCTCTTGGACTATTTTGGATTCAAGCATAGTTTCTTAGGAGTGGTGGCAAGCATGATGGTTGTGTTCACTGTGCTTTTCGCATTCATCTTTGCTTTTTCGATAAAGGTATTTAACTTCCAGAGAAGATAAGAAGATTCTGCAATATGGAGAGGCTAAAAATCAAGTGAATGGATTTTCTTCTGAAGCCAACCATGTATAGAACATGTCAATGTTTTGAAGTTTAGCTTTGTTGGAACAAGTTGAGAATTTTTATGGTTTCAAAATTTGGTTGTTATTTCTTTGTATTTGTATGTAAAGGGACAAAAGTTTCCTTCTGTTTTGAATTGTGTAGGATATTATACTTGCAGCTAAAAAATTGATAATTGTATTTTTTTTTTTCCCCTAAAAGGAGGAACTTCCATCATTTTAAATCTGTTGGAGTTACAAGGGTGAGCAGATGTTATTTCTTCTGATAATGTACAATAAAATCTGTAGTTGGCCATTGTTTCTTCTCTGCAGAACAGTTATTTTGGATTCTTGGTACAAAACTGGTTGTGAAGCTCTTTAGTGAAGCCATATATGTTAACACTACATGATATCATTGGAACAACATTCTATTTGCCTTCAAATACGATGATTGAGGCTTTTGAGGATTTATATGTCAATTTATTATGCCCCTTTAAAAATTTCTAATCAAGATAAATTTAGATCATGCTTCATGTAGGATTAGGGTTGATAAACTCAAATTCACCTCGCCAATAGGTGCATGACACACATGGCATTCAAAAGAGCCAAATATAAAAGTAAACGACTCTCCACCGATCCACAAGGGCAAACAAGGCATTTCACCACCTTATTAGGATTAGGGTAAGGCTTCATTAAACCTATGCTATAAAAAGAGGAAAGGAAAATAAAAGAAAGGAGGTCAATCTCTCACCCTCTTTCTTCACTATTTCCAATCATTATTGTATTATTTTTCCCTAATTGACCTTACTTTTGCAGTCAAGGTCGGATTCGCATTGGAGAAGTATATTGAATATTGCAAGTAATTATGGAATTTTGTATTTGATGAAGTTAGAAACTTCCATATAAATTGGGTATAAGAAACAATGAGCTAGATTTCATTATTCTAAATAACAAGATAGGATGACAACCCTAAATTATATTATATAAATTAAGATTAAACTCAAGGTCAGATTAGGCTGGTCTAGGCTAGGCTTGGGTTGGGGATTGTGTTTTTCAACCCTAACCCTCTCTCGGGGTCAAAGATCTTAGCCTAGGCACTGTTTGGGCTCAAGAGGGGCCGGTTCAGGCCATCAAGGCCAAACTTACACCCCTAATATATTTTATTTTATATTTCCTATATAATAATTGTTGTTTTATAGCCAAACACACAAGATATGTACTTACCATTACTTTTGATTTTATTTATTTATTTATTTTTTCATATTTTGTGTAATACTTAATTTTGATTAAGTAAATAAGAAACCAGTTTAACCTGATGGACTGAGGTGCCTAAGACCTTCCTTAGTTTACTACCTAATTCATACCAAGATCCTTTGGTTTGTCTAGTCTCCATTCTAGTCTTTTTATGTATTAATATTTTATTTTTTTATCCTAAACCTTAATCTAGGTGGTGACTACTATTTATTTTCTCTCAAGAGGAAGATAAAAAGATTCTTTCTGAGAAGACAAAAAATTATGAAAATTCATTGTTATCCTAGTCACTCTTCTATGAGACAAAAAAGATACGGCAATATAATAGGGGTGCAAGATGACCAAGTAGGGAAGGTTTCTTATAACCCTAACCTAATCCTGAGTTCCCTTAGCATAACGTAAGTCCAGCCAGCTTAGCCCTGATTGGACTTGATTGGGCCTTATCATTTCAGGTTAGGGCCACAAGATAGCTCAGCCTAGGCCCAACCCAGCCCAACCCTGATCCTGGTGGATTGGTGTGGCATTTATTGGACCAACTCTTATTATAGGGCAAGGCTGGCTTTGATTGCATCTGTCCTGAACTACCAAATTACGTCATATGCTGAGAAAATGAGAATCCCTTAACCCTTTTCCAAATCTTGACAGAAAGAAACCTTAAACCCTTAGCACAAATTAGACAAGAGACAACGCGAGGATCGTGTTTTTTAAACAAAATAAAAGCCCAATAAAAGAGGAAAGAACTTCTTAAAGGGTATGGGTTGCCTGCCCATCACCAACTGTGATGAGAGCAACAAAAGCTCTTGTCTCCTCACATTCACCGTTGTGACTTATGTTGCTTTCTTCTCCTCCCCCTTCTCTTTGTGCATGGCCTCATTCCATGCTATGTTGACATTAAACATGCACACTCATCGTTTTAGTAATCAATATCAGGATTGTGTTGATATTGATTCAGATCGTCACATATTGGTCTAGATTTTTTACCTTTTTTATCCTTAATCCATATCAATACACTGATATGAGATTGATCCAGAATCGATATCGCTGCTTGCCCACTCTGACACGAATTAGGCTTAGCAATCAGTTATATTACGAAAGTGTGTGTGATTCTGAGTTCAACTTCTCTTACCATTTTGGGACCATTCACATGTGGTATTATAGTGCTCTTTACTGCTTTCATTGAAAGTTGAATAGTTCTCATTCAATCCTGATATGACTCGATTCACACAGTTGTAGGGTCAGTATGGACCTGTAAGATTAATCAGGCTGAATACTTGAATACCCGTCGTTAGCAAAAAAAAAAAAAAGAGAACAATTTTCCTTCATTGGTCACTGAATGATAAGGCCCATCTCTCCCCACCTATTGTCTAAGGTCGCGATGGCATTAATTGTGCCCTCAGGAAAACTCAGATCAACATTTTCCCCTGTAGTCTCTTTCATTTTGGATGTGAGTTTTCCCCTCTAGTCTCCAACGTGAGGTCCCACCCAAGAAAAAAAAGAGGTGAAGGGTTATTGCGGTGGGGTTGGCTTGAGTTGACTATTGATATTTGATGGGTCATGGATGTGTGTCGGTGGATCCAGATTAGAGAACCTAACGGCAACCTGACAATGTTTGTTTAAAGGAGGGGATTGAGCCATGGTTTAAGAAATCGGTGAATCGTATTGGGAATCGGTCAATTGGCTTTGGACCATCTCAATTTCGAAATTAATATTCCTTTAAATCGGTGGATTTTCATATCAAATGACTGGTTTAAGGTCGATTTTATTTTATTTTATTATAGTAAAAACACAAAATACTACTTCAAATTAGATAATGATGAATATTGTCCATAGTAAGGGGAAGTCTGACCGTAGTGGCAGTTGTTGGTAGTTGATGCATAGATAACACCATCTCATTGTTTGGTTTCAGATGATACATAAGTTTAGACTGATTGTTATATACAGACAGAAAAAGATTAAAGATACTAAGGGGCCATGAGGTGGTATTAGAAAAGTTCTGAATGAGGAACTTCAATTCTGGGTCATCACTCCACACTTCCTCGATCGTTCATCCACAATTTTTGGCTTTCATCAGTCCGTAAAGGAGAGGTCGCGTGCTAGCTTCAAAATGGTCTCTTATCATAATATGATTGGCCAGAAAATAGACAACGTGAGTGGTGCATAAAATACCAAAGGCCCATCCATACATATTATCTCTCCCTGTATTATGTATGGAACAGACCAATATGTAATTATTGTGAGGTGGGTTCAAAGGGCTAGGGCTAGGGCTAGGGCTAATTATGGGTGGGGTGGGATCTGTTTTGGTGGGGACAGATTATCACATGAGGACCAATTATTCAAGTTATGTATGATTTCTAGTGGATTAGGTTGTGCCTTTGCATAACTACTTTGTTCTTATGAGCCCATTTGAAAAAGCATCCTGTAGTGAAGGAATTGAAGAAAGGTCTTAAACGAGAAGGTTTAAGAATCCCTGAGTTAAATAAATACAAAATTCGGATATTCAAATAAGGGGATGGAGGCCATAGCTGCTCGATTAGAATTTGCCGAATCTTTCGTCAATTCTTGTTTTTAAAACCTTAGGGGCAACATTTTTCAAGAGATTTGGCTCCTCTGTGGTGCAATAGGGGTGGTCGTGCACATCCGATAGCTTGGAGCACCTGGGCATAGATCCCAATACATGGGCACATGCCTTTAGGTTCTTCAGGCCGTCAAATTTGCACTGTCATCCCTATTGCGTCATAGAGGAGCCACGCCCTTTTTCAAGGCATACTGCTTTATGTATTACCTGATGTATGCAATGGTGATCATACTGACAATCTCTCTCTCTCTCTCTCTCTCTCTCTCTCTCTCTCTCTCTCTCTCTCTCTCTCTCTCTTAAAACTCAATTAACTTCATGGTAGTTAGAGAATGCACAAACAATCAAATTCCTAGCAAGATTAGCAGAAATCACCAGATCACGAGACTAAGAAAGGGTGTACCTAATGCACTATAGAGGAGGGTCATAATGTACACAATTTATTTTTGTTTTGAGAAAAAAGTTATTTTCTAATTGAAATTTGAGACTATAAGATTATCATAGAGCAACCTCACCATTGCCCCAAGGCCCACCCTCTAGAAATGACTTGAGACTATTCAAAAGATTCCATGCATGGAAGTCTTTTTAAGAGAAAGAGGCTCCAAGTGGCATTGTTCTACTTTTAGAAAAATATTGATAAGAAAAACTTGATAAAAGGATAACTTGATCCACTTCCTGATGATCACGGATACATGACAATCACATATGTTACAATTATCTCTAACTAGCCCTTCGAGACACAAAACAATGAGAACAAAATTAAAAGCAAGAATTAGGAACTTAGAAATATATATATATATATATATATATATTTTTTTTATAGAATTATAGCAGTTTCATTGGAAGGAATATTGCTCTATCATCAGTGTCGGACAATCTGTTATGTTTGTATTGAATTTTTAATTTATTTCAAAAGTTGACTTGTTCCGATAAATTTTGATAGTGATTTGAAATATATATATATATATATATTTTTTTTTTGGAACTATGTGATGGTAGTAGAGGAGTTGGGCCAATTTCATTGGATTCATCTGACTTGGAGGACTATATATTTGAACTATCATCTTGTTGACAAGCATTCTGAGATTTAGGATTTTTCATTTTAGGGTTTTCTAATGAGAGTTTCTTTCCATGAGTTTGGGTATTATTGAAAGATCTCCATTGTAATTTTTCTTTTAACATAGTGAATTATTTTCTTCTTCGTCTAAGGACGTAACACATCATATTAGTGTGTGAATTTCGTTAATCTTTGTGTCTTGCACAATTTATTTGTTTTTATCGTTTTATTTGATGTACTTTATTCTAATATAAGCAAGTCAAAAAGTTGCAGGTTAGAAAGTTACTCTGTTGACATTGATGTCAAATGGTCAAACCAGAGGAACGTGCTTGAGGATGCAAAGGACGAACTATGTTGTAATTTAAAAATGAGTTGTTTTTCTAAGGGCAAAGTTGGAAATATGAAAAAAAATAAACTAATTTGATTAGATTTGGTTTAGCCTGACTAATGTTATCTTTGTTTAAGCATCCCAAATGTGCAAACATGAGGTTGCCTAAAAATAATTTTGTCAATCTTTCGGTACATCAATTGCAACTCAAAAAGAAAAAAGGAAGAAAAGTGTGTCGACCGAGTGTGAGATGTGGAGAGTTTATAAAAAAAAAAAGGGAGCCATGGTTGTAAGAGAATGCTACCCTATCGGCACATGTACTACACATCAACATGCGAGCCAATGGGAAGGCACGTGGTAGCATTTTTAGTGTGGGGGCAACAAAGTCTTTTTATAGTTGATGTGTCTAAGTGTTGATCCATGCAATCGGGTAGCTATATTTCTTTATTAAAAAAGAGAATTGAAATTTATGGGAAAATATTCCATGTGGAAGAATGCAGTTCCTATGTATACCGCAAGGGCCATGGGAATGTACAATCCCACCTTCTCACCCTCGATCTTCTTCCTAAAATACTTTAAACAACAATACTTTCCCCTCATTGACTATATGGACCCCTTACATATGAATTATAGATTTCCATTTATGCTTTCATTGACTTTGATATGGAAAATGTCAATACACACGGATGGTATACAAAGGCATTGAGAGATCTTTTTCCTATGGAGTATTTTTCTTCCACTGTTTTTAATAATAAATCAGTAAAATTCAATCAATATAGAGGGAAGGAAGCACGAGAAACATCTATCAGCCACCCCCTTATCGGTAATAAGGCCCATTTGACAACGTTTCAAGAAACACATTTCTGTAGTTTCTATGTCAAGAAACGATAGAAACAAAACAAAAAGCGTTTGACAAACTTGTTTCGTTTCCCCTATTTTCATAAATAGAAATAAAAATTTATAGTAATTTCTGTTCCTAGAAAAAGACATGATAAAACATGTGCCGTTTCTGTGAACAGATTTGATGCCAAAAAATCGTGAAATCCGGCAAACCTCTTCTTCTCTGCTGGGTTTTGGAGGCGGAGGCGGAGGCGGAGGGTCAGACCGAACCTGGCCGTTAGTACTAGGCGCTGCGGCGCTCCTTGGCAACGAAGGGCCTTGGCAAGGAGAAAGGGGATCATGCACTTCCACCTATTCCTAGATCAACGGCAGCCTTACGTTTGTAGGCTCAGCCGCTCTTCCTCTTCTATTCTCTTCTTCTTCTTCTTCCCATTTCTTCCTTCTTCTGCTCTGTACTATTTGTTTGCTCCTTCTGTTACTTCGTTCTTCTGGGTTGGTTGATTTTTCTATTTTCTGATGTCCTACCCTGATCTGTTCTTACCCATATTTTTGTTAATGCTTTCGTTTTTCATCTGGGTACCTTGAACTTTTCATATTGTTCCTATTTCATAGTGGGGTTTTGAGCCTTTCGATTCAACGAGGTTTTAATTTTATCCAATCCGGATTTTGGCCGGTTCTATTGGTGGAATTTGTATTCTGTCAATGGGCGCTCTGGATGATGGCCATTTTTCTGGAGAGCTCGAAAATGGAGTGAAATTTGGATCTTTGGAGCTGGATTTGAAGGACGAATTAGATACTACTGTCGAAATCGAGGACGCTGTGAAGCTGGGGGATGATTCGAGTAGGGAAGGTCTTAAGAAAACTCCACTTCATGCCAAGGCCCACGGCGACGGCATTGCAGTGGCCTCGAGTGCCGGCGGCCATGGTCTAGACTTCAATCTACTTGTTGGGTAGGAGATCGCCATTTAAACCCCCACTAGCTAAAGCTGCTTCGTTGAAATAGAACAGACTGTTCACATCAACTATCAAACACCTTCTCGATAATTTCCATTGCTACTGTTTCTACCGTTTTTAATTCAAAAAACGGCAGAAACGGAACTTAAAAGTCTACCCAATCCAAAAACACCAGTCAAAGCAGCCTACTATTTTTTTTTTTTTATAAAATCAAAGCAGCCCACTAAGAATCCAAATAGCTGCCACCAACCTCTCTCTCTCTCTCTCTCTCTCTCTCTCTACAATGTTTACTAATCCTTACCGTACTGCCGACCAAGTTTGCCTTCAGATGGCTGAAATCACACTAATCCACACCGTTATGCCCTCCATTTCAAAATCATACTTTCCTTTCACTGGCCGTGAAAAAAGGCTGTGCCGTGATCCAACTTTTTAGGGTTCATGAAGCTGACCAATTTTACGTTTCAAATTTACATTCTCCATCCTAGGGGTGTCAATTCGTGGCCCGACCCGACTAAATTGATCGGGATCGACCATTTATGGACCGGCCCAGCTCGGACCGTTTATTAAACGTGTCGGACTTGAGCCTGACCCGTTTATAAATGGTCGGTCTAGGTTTTGCTCCTTGGACCGTCAGGCGCCCGACCGAGACCGACCGAATAATGCCCGACCGAGACCGGCCTATTGTGCACCGACTTGGCCCGACCCTTTAATGATTGTAGAATACCTATTTTACCCCCCAAATTAAAGAATAAAAACTAAAAAGTAAAGACATGTTCACATTTTAAATAATGGTTATATTTGGTATCATTTATTGATTTATTTTCATTTTTTTGGGCTTGCATAAGTGGGCCAGAATATAAGAGCACATTTTAAAGAGGGCCTGTTTAAAAACTGGTTAAAGCCCGTTTAACATTAAACATGTTCGTAGCCCGGTTAATGCCCGACTAAAGCCCGATTAAGGTAACCCGATTATAGCCCGAGGCCGACCGATCGAATATAAAGTGTACCATGCCCTCAATAACTAAGCCCGATTAGTTAAATGGGCGGACACGGTGTAGCATTTGAAAGTCTTCAAACCCGATTAAGCCCGACCAAAACCGGACCGGCCCGACCGGTTGACACCCCTATCCACTAGTTCCTCCATCACCTACCCCTGTGTCTACTACTCCTCCTAAATCTATCCATACTATCGTTTCCCCTTAGAAAATACTTTATCTAAGTTATTCAACATTGTTGGATCCATTGAGGGATAGGTCTAAAGGTATCTCAAGAGTGAAAAACTGCTCTTTTTCAATAGCAGTGACTTGGAATTGGTCAAAGCAAGAGGCTTGTACCAATTCTTTCAAAGGAGTCTTCTTAGGTTTAAGAAGAGTAGTCCATTTAGAGGTTGTTGGTGTTTTTGGGAAAACAGTATATGGATTAAGAAGCGGTGTAGGAGTAGCAGGGATGACTTGATCATCAGGAACATAAGAAAGCTCATAAAGGTAATCTAAAGAAGATGATGAATTTTCTTTTCGGCTGATGAGAAATTTCCTCTTCCAACTCGTCCAGCTTTACTTTTCCAGTTAGCCCATGCTACTTTTTTCTCCAAGTTTGACCTCAAAGCAGGATTTTGGCAACTTAGAATCGTCCCAAAAGATAGACCAAAGACAACCTTTTGCATTCCAGGCTATCATATGCAATGAGCAATCATGCCTTTTGGTCTGAAAATAGCACCATCTATCTTCCAGAGAGCCATGATCACTCATCCTAATGGAGAGGTAGAAATTCGGTTTCCTCCTCCTCGACCTCGTCCTTCTCCATTTCCCACCTCCTTTGGAATGATCCAAGAAAAAATTCCTACTAAGTCTTTTGATTCTAAGGGTGATCCGATTTATTTATTCCAAGATCCAGTTACTTGTCATAAATACTTTGACCTTTGTGACTGTGATGATTGTCTACAAGACTCTGAAGATGATTTCCCCCCTTCCCATCGTCCTTCTAGACTAAAGTCTACTCAACAATGGAGAGCCTTTCTAGCTACCATGTGCGCTACTAATGATGTACTCACGGATCCACGCATTGGCGAATTACTTGATGCCGACAATGACTGGTTAATAGATACCGCCAGCTGGTACACAGCCTACAACTCCGATTCTTCTTCTTCTCCCCTTAAACCATTTCCCGGACTCCATGATTGTGGTCCAGATGTTCATGGTATTCGTCAAATTTGGAAAGTTAAACCATCCATTCAAGCTACAGGTCACTCTGAACCAATTTCTCCTGCTGAAACAGCTTTAAATTGGCAGGAAAATGTTACTGTTCAGAACCAATATCTTGAGCGGATATTGGCCCAAATCGTGTAAGGATTGGCTACACAACCCGCTGACCTTGACTTTGATGCTCACTTAGAGTCTGTTTGGATTCTATTTTATGAAAGGTGATGCTGGAAACTGTTACTTTGAAGTCCCATTTGGAGATTCTCACAGAGCTAAATAGTAGAGTCATGGTAGAACCTTGCTTGGAGGGTTGCAATCCCTTATCTGTTTTAAATATTGGTATCATGGTCAATACTTATCAATGCGGCCACACCAATACCAATACCAATGCCTATAACTTTGTTCTTGAGTCCACCTATTGAGAGTTGAAAACCTAGAATTAGGGGTGCCAATTAGTCGGGCCATGTTGGTCTCGTGTCAGGTTTGGTCCGGTTCTAGGTTTTAATCGAACTTCTCTTATTCGGATCATAAATGCGGTAATATATTGATAAAGCCTTAAACAGGTCTTAAATGGTCTTTTTAATTGCTTAATATATTATATTAAATCATCAATAACTTAGAAAATATATAATACTTAATTGCATTCAATAATTGATTTTAAAAAAAAAATCAATATATATCCTATTCTATCCAAAAAAAAATCAAAATATGCTTATAAATTATCATGCTAAACGTGTCGTGCGAGTTAGGCTTGGAAATGGTCTAGGCCAGTCGGTTTTCGTCGGGCTTATCCCTTGCAGTGTGTACTATCTATTTATGAACGGGCTAAACTCAAGACCGACATGTTTAATAATCGAGCCTGATCAATCTAATCGGTGTGAGCTTATGATTGACACCCTTACCTAGATTCATTGAACTCTCAAGGTTCTAATAATTGCCATATAGTATGATGAAGAATAATAATGATTCTAAATGAATACAGTTTTTCCTTCACCCAGTAGCTTTTCTTCAATAATGTCTGAACCCTTTTCATTGTTCATAAAAGCTTACCGAATCTTAACGTGTAGTTCATTTTCTGCACTTTATTAATGAAATTTTCTTATAAGTAATACTTAGTTTCAGTTCAAGTGCTAACAAAATAGGGGCGGCCAAAAAGTTCTATCACGGCTTTGCACATAAAGTTTGCGGCTTGCTGTATCCCATGCTTGGGACCGAAGTCCCAACACTTTTTGGCACTTGCAGTAGTCGTGTTGTGAAGAGTGAAGACCCTAGTCGCTTATCAGAAGTAATGGGAGGTTTCAAAACTCTTCACACAATAATTCTACAATTAGGATTGAGGATTAGGGAACAGGTTAGATCCATAGTTAGTTCAAATGAGAACTGTAAAAAAAACCTTTGTTCGATATGATGTGTTTAAAATGATTCAAAATTCGAATGTGATAGTCATAACTATGTCAAATAATTCAAAAACAACAACAAATCGAAAACAAATAGTATGTATTTTAAATATTTTGATTTTTAAAAATAATCATAATGTGAGGGTCAATGAGAGTGCACGTGGAAGTAATAACACATATAGAAATCTGGCCAATTTGCCCTACTTTGTGTCTGAGCATAGGAGTTATGTTACCTTTTAATTAAAATATTATTTTTTAATAAAATTTTAAGTCTTTTAAAAAAAAAATCACTAAAAAATAAATAATAAACGCATTTTAAAGTGTTCAAAATTTTTTGGTAGAGACATCTATGGATAATTGAAATTTAGCTTGTATCCATTTATTTGATTATTAATCCATTTGGATTATGTGAACTTGAAAATTAATTTGAACCCAAACGAGAATCATAAACAGTCATCAGTGTATGTTTAGTTTCACAAGCCTAGTCCTCTCTTTACTCTCTCACTCCTCTCTTTCCCTGATCACCTCGTTTTAGCTAGAGGGGATCATGGGATCATCTTCTAGTCTAAATGAATTTGCCTACACACCTGTTGACAACCTTCTTCTTCATTTATATGGTTCGAGTTTTCTACACCCATGGTGACGATGAATCTTCACATCCCCTCCTATCAAAACCATCTAATTACATTAGAAAGAGATAATTACGATCATCGATAGCAGATGAAGTTGTCATGATGATGACCCGAGAGTCTAATCACGTGTGAAGGAGACCAACTTAGTCATTTGTTGACTCTCGACTTAGGATAAAATTTTATTTCTCCTATAGAGAAAGAAAGGAAGAATCTTTTTACCATTGGTGATTTGATTCTATGATCATTTGATTTTCAAGCTTAATCAAGTCAATCTCTTTACTCTCTCAATCCTCTCTTTGCCTGACCACCTTGTTTGAGCTAGAGGGGACCATGGGCTCATCTTCCAGACTAAATGAATTTTCCTATACACTTGTTGATAACCTTCTTCTTCATTTAGATGGTCCGAGTTTTTTGCACCCACGGTAACGATGAATCTTCACATCCCCTCCTGATCCAATTAACCCATAACTTGGTCATCTCGGTCCAAACTCTGACAAAAATAGACCCGTTTCAACAGAGTTCGGAAAAGGAATCGGCAAAGACACACAGGTTTGGTCCTAGGTACCTAGCCGATTTCAAGTCAACTAGGCCTGACCCAAATTATGGGCAGCACCAAACATGGGCAAACATTTTTTACTAAAGTACCCGGATAACGTACTTTGGAGAGAGAGGAAAACATATTACTCGGGTGTCGGTCCCACCGTTGATAGGGACTTTGGAAGTTCCCTGCGGGCCCAGTAAGCGTTGCACCGTTAGGAGTTAGCCACTCGTGGACCCACCGTTATTCAATTCCACACGTAACATGCGGTGCGGACGTGCGGTATTGTGTGAACTTGAACGTCGTCTTCACCGACCGACCGTGGAAACTAGAAAGAACAAAAAGAAAAAAGGATGATACTGCTGCTACTACTTACTACTTTTTGCCCATAATTTTTTTATATTCAAACAAATATCTACCAACCTAAAAATGTAATTGGTTCAATTTCGGTTTTTTTATTCGATTTTAATTCGGTTCAAGATGTAATTAATTGGTTTTAATTTCTTAAACCAAAATTGATTAGTAATCTATTTGGTCTGATTAGTTTCTATTTTGGTTCAGAGTTGAAACTAGTATTAACCGTATCATTAGATGCAAGGATAGAAGAAGGAGAGTAATGAGTAGTGTAAGGTTTAAAAATTGAATTTTAAAAGCTTGGAGGATGAGGAAGAGTGAAAACTTTATCCTGGAGACATGGAACCAGGGGAACCGAGGATTGTCGGAGAACCGGTTCCGAAAAGTAGAGACTGTTTTGACGCTATAAAACTTTCTTCCAACGGCTTTACCGGTCGACCTAATCATGTGGAACCCGCTTTCCAAGTCCCCTCCTCGCGTGGAGAACCGGAAACGGGGGCCCAGCCCGAAAGAGAGGGAAACAAATAATAATAATAAAAAGAACGAGAAATAATTTTATAATAATTATAAAACAGTTAAAACAATTATCTTCTAATCTTTTTACTGGAGTGCCACGTGTCATATCAGAGATATGCCCCACGAGAAGGGAATCTCCCGAAGGCGCTTGGTCTGAGATCCTATTCTTAGTTTTTTCTTTTCTTTTTTTTTTTAAAGACTTCTAACTTTTAAGATTTTTTTTAATTTTGTTTAATAATAAAAATTAATAAGATATCAGCTGACCGTATCACTAATTAGTACTTAAACTCCCCAATCAGAATTCAGAATTCATGAATTCTGACTTTAGTTTGAAGCGTTCGGCGGAGCCCATGAGGCCGTGGGCCCATGAGCCCAGGCTGTTGTCCTATAGTGCACTTCCAGTGCGAGAATTAGCTTATTGGCACATGGATGTGAGGTTAGGTTAGGTTAGCTATACCAGTCATGGCGTCATGTGAGAGAGAGAGAGAGACTGGGAGGACATTCATATATCGCCCTCCCATCTTTTTTTTTTTTTTTTTTTGACTCGTGTCCATTAGATGTAAGGGTATCTCTCAACCCTCACTAGAAGACACCACGTGGCATTATCCCCGCACGTCGAGGCACATGCACATTGAATTTAAAAATTAGGAAACAAAGTTAAAAAGACAAATAAGAATGAGGAGGAAAATCTAACCAAAGAATAAAGCTAAAGGGGCTGAATTTAATTGAAGCCAGTGGGGGGTCCCGGGGTCCCCTCTGTTTATATGAATTCCATACTTAGCTAACTAATTAACAAATGTTAATCTACTAAATAATCAAGTTAATGGGCATTTTTTTAAAGCTTTATTAGAGGCCGCCGCCTAGCTAGTCCCACTAGTTACACATATAATGGAAGTGAGGGTGGTCAAGTGACTCAAGTGAATGGCAAGAGCAAGTTTATCCTACTATTACCACTCTTAAAAAATCTATCCAAGGTTATAGCCATTGATATTGATGTTTGTATTAATCTTGAATCTCGGATACTAATACAATATGGATTAAGTTAGCATACACATCTAGGAATACACTTTTATGATATTAATACTTAGAATCATGAGATACCTAGACTTTAAAGACTTTTGTGCCTTGAAAGATGGGGAAGAGGCCAAAATAGGGGGTTTTGTAAGTAAAGATCGATATTTGGATTTGGAAAGACTATGAAATGAGAAATAATCCTATAAAATACGCACCTTATGATAGAATTGATAGTTCTTGTATGATGGTTTTATCTTTGGGTTCTGATCAAATTTGACCTTAATTTCTGATCAACATTGGGATCTCCTATTTTTCAGACTTGAGATTGGGACCTAACACACACCTATATTATGCTAGGTTCTGCATAGGTTGGAGCTCTTTTGTTTCTTTTAGTTTGTAAGGAAAATCAGTTTGATTTAATACAGTACAATTACTTTTGCTGCACTCCATAAAACCATTTAGGATAGGATTAATTTTCCTTTACCTATGGTGATGTGATGCTATAATTAGACTTTGAATTTATCAATAACTTTCTCCTTCTACTGTTCATGGCCTGAGAAGACCTCCAAATCCAGCCAGAGGGTCATTTGGAGTGAATGAAGAATTATCTCTTTACAATGGGTAGAGAAACTGGTTCTTGTAAGACATTCCTTCTCTCTTTAACAATTAAGCATCTCTTATGCATGGTGAATTTGTTGTTTGTAAAATTGGATTGGATCGACTGGTTTAACTTGGAGGAGTACCTCAATGGTCTCACATCGGAGAAAAATAAGATTTCAGATGTGGTAAAAAAAATAGTGGTTTTTCTTCAACTGATGAAGCTACACTAGATATAACAAAGGTTTTGGACCCCAACACTTAATAATTAAAAGGTCATGAGTTCAACTCTCAATGGGGAAAAAAAAAAAAAAGGAGAAAATAACATTGTTTGATCATGCGCTCTTGACCCTAGACATAGGGTCAACGTAATGATCATCCCATCCCCCATGTTGGAAAGCTCAACGCACACTTCCATTGCCCCACCCCCTCCCCTCTGATTGGCATAGGGGCCATATGACCAGGTAGCATTCTCATTATTTGCTACCATAATGTGAAATTGAAATTAAGGAGTAATTTATGTTAGTTTGTTAGTGTATATGGGACGTCAACAAGGTTGGGTTTTTATTTTTTTATTTTTTTCAGAGGTAGAAACATCATTCCCCTCCCCCAGGTGCAAAAGCCATGTGACCAGGCAATGTTATTTTTCCCATTTTAATTGTCAATTTCAATTCACTAAATTTATGTTTTGAACTTGTTAAGAAACCTATTGGTCAAACTACGGTACACTTGGACAAGAGGATGGCATGGGCATCTCTTCACAGTCTAGACTTTCCCTACACCTCGCTGGCAGGGTTCTTTTCTCCGAATAAAAAATTCAGTTCGAGTGATTCTGATTGGGCCAGCATGTGCCAAGGTGTCTTAAATCCCAGGCACATCAGTGAACAGGGTAAGTGACCAAAGAAATCCAACAACACTAAAAAATTGTCAATAATGATACAAAATTAAGTATTATCCAAAGGAAATATCTATATATATTATGTCCATATCCTTTTCCTTTCCTAATCAAACTGCCAGATTTTTTCAAATTGCGAATCCTAAGACGTCAAAGATTTGCCAACCCGGATACAGTTGGGTAAAGTACACCAGATTTTGCACTACGTGACAGGCCCATGTTCACTCAACAGACAAATTCATCGTTAACCAATCACCACCACTCCAACTCCTTTGTGAACAAAACAGCATAATCTAGAGTGACAAAGACTGCGAGAGAGAGTAGAGAGATTTCGTGCCACCCAATAGAACCAGCCAGTATGTCACTATGTTGGATACCAACCACCAGTCATGGATGCGTGTAGTATTAGTCTTTGAAAGTAAAATCGAATAGGAAATTCTCTTTCTAGATACCCCATGTTCTAAGAAATCTTTTTAACAAATTCATTGATTATCATAGATTCAATTAGCATTTTTGGCATATAGGTGGTTCGGCAGTTGGATTCTAGCGTAAGTTCGAGAAAGACCATTGGTTCGACTCTTCTACGTATTCTTCATTTTCTTGAAAAATAGTAGTAAATTAGTAATTAATAATAAATGTGGTCTAGTGGGATCTGTAGCTGGCCCTTTGTGGGTCCCTTATTTAACCCTTAGGGTCTTTATATGGCCTCAACGTGGGTTATGTAGCTAGGAAAAAAAATACATTTTAGGCATGAGAGACCAAATGCTTCATGGTTAATATAGTTTTCGTTTGAGATGTTGGAAGTTATAGAATTATAATTCCATATTGATTTGTTTAGGCCCTTGATGCCTTGATATACGTGAGGAGCTCTCTCCACTTAAAACCAATCTTAGAATAGTATCAGATCTCATATCCCTTTGTTATATCCCTTAAGTTATATGTCCACACGTAGAGCCATGTAGGCCACAATCACATGTTAAAAGAAGTCTTGATGTTGAAAGTTGATATACTTGAGGAGTTTTGAATTTATATCCCTTTTTTTTTTTTTTTCATTTTCAAGTTATTTGTTCACATATAGGGTTAGATGTGTCAAAGTTACACCGAAGAATAAGAGTTGAGATGATGGTAACTGATGAGGGTAAAAATGTCACTCCCTTGGGTCATCCTTGGCCGAGCCGACCTCTTGGCTCATCCTTGGCCCAACTGACCCCTTGGCTCATCCTTGGCTAAGCCGAGCTGACCCCTTGGTCATCCTTGGGTCGAGCCGAGCCGATCCACCTCAGTCTCCCCTCAGGTCGACTTGCCACCTCGGTCTCTCCTCAGGCTGAACTGCCATCTCGGTCTCCCCTCATGCCTATCTGCCACCTCAGTCTCCCCTCAGGCCAGCCTGCCACCTCGGTCTCCCTTCAGGCCAACCAGTCACCTCAGCTCGGCACAGTTAAGTAAGGTGCCCAGAAACGTGCACACGTTCACTTCTACATTTAAGGGACGTGACTCCTGATTATAGAGGCAAGACTTAGGTCACTACACGCCACCATAAGTGTCCACCCTTCTCACGACTTGCATATCCGAGATTAAAGAGGAATATTCCCAAAACATGCACTGGGATATAGAATATTCTTAGAATCAGAAAGCCATTCCTCTCAAGGACTCTATGCCTAACAGGACTCTCCACAAACGTCTCCCTTCCTCCCTCCATCAGCAACTTATAAATGTCAAGGTAAGCCTCCCTTGATGGGGATCGATCACTTCTTTTGACTGAAAGCTCTCTTGAGCAAACTGTTGTGAAAAAATATGACTTAGGCATCGGAGAGTACCTTGTCGGGTCAGCCCGGCTCTCCCCTGTCTTCTCTTCTGTGTAAATCAACTGGAGCATCAGGAGCTGGGAAGAAGATCGACTACTTAATTTTTACCGCATCAGTAACTATAGTGTTATAGTCTCACATCGGGTTATTCTGATCCATTGGATCTTCGCATATATAATTGAGGAGATCTCTCCCACTATTGCTTTAAGGTTTTGGATTTGTCAAGCGACTACATCTGACATATCTAAGTCAACTAATAAGATATTTTTTTCACAAGCTTTAACGATGTCCATCAATAAATGATGGGCAAAACCACTTTTAACTGGCTGACCAACAAGGCCCATAATACCATGGATCTGGACATAAAGTTGGCTGGAAACAAAGAGCAAGCAATTATGGGCTGGATTCAGATTGCAAATAGGTGTCGCGGCACTTGGACCGGTTGGGCTTTTTGCGGGCAAGGACTTACTCAGGTTGGAGTTTGTGCATGGAATGAGAGCCATCCCACAACTGAGCCTATTGGGCTACTTGTTTTTGTACTTTTTTTTTCACTCAATTAATGGTACCCAAAAAAAAAAAAAATCGATAATAAATTCCATATTCAAGTGACATATATGCCATATGATCAACAAAATAAGGAGGGATGCACTTCTACTGCAGTAGCCGCAGCCAACGGAGATCTAGTGTAAGTCCAGGGAGTGATCGAAAGAAAGCTGCATGATCGTATGGCCCTGCACTCATACATAGAGATGTGTGAAATTATTGTCTCACCCTCTATAGAATAAAAGATTGCATTCATATCAATACCCCTACATGTACTCTCATTGCCCCTCCTTGATTGGTGCAGGGGCCATGCGACTAGGCAGTGATCTCTTACCCTATATAATTGTACATATTTGTATGGGAAAATGTTATCTATTTGGGAGCGTGGCCTACGCTGGTGCTTCCTTTATCTATCTCTCTCCTCCTTCAATAAAAGAGCATAGATGATATTTTATAAGAGCGGAGGAAAGAGATAAACACGTGGGAGCACTTGCATGGACCTCGCTCCCATAACCACACTCCCAGACAAAAACATTCCGCTATTTATATATATTGGCCAGAACGGGCCACAAGCTCAAACTGAGACCTCAGCCTAAGTCCAATCCCACTCAACCCAGCCAGAGCCTAGATATCTCAGTTCTGGCCCAGCCTGCAGGCTGAAAAGCCCAACCCAGTCCCTGTTGGGCTGAGGGCGGGTTCAGACTGACCAGGCCAAACTTGCATCTTCAGTTGGGCCTGTAAGGGCTCATTCGTTCCTTTAAAAACCAATCAAAAAATTAGTCCATTTAATTATTTTTCATTTACACTTGCTAAAATGTAACAATTAATCACCATCATATAATACACCATGTGATGAAAAAACAAAGGGTGGTATTTTGGTCCCACTGATTGTGGGAAGCTTTTAGCCGGCAAATAAAATCCAAAACATGCCTATATTGCTGTAATCTTAAAGCCCATGAGTCGGCCCTTTCCCGGCCCACAACTGAGCATGAGCTTAAAAGTGACTGGAGAAATAAACACCCACGTCATCGGTCGTCAATCAGACATTCAACAATTTACACCCAGATGTGGAATCCTGGGCCCCACGTCACCTGATTGGCGATCCCACCCTACACGTGTCAATAGAATAACGAATCGGAGGCCCCGTCCATCAGTTATCCAGGGAAACTCCAGAGTCCAGAGTCCAGAGTCCAGAGTCCAGACAAAGACAAGTGGGGGTCCCGTAAATTAAGAAAGAAAAGTCATCTTAAAATTTCTGCTGCTGAACCGGTTGGACCGGTTCTATGGCCGTCTTCTGGCTGTATATATAAACCAGAGTCTAGTGACACAGTTTCAGATAAGCAGAGGCAGAGCGACCACGAGAGAAAGAAATTTCTGAGTTCTAATTAACATTTTGATCTATTGAAAAATGCCGATCACCAGAATTGCAGTTGGTTCACCCGGTGAGGCCAGCCAACCCGATGCTCTCAAAGCCGCACTCGCCGAGTTCATCTCCATGGTCATCTTTGTCTTCGCCGGCGAGGGTTCCGGCATGGCTTACAGTAAGTTACTATACTTAATTAACTAAATCATTTCTCATTAATCATAACTGGGTAGTGAAATTCTTCTTTGTGTTTGGCAGATAAGCTCACTAGTAACGGATCCTCGACACCGGCTGGAGTCATTCAGGCGGCTCTGGCTCATGCCTTCGCTCTGTTTGTGGCGGTTTCCGTCGGTGCAAACATCTCAGGGGGACAAGTCAACCCAGCTGTAACCTTTGGAGCCTTCATTGGTGGATAAATAACAATGTTAAGGGGAATCCTGTACTGGATTGCTCAGTTGCTCGGATCCGTCGTTGCTTGCTTGCTTCTTAAATACGCTACCGGTGGATTGGTAATGATCCAAAAAACAATAAAGCCTAAAACTATTTAAGAAGCCTCAACGAAAGAATCCTTATTGTTGAGACTCGGGTAGAATATTGAACAAAGAGAGAGTGCCTAAGTTGTTATAAGTTTTCACGTTGGAATTGAGATCTTCACGAGAGATTTTTTCTTCCATCACGAGGCACCGAGTTATCTCACCCCTTAGCTTTGATACCATTAATTAATACTCGAGTAAAATTCATCTTTAAAAGCTAGTCGTAATATGCTAACTGATCTGATTTGGTTCTATGAAGGAAACATCGGCATTCTCGTTGTCAACTGATGTGAGTGCATGGAATGCTGTGGTGTTCGAGATCGCGATGATATGTGATAGGAATTACGGTCCAATTCCATCAGTCATATGGGGTTTAACTATGGATTGAGAGAGTCGAGATTTGGAGCAATGATATCAAATCGGTGTATATTTGATCCCAATCCTCATACGGAACAATACCTTCATCCAAACATGTTACGTGTCAAAACTTGTGTGATCTTCTCCAATTAAATGGAGGTTTAATTAGTGATCCAAAGGTTGGGAGGTCTTGGGATACGTATCTACATATTGAGTTATGTGACATTTTCAGCTCTTTGATTAGTATTTAGGTGCCCAATTAATTGGAGACGAACCAAATCCACTTTCTACCATGTATAGGATGAAGACTGGTAAATATGGAGACATAAAAGACAAATGTTGGCACCACGTGCAAGTGAACATATGTGCAAATGATTGAACCAAGACTCATCTTTGACCTGTTTGTTTGGGTTGAGATCCCTTGCACAACCATTCACTTATACGTACACTTTGGGATGCCAACACTTGTATTATTAACTACCACTCATAGGGTAAAAGGGGATATTTATAAAAATAAAAACATACTATGTCTAGACTTTGGGAGTGTGACACCTAGCTCATACTCAACATGGGACAAAATGATCGCTCCGCTCTTATTGGCCTTTGCGCTGATGTAGACTAGGATCCTGGACAAAATACTGAGTAAAAATGGGTACGTGTTGGTAGAGGTGTCAATTTTTAGCCCACACCAGGAGGCCCGACCTAGCCCGGTACATTTATGGTCCGACCTGGACTGGTCTGATTCATAAATGGACCCGACATGTTTATTAAATGGGCGTTCATGATATAGGTAACTAGCCCATCAAGCGTCTAACTTGAATCGATTCGTTGTAGCTTGATCGAGCCCGACCCCCTTTGTTAGAACAACCATAATATCATATCATTTTCATTTTTTCTTAAAGATCTGCTCACCTTCTACTATGATGAATTTTTGTATAAAATTACAGTGATTTAATGTTCAAATAAATCAATTATGGGCCTTCAATCCATTTAAGAAAATAATTTACATGTAGATTCATTTAGAGCCCGTTTAGATTTAAATAGGTTCGTAACCCGGTTATAAGGCCCATTTAAGGTAACTCGCTTAAAGCCCCGACATCTACCAATTCGATTATTAATCATACCATGCCTTCACAATCTAGGCCCATTTATTTAAAGGGGTATTCATATTGCAAGGTTTCTAAGTGGTCAATCTCAGCTAAACCCGACCGATTGACACCCGTAGGTGTTGGCACTTGAGAGTTATAAAAGACAAGGATGGAGAATTTTGTATGGGGGTGGGGCAGTCATTTCCAACGGAGGACAGTGTCCGGGGCTCCGGGCATGTTCAGTTTTTAGTTAAAAAAAAAAAAATAAAAATTAGCGTTCTATGACTTGCACGTGCCAAATTTGGACTAGAAACCCTAGGACGGGTTTACAGCCTGGTCCCCCGCCGATCACTGCTACTACTTGGAAGTTCGTAGTGTCGGAAGTCCAGGAAGGAAGGCACTTGTTAGTAAAGCTGGTGAATACTGAATATAAAGCTGGAGAATACTGAATAAGTACCCTAGAAAAGCTATAACACATCAGCCACTACCGGCGGCGAACCATGGCCATGACGGCTTCCATTTCCGTACCTCCTCGTACCTCGTCGGTTCGCCTTTCGTTCTTGCCCGCCAAGGCTTTTCATGCTTCCTTTCGACTGAACTATTTCAATTCACCAACTATCATTCGGAACCCCATTCTTCGTATTTCGGCCTCTTCCATAAGCATCGAAGCTGCTCCCGAAAATTTCTCTAAACAGTCTTTTTTGGATCGCAGGGAAAGTGGGTTTCTCCATTTTGTCAAATACCATGGCCTTGGGAACGATTTCATCTTGGTAATACTTTTCTTTCTGATTTCAATTGCCTTGTTCTATAATCAACAACAATGTATCTCTGTTTTGCCATCCTCATCCTCCTCTTCTATATTGGTTTTTCTCTGACGAAGAGGGTTTCAATAGGTTGATAATCGAGATACTTTGGAGCCTAAGGTTACTCCTGAGCAAGCTGTGAAGCTCTGCGATCGTAACTTTGGCATTGGTGCCGACGGAGTCATATTCGCAATGCCTGGAATTGACGGGACTGACTACTCCATGAGGATTTTCAATTCCGATGGTAGCGAGCCTGAGGTAATATGCTTGTCTGCAATGTGTGACTTTGTTGAATTTGAATGGCAAGCTAGAAAAGAGGATATGGAAAAAAGTAATGTATAGCGAAGGTTAAAAAAAAAAAAAAAAAAAGACAGGGCCCTCAATGGGCTGCTAGATCCCAATTCAGAACTGAAGTCCGCGTAAAGATAATCTGAGTAAATTTCACTTGGTGTTGGGATGAGAGGTAAAGAAACTTTAACTTTTGTTTTTAAAGACCAAACTTAAAACAACTTTTGGCCTCCATGAAATTTGATCTTATATTACCCTTATTGCCAAATTCCTATATATTGTGATGTGCAGATCATACTTGTTATTAATGACCAAATGCTACATTTCACATGGAATCTCCAAAACTGCATAGCTACCAAGTTACCTTCCTGTCAAAAGACTTGCCTGAATGTAGATTCCTAGACTATTATTATGCCTATAAATATTCCAACTTATCAAATGATAATTTCAGAATCACCAAGGAAAGAAAAAGAAAATCCTTTACACCTCTTAACCTTCATCCCATTTTTATTCTCATATCGATACAATATATATGAAGGTTGGTGAAGTTGGATTGGATCAAAGTGATACTCTATTCTGGAGAGATATGACTCCTTTTTTCAACCAGCCAACACCTTTGGAAATGTTTTAGCAATAACTCATAGATCTCCAAGGATCTAGAATTTCTACCCATGGGCATCACTGAAATATCGCAAACTTGCAATGTGGCAAAGAAGAGGAAGTTGGAAGATGTCCAATTACGCCATTTTGATACCTGTGATACTACTGTCCAGACAACCTTCAATCTGGAGATTCTTGGTGACATTTTATCACCACGTTATCAAATTTACAAATTCCCTCAAGAGAAACTATTTATAATGGCCCCAAATCACCCCCCTCAAAAAAGAAAAAAAGAAAAAAAAAGAAAAAAAGAAAAGAAAAGAGAAAGATCTAATTAGCTGTCCCTAGCAATAATGAAGAGGAAAGGAAAGGGAGCATAACAGTAATCAATATTTTTAAAGCCAGACTGGACGTTGAACCATTCTGGCATGGCAGTCAAGAGTCTGCCGGTCTGTCCATATGGTATAACAATATTAGGTAAGTATTCTGTAATATTGAATATATGTGCAAAAAGTATCTCAATCATTAGCATGACCATTGACCAGTACTTATGGTATGGTGGTTAAGGCTTTGCTAAGTTGCACAGGGTGGCTTGAATTTGAATCAAACCTTTTACATGAGTCATAATAATTTCTAATTGTATTCTTCATGGGCCCGACTGGTGAGAATGTTCAGAGAAATCTGACTTTTCCTGCCAGATGTGTTGTTGAACAGTCAATGGTTCTGAGAAGACTTTCAGTACTGAGGTTTAGATGGATCATGTAGGCCTAGCGGTCGACAGTCCTAATGGGGACTGCATATTGCCTGGTCTGATAGTCCTTGAAAACACTGACATACATAATTTCGTTGAAAGCTCAAAAATAAACTTTAGGGAGCTTTTGCTGATGACAGAATAGTACATTATTAAGAATTTCTCTGCCTGTTGAAGATCATTTTATAGTGATTTTTCTGTGTTGAGTATACTGCTCTTTGTCAGTAGTTTTTGGTTGTTAGGATGCATTTATATGTATCTTTACTGAATTGAAAGGTTTAGCTCCAAATTCAAACTTGATCATTCATGTTGAATGTCCAATAATTCTTTGAATCTTTATGATTTCTTCATTAATCCAGATGTGTGGTAATGGAGTGCGATGCTTTGCCAGATTCATTGCTGAACTAGATAATATAAAAGGAAAACACAGGTATGTTTCTTACTTGCTTCTTATTCTTCTTTCCTATGTTTACAGTTTACAACTCTTCGTAAACTTCTATCACCCAAACCCTATGTGGTTTGGTACATTTAAGATATGGTCTCTATTTTTCTGAATTTATTATGTAGGATGGTCTTGTAAAACCAATCCTGTGCATACCCCAGCCAAAAGGAGAATTCTCTTGGTTATTGACCGCAACCAGGGACTCTTGGTTATCGACCGCAACCCAAGGTTCACAACAACTTAGTTATAATGATTTTGAGGTTGGGTGTTCAAGTACTGTTAATGGCTAAACCATGAAAAGAACAACAATGAGGGGGTTTATCCTGAATGTGACTATGTAGATGAGTAAACTTTACCGTTCATTGGAAACTTTTGTGAATTCAACCAATGATACCATTCATCGGAAACTTTTGTGAATTCAACTAATGATACTCATCTGTACAGGATTATTGGTTTTACAATGGAATTATTTGTTCAGAAAACAGCCTCTCCGTGAAGCGGGGGTAAGGCTGCACATGTTATGACCCTCCTCAGACCCTCCAGTGGCAGGTCCCGCATGCATTGGGTATGCCCTTTATAATGGAATTGTTTGTATGTTAATGTTACAAAGGTCCCTTTTTGTTAAAGCCAGACGGTTGGTCACAATGTAATATATATATATATATATATATATTTTTGGGTTAAAATTTGTTGGTTTGTGCTTTAGGAAAATACAGTGGGTGTTCATTTTAGTGTTTTATAGGGAAAAGTGTGCAAGAAAGAAAGTAAAAGGTTCTTACCTTGACATGTCCTTTTAAAACTAGTCGAGATCAATGATTAAAGCAAGAAGGCTTTAGGAAAATACAGTGGGTGTTCATTTTAGTGTTTTATAGGGATAAGTGTGCAAGAAAGAAAGTAAAAGGTTCTTACCTTGACATGTCCTTTTAAAACTAGTTGAGATCAATGATTAAAGCAAGAAGGCCTAAGTTAGTCAAAAGCAAAAAGCCACTAAAACAAAATTTTTAAAACTTAGGATTCTAATCTTGACAGAATGAACTCCTCCTCTCCCCCACCCGCCCACATGCCACCGCCCCCGCCCCGCCCCCCCCCCGCCCCCGCCCCCAATATCTGGTTGAAGCATGAGAATAAGTATATCCATTTATTTGGATAGATGACAAGAGTATATATTTGATATCTGTTTCCTGCTGTCATGACTAACTATAGATTCAAGTTATCATGTTTGATAAGTTTGAAAAATGATGTGGTAAATTTGGTTATCCTCTGAAGTGTTATTTATAGCTTTGATCAGACTGCAGTTCAGAGAAAATCTGAAGTTCACATCAATTTAGAACGGGGATTTATTATAATGGAATTCTTCATCTTCTTTTGTTTCTTCCTGCCTGCTTTCATTTGTGTATCAAATTGATGTTATCTTTTGAATATATTTTAAGTGATGTTTATTAGAAAAAAAAAGAAGAGAGAGATTATACCTGTGAGTATTGAATTTTCAGAAGTTTGTCCAAGTTTAATAATCATTTGCTCTTTGTCATATACGGATTTTGGTGCACTAAGACTTATTTTAACTAAGCTAAACAATAGGTTATTTCTCACAGCTTGACAGCCAAAACAGAATTAAATGTTGGTTGTTCTGTGTTTTACAGTTTTACTGTACACACTGGTGCTGGTCTAATTGTTCCTGAAATTCAAGATGGTGGTAAGGTATGTTTATTTTGATTTTCTATAGTGTCCCTCATAAGTTATGATGTGCTTTTAACTCTTTTTATTCAACATATCCCCTATCATTTAACCTGTTTGAAATATTTTATTCTAGTTATGATTGGTATTTTATGTCATAATATTAACCTGTCAATAATCAATCTTTCATGGATCATCTATTTTTTTTTTTGGGATAGATTTTATGGATCAAGTAAATCCATATTATGATTTATGTGGTTGACGTACATAAGTTTATCCATTGTTATGACGTATCTGGCAGGCTTCTGGTTTTATATTCAAATTTCCATAGTTGTCAAGGAGTTGCCTAGGTGTCTAGGATCCGTGGTCACCTACGCGCCTGGGCCGTCTTGTTGCTGTCACCTTGAGTTTGGACCCCCTCCAATGCCTTGGGTCACGTCGATGCTGTGACATCTATGATTCAAAACATTATGAGAGAAATATGTGCATGTCGATAATGATATTAGCAATTTGCGCAACATGCAGGACTACTGTAACATTTTTTACTTGCTAAATGTTCAAGGGTGACCTCTTTAAAATAAATAAATTGATAAACCACATTTAGTGATTAATCTATCTCATCTTGCCAACAGTTATCACAGTTCTGCATAAACAGGAGTTGAGCCATAGTTGCAGGGAAGCTTGGCATAGGTGGGGATGTTCTTGCTTCTCGCTTCCATATCTAATGTGATCAGTTTTTTTTTTTCCTGGTGGATCTATGCGATCTAGGAAGCTTAACATGTTCAAGTAGCAGAATGCCTCAAATAATCTTCCCTGTTTTCTTATTTATTTGATCATTCATTTATTCTTTTGTATCTCTGAAATTGTAGAGGTTCTTTCAAAGAGCCTTTTGGTCATCGTGCTGGACTATTTTCAGTTAGTGCCTGTAGTTCTTGTTGGCGATGTTCTTGGTACCGTGCTTGTTATGTATACAACTTATAGTGCCTGAAAGATATTCTGTCCCTATTATTGGATATGCAATTGTAGTCACATTATCATTTAGCAATGGTTTTATCAAGCCAGCGTTTAATTTGAGCCATAGACTTCTAAAAAATGTTATTAGTCAATATGCAGGTTAGAGTTGATATGGGTCAGCCAATACTTAATCCATCTGATGTGCCTACTAAATTACCAGCAAACAAGGATCAAGCAGTTATCGGATCAGAACTAGAAGCCAATGGATTAACCTGGAACGTGACTTGTGTTAGCATGGGAAACCCACATTGTGTAACTTTTGGAACAAAAGAAAGCCAGGTATTTCTTCTAGAGTACCAAGATGATATTGTGCTTATTGTTGAATTAAGCCGATTTTTTTTTATGTTGTTTTCTTTGAAAGTGCATCTTTTACATTATTTTCTTTTCTCTTCCTGTCTAGAAATAGTAGTCTGATTATATGGAAGCTGTGCATTTAGAAAATATATTTACTGCTTAGGCAAACCATTGACCTAATCTTGAATCATTAACCCTGGTAGTATGCCCCTGAAAGATATAGGGGAGGGTGTATGTCTCAAAGATAAGATATAGTAACTCACAAGGATGTTGTGAATACAATAGGTTGCATAGAGAATTCACATAAACCCTGTCAATTCAACCAAACCTAACCTCACTCAAACTCTGGATTTATTGACCCTATCAGGCTATGCATCTAAGGTGGGTTAGATCTCTCTGAACCTCGTTAAGTAGCTTCTTGGAATAGGGTATGAGTTAATGGGAGAAACCAATAGCGAATACGGTTTGGTTAGTTTTAAGACCATACAGTTGACTGCAATCCAATAAATGTTGTTAATTGATGGGAGGATATAACAGAAAAAAAAAAAGAAAAAGAAAAATATTGATCCATAAACCCTATTCAGTAACCACTAAAATAATCCACTACTGATTCAAGAAAAATCAATTGAAACCTCAAGAGTAACCAACTGGTCGCGGAGGAAGATCAAAATAAAACTAGAAATGCAATGTTCTGACTAATTGATGAATTAAGTATTTTTTTCCAGGAAGTAATGACCAACAATGGTAAGGAGGTGAGCAACTGCTGACAGAAAAGAGAGAGAAAAAAAGCAACAACAATACTCAAATTCGTTATAGTTTTCATCTTGTTTTTTACTTACAGAAATACAGGAATCTAAGTTAGCTGACTTAAACTCCAAACTGACTCAACAATTGAAAATAAAAGATATAAAATCCAAAATAAGAGCAAATTAGTGTGCATAATAACCCGTTGTTGTGCTTTGTAGATCAACTTATTACAGCTTAAACGAGTTGAAATTAAGAGTCCAAAACACATTGACAGTAACCTATTTAATTGAAATCATTTGACTTCTATGCTTGCCCAAGTGCTGACATAATGAGAAATCCTCCTTCCAGGAAGAACATAAACCTATGTGGCCTCAGGTCGTTCCCATCAACTTGTTGATTTACATCACAGACGTTAATATGAACCATGCAGAAACGTAAGTGATGCAGTACCGACAAGGGTTTACACAAGGAGAACCAAGACCAAGGTTGACCAAAGTGGCTGACTGGGTCGACCCAGATCTGGTCCAAGTCAGCTCATGATTTGGGCTGCAGATGGGGATTATTAGTAGTTTAATAGTTTCTTATTTAGTTTCTATTTTGAAGTCCCAAGTTAGTTTCTAATTTCAAGTCATTGTTAGTTTCTAATTTCTGTTTAAGACTAGTTTCTATTTTCATTAGATTCTAATTTTCAGTCTTTAGTAACTTCTTATAATCAGTTTTTAGTAACTTAGATTTAGTAACTCTGAGTTGCTATTATTTGTAAACCCTCCCCATCATTATAAATAAAGAAGAGGGTTCTTTTATGAGCCATAAGGATTAAAGTATTGGTATCGGTCACCGTATCGGTCGGTCAAAATTAAGATACGTATCGGAGGGTATCGTATCGTATCGAAGATACGCTAAAGATACGCACATAAATGGATAGAGAACACATTTTTATACACTTTTGCATAAAAAAATAGTTAAAAAAAAGCTATATATAACATGTAGAATGCATAAATACTTAAGTAGAGGGTATCGTATTGATAGACAAATATATTGAGTTGAAAATGTTCAAAATGATGAGGTTTGAGTTTCTTACAGTTTTTTCTTTCCTTATTGCCATTGCCACTGTGATGAGTGCCGTGAAGAGTGTCGTGGTGGTTCAAATCCTTGGCTAGGACCTTCTTCTTCAATAGGAGCAACTACGATGATATTCTGCACTTGTCGAATATAGGCATAATATTTACCCCAGTCGAAATATTTATGGTAGTGGGTCTCCCATTCATTGTAGAAAAATTAAATTTTTTTTATGGAAGTTGTAGATTAAATATTTTTAAAGAACATATAAAAAATTAACAAAGTGTGGACCAATATATTTGAGTAGATCTAAGAAATAAAAAAAAAAAATTGAAACCCTCACTTTTTTGGGGAAAAAATGTGGGTTTCATTTGAAATCATGTATTTAGTAATTATAAGTTATGACATTATTTTTAAGAGTTGAATGAACTAAATTTTCTGGAAAATTTTTTTTTTTTGGGGATTTTTTTAAAAAAATTAATTTCAGAATAAAAAAATTAAAAATATATATTTTTTTGAGAAAAATAAAAATTTCCATGGAAGTTGTAGAACACTTGTTTTTACATAACATATAAAAAATCTAGAAAACTGTTGGTGAGAGTGTGAAGTGTTTGTTTCAAACAACAAAAAATTCACACTTAAGTAGCCGTATCGTACCGTATCGGTACGATACGGCTCGATACTGCACGATACCTTCGATACGTACCAATACGGTACCGATACTCGGGAATTTTCAGATTTTCAAAAGTTCGTATCGTAGAGTATCGTACGTATCGGTACCGATATGGTACGGCACGATACGATACGTACGATACACCGATACACAAAAAGAGGCCCAAAATTCCCCGTAGTGTATCGGTATGTATCGTTCCGATGCCTACCGATACGACACGATACGCACCGATACTTAAAACCATGATGAGCCATGATTTTGACAATAAAAAAAAAACTTCATGTTGCTGCCACTGGGTGAATTTCATGGTTGTTCCTTGTGTTTGATCGAGGAAGAAGGGTTTGGTGTCTGATCCAAACGACTCCTTGCAGCGTGAAGTCCAGGAGGCATGTTTCTTGTGTGTTTTTTTTACTTTCTTTCGCATCTTCAAGGCTTACTAAGACTGCAGAAAACCAGGTATGATTTCTTCTATCTCTACCCAGAATTTTCTGCAAAAACAGAGCCTTTGGTCTCTGCTGGAAAGATCAGTTTTGAAGGTCTGATCAGCCTAGTCTTTTGGTCGAAGGATCCCCTCTGTTCAAGTAAGGATCGACCTTACTATTGGCTGATTCTGATCAGCCATCTCTGAGATGTTAAAAATATCCGGATTTTCGTCTTCTAGTGATCTGAAGTTCCTATTTCTGAAATCAACACTGCTGTTGGTTTAATTACTGATTTCTTTGGGTTATTTATATTCTAGGCATCTGAATCTGATATTAACTTGCTCAGTCCCTGATCTAGTATTAAGAATCACTGCTGTCCTTGGTTATTCTCTGTATTTCTATTTCTGGAAGTCGATTATAGCTGGGCTGTTATTGAAGTCTGATTTTTCTGTTATATGTATTTGGGGCTGGTTTGGTTGTTCTTTGGTCTAAAAGTTCCTGCAGATTTGGGTCTAGTTGGGTGTCCAATCTAGTCCTACATTAAGTGGTATCAGAGCATGGCTGAGAATAACACCCCCACCCTAGCTTCTCTTATGGAGATGCTACAGACTATGAGGAATTAGATGAAGGCTGAACAGCAAGCCTTACGGACTGAATTGAAGGCTGAATTGGATGCCAGGTTGTTGAATGAAGAGACCCCACCACAACAGCCTAGTGGCGATTCACGTACAACACTTGAAGTGGAAATCCCATTGAATGTAGTTGCTCAGTTGACTAACAGGAGAGCAAACCCTAATCTGAGAGTACCACAGAGGGTTCTAGCAACACAACCTACTTTTGAAAAGCATGTAAAAGGATATTTTGAGACTGAGCGTCCCGTGCAACAGAGGTACTCTGGAGATTCACAGTAGGTCAAGCTCGATCTGAAGGAGTTTGATGGGAGACATGACCCCCAATTGTTCTATGATTGGGTAGTGGCACTGGACGACTATTTTGACTATTATGAGTTACCTGAGGAACGAAAGATGAAACTAGCTCGTGTAAATCTAGTTGGGGCTGCTCGTGATTGGTGGACTTATGAGGTAGAGTTGGAAGACCGTGGTAGAGAACCTACTAGTTGGGAGGAGATGAAGCTTGAGCTATCAGATAAATACTTGCTACGCAACTTCAGAGCTCGTATACAAGACCAGCTGAGCTCTCTTCGTCAAGGGTCTATGACTGTTGCCGAGTACATGAACAAGTTTGATGCACTTTATTCTCGTACAGGCATAAGGAAGAATGAAAGACAACTGTTATCTCAGTTTTGACTGGGATTGCGAGCTGAAATCAACAGGGGTATCAGAGTTGTTGATGTGCACTCAGTGAGGGATTGTTTTGACAAGGCCCTACGAGCAGAGGAGCTTCTAGCACAACCAGTTAGATGGTTTGGTTTTCAAGCTGGGGAGGTAAAGAAGAATTTTCTAGCCACTAAACCTAATATAGCTCAGCACCTCCAAAGTCCACTTTTCCTCCATGAGCTGATCATAAAGGAAAGGCACCCATGACAGGAAGTAATAAGGTACAGTGTTTCTGATGCAATTGCACAATTGATTTAGGGAAAATTGGCTTTTGATTTGATTTTCTTTTAAGTTTAGAAACAATTTTTTTTGGTATTAGTTAGTTTCTAATTTACATTAGTTTCCATTAATTATTTGATTTTTCCTTTATATTAGTCATGTAATGGATGGAGGAACTCAGTTTTTAGACTTGATAAATAGAAATTTGGTTGAAATTTTTTTTTGGTTTTGAAACCATGGCTGTTGACCCCTTTTTCTCCCTCTTTGAAATCTTCTAATCTCTTCTTTTCCCTCTCCTATTTTCCTCTTTAGTTCTTCTTCATCTCCATTAGTTTCTTCTTTATTTCCTTTTTTCAACTGCTGGATATTGTTCATCTTCTTTGCTGGACGGTAACACCAAGCACCAAAGGGCAGCTTGTTGAACCCTTGTCTCTTACCGGTTGACTCTGAGATTTGGGTCGAAGGGTGGTACCTTGTAGACGACTCAAACCCTAGGCTATCACCTCCAAAGTCCTTCTCTACCGTGAGAACCCACAAGGAATCATCGCTGGTTCTGCAGGTCACTGCCAGTAGCAGGTTTGTGTCATAGGTTCTCAGTTGTTGCACCTTTGGGGTAGATTGCTATTGATCTTCATACATTCAGAAGGGCAGAATGTTTGACTGAAATCTGGAAGTGATTCGAGCTATGGTGACAAAGTTCTCCATTGCAAGCCTTCTCATATTGCCGCTGGTTCTTAGTTCTTTCGTGACCTAGGGAGGAAGAAAGACTGGTTTCCTAAAATCACTAGTAAGGACAGTTATTTATAATTATAGAAAACCCCTTTGTTTAGAAAATTGTGTTCTAATAAATCCTCCTTTATTAATTCCAGAATGCACTCTTTTATTTTTCTATTCCAGTTTGACCCTACTATTTATTTTCCTCTTTTTTTAGCTCTTAAATTGTTTATGAAATTACAAGAATACCCCTCAACCATTAAATTGAGTTTCTAGTCATTCTTATGGGCCCTAAGTGATCCGATTTTAGTCTTGGAACTCGGATCCGCATCAGTTTCCATTGCCAAGAGGTAGGACATTTTGCTAAGTCTTGTCCGCATAAGTAGAGGGTTAATGCAGTGGCTGAGGTTGAAGACTTCAATGAAGAGGATGAGTAAGCTCTTTACCCCTATCCTTTAGATGATGAGATGATGATGATGATGGTGGATATGACTATGATATGGAAGACACTAATGAGGATGATACTCAGGGAATAAATATTGTTACTCGCATATTGGTGGCTGAAACCAAATGAGAGGATTGGTGATGTAACTGCATATTCTACAGACGTATGAAGTCAGGTGAGCATACTTGTCAGATTATCATTGATAGTGGCAGTTGTGTCAACGTTGTTTCTGAAGCCTTTGTGAAGAAAGCAACCTTGAAAGCTGACCCACATCCTCAGCCTTATAAGGTATCCTTGCTGAATGGTAATACCTTAGAGGTGAATAAGAGGTGCTCAGTTCCTTTGAAACTTATGAAGAGAAAGTTTGGTGTGATGTGATCCCAATGAAACTCACAGATGTATTGCTTGGTCGTCTTTGGATGTATGACAATGATGCCATGGTTGGAGGGAAGAAGAATCTGTGTATTTTCATGTGGAAGGGTGTTCCTACGAATTTCTATTCGGTAAATGTGCCGGCTGAAATATGGCGAAAGAGATCGCTAAGGTCAAATCAGAAGAACATTGACAATGAGAAGAAGGTAGTAGCTATGCCCACAAAGGAGTTGCTAGCTATTCCCCGCAAACAGTTCTTATGCACAAGTCATGAGATTGGAATGGTTATGGCTCTTGTTACTAGGGAAGTCACTCCCCAATCGGAGGTAACACATAGTGCACCTATTAGAGAGCTCCTATCTGATTTTTCCGACTTAGTTCCTAATGATCTTCCAGATGAGTTGCCTCCCATGAGAGACAGACAGCATGCTATTGACTTGATACCTAGTTCAGTTTTACCCAACCTTCCCCCTTACAGACTTAGTCCTACTGAGCATGCCGAGCTGAAACGGCAAGTGGATGGGTTACTACAGAAGGGCTTCATTGAGGAGAGCTTAAGTCTTTGTGCAGTACCAGCTTTACTCACGCCAAAGAAGGATGGTTCTTGGCGTAAATGTGTGGATAACTTTGCTATCAACAAGATAATAGTCAAGTACAGGTTTCCTATACCACGACTAGATGATATGTTGGATATGCTGTCTGGGGCAAAGGTCTTTTCCAAATTAGATCTGAGGAGTGGCTATTGTTAGGGATATGCCCACACTTCTATAGTTGGTTTTGATGATAACAAACATATGAAGGTATGTCACAATTTTCCTTTAAGTATTGTTTTGTAGAGACTTTATATCAAAGATCGAATTTGGTGAATGAAACGAAGAAATGAAGATTGAAGTCCTCAAATGAAGAGTATCAACAAGTTGGCATCAATGCTTGAAGAAGATATCATAAGAATTTAAGCTTCAAGATGTCAAGACATGAAGCTTAAAGACATGGAATTGCAAACAAGAAGAAAAGAAGATAAAGTGCTAAAGAGTGGAAGGTTCAAGTGAAGAAGAAGACCACTAGGATAGATTGGTCATTTTTAATGTAATTTGTAACTTCCACATATATATATATATATATGCAATCACCACATGCATGTGCATTGCATCATACTAGAATGACCATAGAGCATACCTTGACCAAGTATGGAAAGTCTCTAAGTGGTGAGGAACATATTAGGAAAAATGTGTTCTAGTGAAATTCTGTGAAAACCACATTAACCTGACTCAAGGGTATTTTAGGGAATCTTAAAAGTTTGTATCAGGAGATAAAACCTTCATAGAAGTTGTAGAAAATTGAGTTTTGATTCCAACGTAACTAATCTCAGATCAATCTGAGATCAGACCAAAACGTTATGATCAAAACACTGACGACTGGTCAGTATGACAGCATTCTGTCAAAACAGAGTATGTCATGTTGGCGGTCAATCAGTTGGAAGTCCCGATCGACCAGAACTGTTCGAGACCATAGCCGCTCGACCGGTAGAAAGTCCAGATCAACTGTTGACTGCTGGAAGTGCCCCAATGGCTATATTTTACCTCAACGGCTCTTGGCGATCGATCGGCTACCGATTGCGGTCGACCGGTGGTCCCAGAATACGTTCGTTAGAGCCTGATTTCCTGCCTAAAATGCTTCACTAAGTTCACCTATAAATACCCAAACCGCTCTTAATTAAATAATTATTAAGAAAGAGCTTTAAGAGCAGTATTGCAAGCATTCAAGAGTTATTAAGATTAGTATATTGTACTTGAGTTGTTCGATTACACCAATCCCAACAAAAGGCTCAAGTCTCAATCAAAGTCCTCTACTCTCTCCTGTGCAAGTCAAAGCCATAAGAGAGGACTTTACAAAAGGTGCATCTTTCATTTCTAATTCTCATCATTTGCACCACACTTGAGGTATTCCTCCTATTCCACTATTTCCTATTTATTTCTGTTTTTACAATTCTAGGTTGTACTTAGGATTGTAAGGATTCTCTTATCCTAAAAAGAGAAAGGTGTCTCTCTACCTCCAAAAGAGATTGTAAAGGCGTCTCTCTACCTGGAAAGGGGATTTGTAAGGATACGCTTATCCATGAAAAAGATTGTAAAGGTTTTCTTCCCTACCTACCGTACTGAAAGGGAGAACTAGTGGAACACCTTACAAGAGGATTCTTGTAGGGAGTGGACTAGACTCGGATTGAGTCGAACCACTATAAATCTTGTGTTTTGTGGTTGTACTTGTTTTATTTACTTTAAACTTGTAGTCACACTTGTGACCTATTCATCGAAAAGAGTTAAATTCCACTAGTATAACTTATTCACCCCCCTCTAGGTTATTTCACCTCCTTCTTCTTTTGGTTTATACACTAGGTCCCACTTCACTGTCACAGACTTTATTGTGTCAGTGTCTCCTGACTAGATGAAATTTCTCATCTATTTTTCCATCTGATTAATCAATGAGGATGGCCACCAATACACAAAAATTGTGGACAGGCATACCCAAAATAACTGAGCGAACTAATTGCACTCTACCAGCCGTAGAAAGCAATTTTCCTTTCCAACCCGATAGCCTCTCTCTGATCTTGTCCATGACTGGCAAGAAGTACTGATTTTTTACTCTTCCTTTAAATATTTGCACCTAAGATACTTGGTCGAGAAATTGCAAGGGCTTATTCCTATAATATCAGAGATGGTCTACTTTCTTAAAGGAGTAACTCTACCCATAAACAACTTACTTTTGTCAAGATTCACATGCTGACCAAGAAATTCTTGATACTTATGCAAGAAATCATGGAGGTTTCTAACATAGTTTACAGAAGCATTCATAAATATGAATATATCATTAGCAAAAAGCAAGTGAATCGGAACCAACTCACCTCTTGGACCTTGCAGAGCTTTGGTTTTTTTCTCCTAATGCAACTTCTTCAAGCCTCTGCATAAAACTTCCTCAGTCAATATGAATAGTAGAGGAGAAATAGGATCCCCTTGACGAAGCCCTCGCTCCACACCAAAATATCCCACAGGGCCTCCATTAAGAAGGATCGAAATTTTGGAGGACGAAATAAGTTGAAAAATCCAATTAATCCACTTTTCTGTGAATCCAAATCTTCTCAAAACATGCAAAATAAAACTCTAAGATATTGTATCAAATGCCTTCTGAATGTCTATCTTAGCACCCATTCCACCTCCTCTAGTGGAAGAATATAAGAGATTAGCTAACTCAAAAGCAAGGGCAATGTTGTTGTGAATGACCTTCCCATGCTGAAATGCATCTTGCTCTTTAGAGATTAAACGAGGGAGAAGAAATGATAATCTTGTTGCCGATATTTTTGAAATCACCTTGCAAAGAAAACTCCCCATACATAAAGGCCTGAATTTATCCAGGGAATTTGTACCATCCACCTTTGGAATAAGAGCTAACAATGAGTTATTTATGCCTACTGGCATGATACCAAAACTGAAGAAATACCTGACAGCACAGATGAAATCCTCAGAAACCACCTCCCAACAATGACGAAAAAAGGAACCTGGAAATCCATCAGGACCAGGGGAGCTGTCAGGTCCCAAACTACTCGCTTAATTTCTACCATTCCAGGGATAGCATCCAGACTTAAAAGATCCACTTCATCTATCAAGCAGTGAATTGCATCCAGTAACTCTAAATGATCCACCATAGGGACACTTTTATGGAATTCTTCATAAAAATTCACCACATAATCCGCAATGCTAGCTCTATCAGAGACAAAAGAGCCATCCCTTTCTTTACTCTACGGATTGTATTTTTATCTCTTCTAATTTTTGTGCAGAGGTGAAAAAACTTGGAGTTCCTGTGCCCTTCCTTCAACCATCTAATTCTAGCTTTCTTAGCCCACAATTTCTCATGATCTTTTAAAGCTAATAGATACTCAGTCTTAGCGTTAGCTTCTTTCCCGAACAAGTTGTCATCTAGCCCCTAAGAATCAATCTGGTCCTGGATCTAAGAAAGAGCCTCTTTAGTTCTGACCAACTCAGCTTCAAAGTTAGGGAAAGTAATCCAGGCCCAAGAACGAATAAGAGGCTTAATATTTTCAACTTTTGAGTAAACACATACATGGGGGAGCCTACAGTCCTCTGATCCCATGCATCAGCAATCATCCCTAAGAAAGAATCATTTTTCGTCCATAATTTATGGAAATGGAATGGGCAGTTAGGAGGTTTGGGGCAAGCTTCAGAGATATTAACAATGGACAATTATCAGAAAAATCTCTTTGAAGAACAAATTGGGCACAGTCTTGAAAATATGACAACTAGGCCTCATTACAAAAACCCCTATCCAGAACGGCTGACACATTCCCTCTCCTTCTATTGTTTGTCCAAGTAAATTGCACACCCTGGGAAGGCAACTGAATCAGATGACAAACATCAACCATGATGGCAAACTTTGCCATAGACCCCAAATTAAAGGCACCAGGACCTCACTTCTCATGCGAGGCCAACAAAGCATTAAAATCACCCCACCATCATCCAGGGATCAGATGGAGAATACACAGTAGCTAAATCAGTCTACAACTCCCTATGATTTGCTCTGAAACAACTAGCGTGAATCACAGAGATCCTAACTATCTTATTTCTCCAATTTACACTCAGATATTTGTTGTTCCGAGGCTGAAACAACAGTAGGCTTTAGGATATCTTTTCTCCAAACCAGCCATAGGTTTGAATCTTTCCCAACCCTTGAATTGCATATAATATCTGTTTCAAAACCCATCTTACCATATAATCTCACTGGGAAAACCGATGAATCAATCATGGGTTCAGCTAGACATAGAAAATCTGGATTTTTATCCATTACAAAAAATTTTAGGGCCATACGAGCTGAGGTTTTTTTAAAACCTCTCACATTCCAGAAAAAGAACTTCATACCTTACTTCTTTGCGGTGGCTATACGGTCAGACCTTCTCGTCTGCTCCGTATTGGCCAAAATCTTCTCCCTCCTGTGCCTACCATCCTCAGTATGGGTTTTTTCAGCTGCATTAATCAGAGCATCCGCAGCTGCAATTTTCTTATGATGAATCACTATCGCACCTTCATGAAGCGAGCTTGGAGAGATGGAAGAAATAACATGTTCAACGTCATTCTCATCTCCACAGTCACTCCCTGCTAAGAAGGAACGCCTTGATGAATCAGAGTCCGAACAATTTCCTCCCTACAGCCTGAATTTTGGATATGTGACCTGGATTTAGATGACCCGGGTCCATGTCCAACGTTTTGAGCTTTATGAAAAGTTTCCTGGGTTGGGCACACGTCACTTTCCTTATTTAAAGGAATCACCACATGAATTAGACCCGGGCCTTGACTTGGTAAAACCAGATTTGAAATCCCTCCCTCCATAGAAGGACTCTCTCTGATTGGCTGGCTAGTAACACCCAAATTTCCTTCCAAGAATGGCGTACCGGAATCTCTCCCTACCTCACTTGGATTTCCACCATGGCCACCTCTCCCTTGACCACCGCCTGGCCTGAAAATGCCCAAAGAAGGCCTAAAAACTGCATTAGCTTCATCAATAATATGAGCAGCCCCATCATCGTAAGCCTCTTCCCTTGTTTCATCCTCATATACAGCTCCAGGAACTTGAGGATGGTTCCTTACTTCAGCAGGTTTTCTAAATTTATAGGCAGACATATTATGCCCCGATCGTTTACAGTACCCTCAGATTCCCAGAGAGTCTTCATAGACTATGGATTGCTTGAACCAAAACAAATCAGAAGAGCCTGGTTGTCTTCGTTCGACCTGAATTTACTCTAAACGTTTTCCTCCTAATTCCATCTCAACCTGCACGCGAGAAAATCTCCCCATAGATGCATTGCGAGTGCATCGATCAATGGCCACCGGCCGTCCTGTAGCTTTCGCCATCGTTAGGAGAATTTTATCATGCCAATACTCAAGTGGAAGATTTGGAAAACGAATCCAAACCAACTTGGTACTGACATGCTTGTCATGGATGCTGAAGTCCTGTCTCCAACGCTGAAAACGAATAACTTGCCCTTCAACTTTTATGAAATTCCTTCTCCATATCAAGGCCATGTCTGCCTCAGTTTCAAATTGAAAGAGGATAAAACCTTTGCCCATAGGCGCTAAAACCACCCTACCCTTCAGATTCCAGGACTCTCTCGCCTCCTTACGAATGGCATCCATGGAGACAAACCTGAAATTAGTTCTCCCAATAAGAGCAAATAGAAAGCCTTCTAATCTCTCCTCATATGCCTCTTGGGGAACAATGATCTTGGTCTAGACCCAACATAATTGGATCAGGTAGATCATCCACCTCAGGAAGTCCTCTTCCCACAACAGTCGAGAAGGAGCATTTAGGGAGATGAGGATTTCCACCGCCACCATCATCCACAATCTTCTCCCTATTATCAGGTTCCAAAACTGTTTGCAAGAGCTCAATAATCAACGGTTGCTACCCTCAAGAGAGGGAAGGAGCACCATCCGGAACTTGCCCATCTCCAAGGGCGTTAGCCTCTTCCTCAGAGCAAGTCTCTCCTGTCATCTTTTTCAAAAAACATATAACAAAAAAATTGAAATTATTCCTTGGCGCCGACTGCGCCGGTTCCTTAGCAATCTGTTTCCCTTAACTTCTACTTTTCTTTTTCCCTATCTTAGTTTGGATCCATGTAGCCGACCCTATTAAGTTGGGATAAGGATTTGTTGTATTAGAAGTTGATTAATTATATTAAATTACTTGTATTGTATGTTGACTATATCCCAAAATTTTTATTTTTGAATTCTTTAATAAATTTTTTATTGAACATGGATATATCTATAGCCAGTTTTTGTGTTGTCCATTTTATTTTTTTTCCAAACTTTTAACCATTTTATAAATTTTAAATTTAATTAATAACCATCTGTCTATTTTCTATTTTTTTCCAAATATAATTTTTTTAATGATAGATTGAACAATATGGCCTTATTCATTATCACATTATCACCAAAAAGCACATGAATATGCAGTTGAATACCAAAAAAAAAAAATATTATATATATATAGAGAGAGAGAGAGATCATAGTATGGTACATCAGGTGCTTCTGTTAAGCTACGGTTAGTTCATTGCATGCGTATCATAAAGTGTATCCCACATGTTTCACTTAGGAAAGAAAAATGGATATGAAGGAAAGATGGAAAGAAATAAGGGGGGAGGGGGGAAATATAGATGGAAAGGGAAAAAAAAATAAAAGAAATTTGAAAAGAATATGGAAAGGAAGGGAGAATAAAATTTTTACGTTGAAATTATCAACTAATTAATAATGTGGCACTGATTCCTACATGGTCAACCTAGATAGGCTTTTCTTTACTACTCAAATTTCATCCACATGGTAATTCCACTAGAGGCTTAAATTCTAGTGATGTAGATTGTCTAAGTCAACACCGTCCATCTGTCAAATTTGAGCCTTGATTAGATGAGAATTTAGCTTTTGCAACTTTAAGTAACTTCAATTCAACCATTGAAATTCAAAGGTAAAAGTTCAAATAGGGTGAGCCATACTAAAATAGAGATTGAATCCGAAGCTTGACAAATGACTAATCCAAAGGGAATAACCATCCAATGGTTATTTAGACTAAAGCAACCTTCCACATGACCTAAAATTGTTTGACCACTAAAACAAGGTTGTTTATCAGGCCTTACAATGGACATTTTCCTTTAATCCATATTTTTTTTTTTTTATTGAACTTTGTTATTACTCATTTTAGGAGAGGAAGTGAATCGAAATGGTATGGTCTTGTTCAAATATTACTGGCAAGTGTCAAGTTATAAACACAGAAATGTGTTAGGCACATAGTCCTCCTGATAAAACCTATCTTGCTTTGCCTATATAATGAATGATTGAGTAAATTGACAAACTCTTTTTACTTGAAAAAATCCCTATTTAAATGTTATTTATAGAATAAACGATTAATGATTGTTGTTAGAGATAATTTGAAGGTTTTATTGTATTATACAAGATTTATGAGATTATTAATGATTTATTTTATTTTTTTGGAATATTAATATGAAATTAAAAATAATTAATGCTTTAATTAAATAATAATGTGTTGAATATATAAATTAATTGATACTTCATAATTAATAATTTAAAATTAATAATAAACTAGTTATTAATTATACAATAATGCTTAATTTAAACATGCAATTAATAAAAATCAAATTAATTAATGAACCTACATTCTAATTAATTAAAACTAATAAATTAATAGTTATCTAATTCATCAATTATCTATTTATTTTATTTTATTTAAATAATTTGCCAATTACCTGAAATAATAAACTAATTTTAAGTAATTAAAATAATATAAAGTATCATTTTATATTAATAAACTAATTATTGCTATAACTCATTGTTGGAAAACTAGGTATTCTGACCCGACTCGTCCTCTTCAAAACCTGACGAGTCATGTCAAATTTCCCCCTGTCATTTCCATTCTTTCTTAAGCAATCCAAATAGATAATTAATTAATAAATTAAATTAGATAAGATAGAATAAAAGTGTTTGTTCTTTTAATTTTTTTTGTGAAGACCAACATTCATTGTCTCTTGGATGAAAGTGATAAGATCTGACTTGAAAATGTCATGGTCATAAATCATAATCTTTTTAATTAAAATTTAGATGGATACATTCAATAGTCAATAGACTCAGTGTAGAAGACCTTACACATTACATTTAACATCATTAAAATATATTTCAGTTAAAAAATTATTCAGAAAAGCTGAATCAAATTTTTGACAAGAATCAGTCATTTTGTTGTGACTTGGGAAAACAACTGAGTCTTGAATGACTTGGTATGATTTGGTCAGAGACATGTCATTTTTTAATACAGGACAAGTCTCTGTGACTCTTGACCAGGTTTCTAATTTTTGACCAAACTCAGCCGAATTTCCTTGGTCAAATCTTAGTTTGCCAACAATGCTATAACTAAGAAGATTTAATTAATCCAAAATAAAATAATATTTTTTTTAAATCAAACTAATTTAAATCTAATTTATTCTCATTAATTTTAACTATTTTATGCTAACTAAATGGAAAATAAAAGGAGAGAAGAGTATATATCCTTGACCCCTAATTAATTGGGTCAGGGGGATCTTAATAATTCAAAGGTGTGGGCCTCCTTTTCAATGGAATCTTTCCATTGTTGGGCTTTTCTGTGCAACTTGAAGTTTCTTGGAACCTCTGAATCTCTTTTGGAGAAAATATTAAACTAGATAATTTCCAATGGATTTTTTGTAATTTTTCAAATTTTATTTTTGGAATTTTCCAATCATGAAATATTGAAGGTCAAAAATTAATGAAAATTTGGGATGAAAAATTGGTTTAGTGGTGTACATTTATAAGGCTTAAAAAAAAAAAAAAAAAACAATTTTTTGAAGGGTTTTTGTTCCAAAGTTGCTGTCAGCCATATTTCTCTCTAACTAAAGTGGAAATTAAGATTGGG
>NC_056566.1:12787857-12792528 GCF_013358625.1 Macadamia integrifolia
GGGAATGAAGGTCCCAAGAGAAATTCCCCTTGATTATCTCAACTGCAATCTCAACACCATTTTTTGGAGGCTTTTGTACTATATATGAATGAAAATCATCGAGGCAGAGGAATGAGGTTATCCTACTAAGGGAAACTTTAGTTTGAACTACCATGGAGATTGTGTCTGGGAGATTATAAATGGGTCCTCGTAATATCTCAAATATTGCAAGTGCAGATATAATCTTTCCTGACTCTAGCGGAATTCCCATGAGCATACAGAATCCAAAAGTTACCATAGATACAAACATGGGAGTAGTTAAGTAGATAAAGGCAATCACAGCGGCTGAATAAAGTAATTTTTTTATCCACACTGTTTCAAAGTTCCTGAGCTCAGTTATTTTAGCCAAGAACTTCATTTCCCAACACTGGAGCTTGAGAATCCTCATATTCCTCAGAGCCTCAGATGTCACTTTCATACGTTGATCCTTTGAATCCATCAATTCTTTATGAAATTTCTCTTGTAGTTTTTCAAGTGGAACATTTGCCAACATCAAAATAATTGTGGCAACAAAAGCTACAAGTGAAGCTAGCCCAAGTCTCTCATATAAGATTAATAATGCTAGAATAATCTGAACAGGAACTTTCCATATATTGTGTAAGTACCAACTGAAAAGGCCAATCCTTGCAACATCAACGCTCATCAAATTAATATTCTCCCCACTAGTGTGGCCCTGTTTTGACTGGCTTGAAAGTCTAAGACCCTTTTTATAGATTAATGAGAACAATATAGCACGAATTTTAATTCCCATCTTTCGTAATTGAAAGAACAAAAGTCTTTCTGAGATGCACCGTATGAGCTTGGAAAGAAAGAAAATAAACACTAATGCATAGCCTTTATATTTTAGTTGGTGAGGGCTACTAAGATACTGAACAAATGCATAAATAAAATATGGTCCAACATAAGAAGCCAATATGCATACAATGGAGAATATAGCTGTCCATAGAATTTCTTTCCACGTTGAAAGAATCAATGCCTTCACCAACTTGAGTGTAGTTATTTGACGACCATTACCATTGTCATTACCATCAGATTCAAGTTTATTGTTAAAATGAGCAAAGACCATGTTGGCACTATCACAATTGGCAAGATGAGGAACATCTTCATGGTCCAATGTTTTTTTATATCCAAGTGCAAGCAAAGGGCCCATCCAAGCAAAAGTTAAAATACTAATAAGATTGGCATTTGCATAAGGAGTTACACTCTCTCCACCAACATTTGATCCTTGTTTATTGTTACCATTTCTTCTATTGGAACTAATTTTCAAAAGAGGATCCAAAATATGGGTATCTTCATCGTCTTTCTCCTTTCCAAACAACCCAACATAACAAAAGAACAAACTAGCAACAATGGATACAACATCAGATGCCCATAGCAGGAATGATAAGGATGAATATTTCCAATATAAATCCAAACCCAAATGTATAATAAGATATGACAAAGACATAAGGAAGTAGAAGGCCCACCATATCCTTACTAGAATAGGGAACTTTCGCTCATTTAAAGGAGAAAATTGGACATGCAAGTAAACTGAGATCACAAACCAAGTGACTGTTCTGAATGCAAAATCCAATTGTGCAAAAATCTTTAGATCATGCCATCCATGTCTATCGCCAGATAGGAAGTTTGACACACATAGGAGAAGATCACATAAAGACAAACCCATGCAAGATATAAAGGCTAACCAATAATATAAAAAGTATGTATTTTGCAACATTGGTTTTGAATTGTCAAGGTTAATCGCCGCATGTCTCTTGCAAGACCAAGAAATGGATAAAACTAATAAGAAGATTAGGTGTGAAGAAGCAGAAAACCCATGCAGAAAAATGATTGTTGGAGAAAAAATCCAAATATTCATTTCATTCTTTGATTCTTCAAATTCTTCAAAACTATCCATGTTTCCAAATTTTCTTTTAGTCTGTTTGTAATTTGGTGGCTTAACTCACGAAGATCCAATACAAATTCTATCAACTTGATCACACTGAATTGATGCTGGTGCATTTGTAAAAATGTTATGAAAACTCAAGCATCTAAATACCAATCATTTCCACCTTATGTTTTCCATAAAGACTTAAAGACTAATATTGAAGCCTCCATATCATCCATAGATGTACTTGAACCTGTTAAAAAAAAAAAGATAAACATTTGAAAATAATAAAGAGAAAAGAGTTGGCAAATTAAAAAAAAAAAAAAAAATTAAAAAAAAAATGAAGAAGTTGCATTGATAGAGAGAATTAAAACTTATTATGAGAAGAAATGAGCAAATAAATATTGTTTGCATTAACATATTGGAGCAAATTGCAAATAAAAAGCGCAAAAGTTATGGTGATGATTTGGGAGGATCTTCCACTGAAGAATTTGAAACCCAATCTTCGAAGCACACCCTTCCCATTGTGTGTACTCCTATTTATCACTCTGCTTGCTTGCGGCCAAAGAAATGGAATAATTCACTTTCTCCTTGGTTCACAAATAACCTTTCAGGTTTGAGTATTTTCCGAAATACCCTTCGAGATTCCATATCTTAGGCTGCCAGCAGGGGTTACAGCTACTAAATTTCGTTCCTGTTTTTCTATCTATTGATTTCTCTCTTTACCTTGTTGCTGATCTGTTGCACTTTCTACTTGTATTTGTTTATTATTTCTTTTGTTATGTCATCTCTCTCTGTCCCTTTCTACTTATTATTTCTTTTTTCCTTGGATATCTTTATGGGGAAAAGAAGCCTAGAAGGTAGCATGGACCCTTTGCACAGACACAATGGAGGCCTGGAGGGGAAAATAGCCACTTCACACCTCATGAAAGGCAAAAATCTCACCCATGTTGATATTTCTATTAATGTTCCCATTGGCCCATGCGTTGGTGTATGGTCCACACTGCCTTCTACGGAATCTTCTCCCTATCTTTTTTTTTCTTTCTGTGTTCTCTGTCATCTACCTCCATCCTTTGTAGTTCTGCTACAACTGGTTTTTTTTTTTCTCGGACTTCGTCTTATGATTATATAGAGCTGGAATGTGAGGGGGTCGCGGCACTTGGTCCCCCTTTAACTAAGAGATGTTTGGCAAATCATGCACTGAAGGTTAAAATCTGATTTAGTCGTTTTATTTGAGACTAAGTGTTCTAATCATGAGATGCCTTCTTTGCCTAAGCCTCCCAATTCTTTCCAGTTGATTCGTTTTGTCAATAGTGAAGCAATGAAGGGTTTTAGATTATCACATAGCTTAGACAACGTTACAAAATCTCAATCTTGCTCAATAGAACAGAAAGGAAAACTTCCACATGGGTTCAGAGAGAGAGAGAGAGAGAGAGAGTGGTGACCTTGATGAAGAAGGTTCAATGTTTAACTCGTTCCTGCGCTTCTTCAACCAACCAAAACTTTCCCTCACCTATTCAAAGAATTTGGAAAGTGGTCTCTGCTGATAGCGTAACTCAGCATGGAAAGCGCCCAGATGAGTTCTCTGTGAGAAGAAGGGGGGCATTTTTAAGTTACGAAGGAAATGGACACATATGACTTTGCCTCAACCCCTGAATGCCTGAGAAATAGGATAGTGGGAGGTCTATCATATCCCCTGAAACGTGCGTACTTCCCTCGAAATAGGAAAGCCATGGTTCTGAATAGGTTGCAATCCGCATATTTCGCCAGAAATATGAAAGCAATAGGCCCATTAAATTTTAGTGAAGGACTTGCTGCGGGCCCCTATGCTAGCATGGGACCAATGGGAACTCACGCATGGGCATCCAAAGAGAGGTACATTTGATCATTTCGCCGGCCAGTGTATGGTCGGGTGCTGCGGGGCAGCATTCTTGTTTTCTAATTACATTTTTCATGACTTTTTTTTTTTTTTTTAGGTTAAATTTTTCTGAAAATACATCAAGGTCAAGGCAACCCAAATATTTTCCGTAAGGCAAATCTGATGAGCCCAAATTTGTATACACCAATCTCAAAGTCCCTTGCTCACATGTAAAATTTTAACCCAAATAAGTTTGTCAAGTGATAGAAGAAATGTTTGAAACTCAACCTCGGTATAGTGCCTAATAGTGATCAGAGTAGAGTAAACATGCATAGATGTGCAAATTTTTCTTTTAATTGGTTGCATATATGCACATTGGATTCATGCTAATACATAGAAGGCTATTTGAGGGCTTCACTCTTCTCCGGCGAGAAAAGGTTACTGAAATCTCTTCCTTCTACAACGACGAAAGGGTTGTGGTGATGCCCTAATATATCTATGATGACGCCTTAATCTTCCTTTCTCTTTTATTTGTGCTTTATCCCCAATTTTTCCTCTCAAGTGATAGTGATGCCCTCATGGTTTTAAGTATCTCCGATACCGATACGATACCCTTCGATACGTATCTTAAATTTAGTCGACCGATACGATACACACCGATATGATACATTGAATTTTTTAAATCATTTCGTATCGATATATATCCTACAATACATACCGATATGCATCAATACACCACTAATACACATCGATATGATACGACATGCCTCGATACGACTCTATGAAAAATATAAAATTGAGGTAAAATGTACGTTTCGGTATGTATTGTTACGTATCGGTGAGTATCGATATGTATCGATCAGTACGTATCGGTATATATCAGCACGTATCGGTGAGTATCGATATA
>NC_056566.1:12792548-13009872 GCF_013358625.1 Macadamia integrifolia
TGGGAACAAGGATTTTACATTTATGGGACAACTACAGACCTTGAATTCTTAGTACGATACCCTAATTTTAGTGTTTATGCATAATACATGTTATCAATAGTTTTTTTTAACAAATTCTTTATGCAAAAGTGTTTAAAAAAATGTTTCCTATCCATTTATGTGTGTATCTTTAGCGTATCTTAGTGTGTCTCCGATACGATACGATACCCTCCGATACGTATCTTAATTTTGACCGACCGATACGGTGACCGATACCAATACTTTAATCCTTGGATGCCCTAAATCTCCCCTGCATCTGGGCTATGATCTACATATAGGAAACTAGAAAACCATTATGGGGCTCAACTTGTAAGATGAGATAATGCCATCGTTTACATACAAATATGAATAATTTCACCCTTATAACCATCTTGAATGCAAACCAAATTGAAGCTTGTAGGTAATAGCCCTGCATAATGATCGTTAAACTTGACCTCAAATCTACGTTTTGGATTCCCTTATCTATCTGTGGATTCTAGTGAAATGGAGTAGTGACCCAGACATTTTATCCTTGGAATCGGCTGCAATCAATGAGGTAGGAGAATAGGTTGTTTGGATTTATATTGGTGATCGGAGTGGAGTTGAAATGATTATGAGAGATGATATTGACGATTATTTAAGCACTTGAATCCCAAGAGAGTTGCCTGTGAAGAATTGACGATGGCCCCTAAGAAAAAGGAACTTTCGAGCTGAGCCCCCATACCGGAATCGAAAACTAGGGCATCGGTGAGATTTGAGAAGAGAGCAATGAGAAGTCATGAGGTAAACCTAGGCCATCATGTAAAACCCTACAACCAGCGAATATTCTAGAATTTTTGTTATCTGATAAAATTTATTAAATCAGTCAGCATACTAGTTGAGACTCATTCTCCATTCAAGATTTCAACTTGTTGCATGCTGGATAAATTGGGTACTTTTTTTCATTTAAAAATTCTTATAATGTCAAAATTAGATTTTTTGAATTATGTCTATGATGCTGCTTGGTATTCTTTACTTTGATGGAAACTAAAGCTCCTGCACCTACCTACTCAGCAGTATTCTATTTTGGTTGGGTGGGAATTTAGGATTGTGTTATATAAAATGTGTCAAAGGGCATAATAGGTATTTAAAGTTGGGTATATCTGAGAGGATAATTATGTCATTTTCAATTTCAAAATTAACACCAGTCTCATGGTGTTAGGTTTGGTGGGTTTAAATGTAATAAACAAAACTCGAGGGGGGACAATGTAACAAAGCCAAATGCAAGGGGAGGTGGATGTAAATTTCCCTAAATGTTTCTCTTCTCTTATTATACTCCCCCAAAAAAAAAAAATCTTTCCTTTTACTCCTCAGTTATCAAGAGATTTTTTTTTTTGGATGAATAAAATATATAAATTAACCCAAGAAGAACAATATACAAGGGAAAGGGGGGGGGGGGAAACCACACGGCCAGCGAAAGGAGAAGCCCGATCAAAAAAATAAGACAACCACTAATGGTTACAATCCCTCAAGGGGACGGGGGAGAATAAAAGAAGGAAGATTCTAGGAATCAACAATAAGCCTATTTCTAGGGGGAATCTGAGGATAGTGCGGAGCGGGAGGTTTGCAATTTTGGTGGAAACCTCAAAAGAGATGGATTTCCAAATCCCATCAAAAGTACGGAACTTGGACGTCCAGCTACGAAGGTTCCTCTTCATCCAAAGGTGGTTGATGGTGGCACAAAAGGCGAGCTTACTGAGGTATCACAATGGTGGAGCTATAAAAGGTCATATCAATCCAAATTCATTTCCTACTAAGAGGGAGAACTCTTCTACTAGAGGACCAACAACGAGAGAGAACTTTCTTCCAAATGGTGGAGGAGAAAGTATAGGAAAAAAACAGATGATCAACATTCTCGGTTCCTCTCCAACAGAGAGAGCAGGCGGGGGCACTTCAATATAGCGGTAGATGAGGAAAGACTACGTAGGAAGGCAGTTGGTGAGAGCCCACCAGGCTGTGAAGCTGTGGCAGGGGATGTGGCCTTTGAACCAGAGGACTTTGCACCAAAGGGCAGGATGGGCTTTAGTGGTACCAAAATTCTAGGCAAAGGAGAAGCTGAACATCTTGGTAGGAGAAGGGTTCCAAAGAATGGAATCCTCCCTCTCTCTATGGCTTGGGAGATGAGCGAGAATAGAGGTCCAGATGCTGTTCAGAGAAGGGGGAAGGGGGGAGGAGCCCACCCATCATTGAGGAGGATGGAGGAGACGTAAGCCATCCTGTCCAACCCCGAGGAGTAAATAATTATGGTACTAAGAAGATTTTAAATTCAACTAACATTAACTAATCTATATTCATTTAAAAGACAAACCTGAAAATTGTTGATGTTGATCCTCTTTTAACAAGCCAGAACCGGAGACATTTATCTGGAAGGCATATAAATACAATATTAATGACTAGATCATACTGACAGATGTCTAAACTCAAAAAGAAGCTATATAATATGCCTGAATACACATGAAATTCAAAGAAAAGGAAAAGCTTAAAATATAGTCTCAAGTTGCTTCATTCATAAAAATAGGTATGTCAATCAAAAACTATGGCTTGCACTTCCAAAGAGAGAATATAAATTCATAAAGTAGAGGTATTGTGAAATCTAGTAGTCGGCCTAACAAAGCGTCACGACATAATCCAATTATCCTTTTTTTTTTTAATCTTAAGTAGGGGGCTTAGCTAGCCTGCCCGCCTACCAATCAAAGAGGCTGAGAGTAAACGTAAGCTCACCTGTAAGCTCGAAGAGCTTTTTCTACCAGAGAGAGTGGAGAAGGGGAGAAGCGACTCATCGTGGAAGCGGTAGCTCCCGGGACGGCCTAAAGTGTCAGAAAAACATAATGTACCCACTACCCACCCACAATATTCTACATTTTGGTACTACATGCCAGCCATTATGCTTCATTCAGAAACCAATCAATAGAACGTACATGCAGTAAGAGAAAAATCCAAAGTATCAAAGAAACATCACACATCCCGCTAAATATGGTGGCACGTCACCATTTATAAAAACCATTACATTCAAATAATATGTGCATAACCCATAATCCTGCTGCATCCAGGCAGTGACACTAGAGAAACATTCTCCACAAACAACCATCTAATATCTCAAGGACAAATAGGGTCTTATGTAGACAGCTCACACTAACAGATACATTTGTCATGTCAACGGTAAACACGCAAGAGAAGTCTAAACCAACCAAACAAGAGTAAGTTTTGAAGTCCAACATTTACATTTATATACATCTGTAAACACTTCCAGATAGGAGCTGAAGCTATGTCCAACCAACACAAGTGGACACGAATAATGACACCAAAAATATCAATGCAGCAATTACTCTGGTGTCTATGTGAGTGAGAGAGAGAGTGTGTGTGTGTGTTTGTGTTCGCGTTTGTGTTCACTATATGCTTAGATTGTGGGAGCTAAAACTCACAACAATCGTAAGTGGCCTCTCAGAAAGGTAATATGAAGTTTAACATCAGCTATTGATTCCCCTACCTTATAATCCCCATGTTCCATTAGAATTAAAACGCCATAATTTGATGTGGAGGTTCAAATTCCTATTCACCATGAGAATTAGAACCGGGAGATAACACAAGAAACTCCAATCATACATGAAAGTTAGACCTCAATTTGAACATCTTATCAGAGAGTTCAGGCTGGCCCTGGTCAGGAACTTTGGGGTAGGAAGTGAGACCCAGCCCAACCCAAAGTATAGGCCGGGCCAGACAGCTGGGCTTATTAGAGAGAGAAGTTTTCCAGAACGACTATAGCAATGTATTGCTTTATACAATACATTTTCAACTGTAAGGTTGCTCAATTGTGACCAAGTGGTCCTAGGTTCAAGTCAAGAGACAGCCTCTCCACGAAGTGGGGGTTCAGTATCACTGAATGTCCCTACTACAATACAAACTCTACCTTCAGTCCTACTAGAAGTTAGGGAAACCATAAGCTAAGCTAGCAGCATCTTTGACTACCAATACCTGAACAGCCCGTGCACTCTTATTCTCATTTTCTGATTCTCTATTCACTGGAGGTGGGCACTAGAACTTTGGGGAGGTAGTCTGTATTGGGATATATGGGAAGGGCAATAGGGTCGTTACTATAAATCTATGACTTATTTTTGCTTGTGGATTCTATATCTACTAGTGGTTATATGACCTCCTCAGACCCCGCCATAGTTGTCAAGGTGTCGCCTAGGCATCCAGGAGCCCACAGCACCTTGTTGGTGTCGCTTTGTTTTTGGACCCTCTCCACCTCCTTCAGTCACCTAGACGCTGTGATAACTATGGACCCTGCATTGGTGGGAACATCGTGCACTGGGTAAATCCTTTATATATACGCACACGCATGTATATATATATATATATATAAAATAGCACATGCTTAACTCATGTTAAACATGACATCTTCATTTTCATGAACGCTTCTAAGAGGTACGTTAGAAATTTGAAGTCTTTCCTTGCTATCTATCAAAAATGCTCTAGGCAGTTTTTTAATTTAGAGAAAAGCAAGTTGTTCCTGGGGAAAATTCCTTCAGTAAGGAAGCAGTGGATTGCAGAAGAGTTGGAAATTCCTTGCTGCAACTTCCCAACAAAATACCTGGGCGTTGAGATCTTCCAAGGCTGAGTGATAAGAGATCCCCTTCTCCCTGTTATGGACAAAATTAAAGCCAAGCTGGCAGGCTGGAAGGGAAAACTTTTGTCCATGGCAGGGAGAGTTGAACTTGTAAAGTCTGTCATCTCTGGAATGTCATTACACAACTTTTCAATTTACTGGTGGCCTACTCCCTTAATCAGGAATCTTGAAAAGTGGATGAGGAATTTTATATGGATTGGTGAGATAGACTCTTCTAAGGCTTTCACTGTCAAATGGGATATAATTTGTAAACCCAAGGATGAGGGGGGTCTTGGCATCATGGCTCTAATTGCCAAACTAGCATGGTCAATCAAGGCAGAAGATTCCCAGCTGAGCAGACTACTTCGAGCAAGGTTTTTATCTCACTCAGGCCTTCTTAGACGCTCTTATAGGCGCTCTTCCATTTGGCCGGGTATAAGAAGAATGTGGAGATTTATTTCGGACAATGAGAGATGGATCATTGGCAGTGGAAGGAAAATAAATTTCTGGAACAATAACTGGCTTGGGCCTAAACCCATAGGGGTTCTCTCTGAGTTGAACGAAGGGCTTTTCTCATACCTTAATCAAACTGTGGCTGACTTTATTGTTGATGGGTCTTGGGCGTTGCCTCCAGTGCAATCTGATTTTTTTGCAGAGATCTTCCAAAGGATAGAGGCCGTCAAGCTACCCTCTCTCCCTATGGAGGACAGATGGTGTGGAGCATAGACTCTATGGGGACCTTCTCAGTCAATTCAGCATGGAACGGCTTGAGGCCCTCTAAACCCAAGGTTCCTTGGTCCTCTTTTGTATGGAGCAAGCATATTCCACCAAGACTATCCATTATGTGCTGGCACCTGATCCATGGGAAAATCCCAACTGATGACCAAATTCAAGCAAAGGGTATCCATTTCCCATCTCGTTGTGACCTATGTGGCTCCAATTTTGAATCCATATGCCACTTGTTTCTTGCTTGCATATTTTCCTCTGACTTATGGAGAATGATTGTTGGTCTTTTTAACTTGACATGATCTTCTAAAGCTTCAATAATTGATTTGGTGTCTTGGTGGAAAAACAAAGCTAAAAATTGGCCCCTCAAATAGGCTTGGGTGATTGCCTTGTTCTCTTCTCTAGCTGCAATCTGGAAAGAAAGAAACCAAAGGCCTTTTGAAATGACGAAAAGAAGTTTAGACATGATTTTTAGCAATATTAAAGGGGACATCCACTTTATATCTAGCAGCCGAAGATTTTATCCCAGATCTGTTGAGGACATTACACTGTGCAGAAGACTGCATCTCTCTACGTCCTCTCAATGCTCAAATCCTATCTTGGAAGATCATTGGTGCAAGCCCATGCGTGGTTTGGTGAAACTTAACATAGACGACTACTCTTTGGGCAACCCAGTGTGTGCAGGAGGGGGAGGTGTATTCAAAGATCATGATGGTAGAATGTTGTTTTGTTATCACATTTTTCTAAGTGTCACTGACAGTTTCTCGACTGAGATTTTGAGTATAATTAAGGGGATTTCTCTTTCTCGTGAAAGCAATTTTAATCACCTTTGGATAGAGTCAGATTCCTCTGCAGCGGTTGGCCTATTCCACCATAGGCTTATTCCTTGGTTTGTTTGTCAGGAATGGAGCCACCTTCTCAGTTATTTAAATAGCATTACTTGGAAGATCTCGCATTGTTACAGGGAAGCTAATCCGATTGCAGATTATTTGGCCGAAGAAACAGCCAAGACTGGGACCTCTTCTGACGATGTAATCCTCCCTCATCGTATTAGATGAGGCAGGAAGAACGAGATTTAGATTTATGAGATAGCGGAAGTGAGTCTCCGCTGATGGCAATGCCGAAGGTGGAGGCTCGCTTCTGGCTCTTAGGTTGTGTTATATTTTTTCCCTTTTCTTCTCTATTTTTAATACATTTTCTGACCTTCTAGCGAAAAAAGAACTCATGTTAAACATAATGTAGATATGTTAGGTTTAGATTGACAAATTTAATTACTAGCTATATATCATGCAATGTATGTTACTTCCATATTATGTTTCAAATGATTCTCCTGGCACAGAAGATCAGACATAGGTCTAAGCTGAAGCTACAGCCAAGCCAGAAATTGCCTACCCTACACAACTTCATTCAAGAAGATAATAAAATATTCCATATCTTATTTGCATCTAGTTTCATATTTTCTTAAGACAGGAAAATCAATGTCCATATATAGAAGTCACATCACCTAAGAAATGACTAATAAATAATAGAATCTTGGGTCTGCCTTATTGGCTGTATCCAAGAGCAAGGTTAGGTGAAACATATCTGTATTGAGGCAATTAAGGGTAAGGCAATTGACCCGAAGAGAACACAATTTAGTGGCTAAACGTATTATTTGATTTTGGTGCACTCTTAATAAATTGCATTATGAACCATAGCAAGTATATGGGAAGAGAGTAGCTCAAGAAAATGCTGAAAACATAGGCCCTTGTTCAAGATGTACAATAGTGTAATTATTGATAGCAACAGTTAGCAGCAATTGTACTTGGATTTACACAAAACCATTATTATGGTTTCACGCCTGGCCCCTGGGATTGGGAGAAGAAACTATATTTAACTAATCAACTCAGAGAATGGTTATGAAGGAATCAAATTCTTTGACGTACTTAAATTGCACTGGTTCCGAAGGAAAGTTCAAAGATGATACAGCAGAACAAGCGAACAGCTGAATGCTTAAAATCAAGGATAAACAACCCCTTTCACAAGACCATAAAACTTGATCATGACTTAATCTCTGATGTACCTGTGCTGACAGTAAGAATACTCTTCAGAGCACGTTATCGTTGGATGTTAAACTCAAGAAAGGTGGCAATTTCGGATTTGACAATCCAAGGGAAAATGAAGGAATACATTACCAATTACGCAATGTGTTAAATGAAGGACTTAAGAGAGAACCAGTGAAAAATAGGTTCCACTGGAATTTTCTACATTAGCGAAATTGCACTTAACTCTTCTTTCTAGTGTGCATCCAAAGAGCATTGATGGCATTCACTTTGTACTTAATACCTATGGCACATTAAAGCTCAAGTGTACTACAAGGACACAAAGTGGATCTGGCGACTGGAAATACCTAGCAAACTTAGCGACGATAGGGCAAAATTCTAATCTCTCAGGTAGGAAATCTAAAAATCTTGTCAACTCAAACCCAATGATCCAATCCACACTAATATAGTCAGATGGACCGAAGACCAGACAATCAGTGAAATTTAGTTGTTTCATAAACTGGAACAGATGGATGGCAAAGGCAATAGATGCAGAGCAACGATCTATGGGAAATAATTTCATTCTTGGCCAAAGGACCCACAAAAATAGTTGGCCATCCTTGCGCAACCATTCAACCAACGGAGCTAAGAAGCAACTTAGCAGCTAAAATAGGAATTCTTTGTACCATTGTAGGCCGTTGCACTTTTTTTCGCTAGAAGATCATATGTAATAAAAATGAAAGGAAAAGAAAGAAAGAATGTACATGGAAAATGAACAAGCTACATGGAATTAGTTGAAGACTAATCCACCTTCGGCATTGCCATCAGCAGATAAGAAATCAAAGCTAAAACCCAGCCAAACCAAATAATAAACAAAGCAACAAAACACCATTATTTAAAATGGTATCTAGGCAGATTGTGCCTATCAACATTTAACTCCATGGCAACTAGCGCGGGCCAGGAAACTATAGGAGAAGACTCTTCAAATTTTGCAGCAGACTTTGCAAGGAAATAAGCCACCGGGTTAGCTTCACGTAGGCAATGAGTAATCTTCCAAGTTATGGACTGCAGGTAAGGGCCTAAGTTCATCCACCTCTGAAGCACATACCACGGGACTTTCCATAGAGAAATAAGCAGAACCACAGCCACCGAGTCACACTCAACCCATAATTGGGTAACACCCATCGCTCTAGCCATTTCCAGACCATAAATAACTGCTAGGACTTCAGCTTCAAAGTTTGTGTGCACTCCCAAAAATTGTCTGAAAGATTGCATCACCTCAGCTTTATCATTCCGGAGCACTCCACCAGCCCCTGCCTTTCCTAGGTTCCCTAGGGAGCACCCATCAGAGTTAAGCTTTACCCATCCTAGAGGGGGAGGACACCAGAAAACTTCTAAGATTTCCCTTGGTTTGTAGGGAATCAAGGTTTATAGGGAATTCTAGAAATACCCAGCCGTCTAGCACAAAGAAGTGCCTCGAAAGGGAGGAGGGAGCCAGAAACTGCCATCTCCTGGAGGCTGATCTCACTCTTTACTATTGCCAAACAGTGATTGGTTGTTACCGATTTTTCCTCAAATCATCTTGCATTCCTTACCTGCCATATGAAATATGGAAGAAGGGAGAAGCCACTTAGCCACACTCTTTTAAAATAACACTTTCTAGTAGTTTGTTTCCACCACGCGTAGAGATTATCGACGTCCACAAATGGAGGCCATTGCACATCAAAGCCAAAGCAAAAATCTCTCCATATGCTAGAAGAAAATTCACATTTACAGAAAATATGGATCAGCGACTCCTCCTCTTTGCCACACAGCGAGCACTGAGATACAAGGGGAATTCCTCTTCTACAAACATTGTCATCGGTTGGCAATTTATTCTGTATCATTCGCCAAGCAAAAGTAGCTTGTCTTGGCTGAATACCAGAACACCAAATAAGAGAATACCAACTAATTTTCTGGTGTTTCTCCCTATATTCTTCCTAAGCTGATTTTATAGAGAAAACACCTGAAGAGGTTAACCGCCAAACACAAGAGTCTGCTACATTTTGGATGAGAATATTTTTTGCTTGGTCCCACTTTTGAGCAAGGAAAATAGAGTCGACTGGAGGAAAATCCCAAGAGGAATTATCAATAAAATCTGCAACTTTCACCTTTGTCCCAGAGAAAAGGGATTGATCTAGATTGGAGAGCTCTGCAATAGACTTTGAGTCCAGCCACCGATCCAGCCAAAAATTGATTTTCTCCCCATTACCTACAATCCATTGCTCATGTTCGGAAATAAAATTCCACACCTTCTTCAAGCCAGGCCATATGGAGGAGGATTTATATCCCATTTTCAACGAACCATCAACATTAATAAATCATTCCTTGAAGAATCTGCTCATGATGGAGTCTTCATGCTTAATCTGCCACACCAATTTACACAAACAAGCAAAGTTCACTTCTCGCAATCTTCTGATGCCCAAACCACCTTCTTTTTTTGGTTTACACACCTTATCCCATTTAATCACAATCTTCTTTGAGACCTCCATATCCCCTGACCAAACAAAATTTTGCATCCAACGCTCCACCAACTTCATCGATCCTTCAGGCCACCAATAGATGGAGAAGTTATGGATTGGAATCTCAGAAATAACCGGCTTAACAAGTTCCACCCTCCCAGCCATAGATAGGAGTTTCCTTTTCCATCCTGCACGTCTACCTTTTATCTTATCCAGAAGAGGAAGAAGGTGGTTAGTTTTCACTCTTCCTTTAAAGATCTCCACCCCCAGGTATTTGGTGGGAAGGGTAGCCGCTGCCGCTGCCACTCCCAAATACTCAGTAATAAATTGTCTTCTATGAGGAGTAATTTTCCCAAAAAATATCTTGCTTTTCTCCAAGTTTATCTTCTGACCAGAGAACTCCTGATACTTGGATAAAAAAGCATGGAGCTGCTTAACATAAGTGGCAGAACCTTTCATAAAAATGAAAATGTCGTCTGCGAAAAGCAGATGAGAGGGAGTAACAGCACCTCTCGGACCCGAGAGAGATTTCATCTTACCTTCCACAACCATATTTTTGAGGCCTCTACATAGCACTTCCTCGGCCAAAATGAATAGAATAGGAGAGATGGGGTCCCCTTGTCTCAAACCACAGCCAACCCCAAAGAATACCACTGGACCTCCATTCAATAAGATAGAAATCCTTGTTGAAATAAGCAGCTGGTGAACCCTGTTAATCCACTTTGGGGAGAAACCAAATTTTTCTAACGTGGCAAATAAAAACTCCCAAGAAAGGGAATCATAAGCCTTTTGCACGTCTAGCTTTATGCCCATACTACCTCCCCTTACTGTAAAGTGCATCAAATTAGCCAGCTCGGACGCTAGGACAATATTTGGCGAGATGATTATACCCTTCTGAAAGGTACCCTGTTCTGCAGAAATTAACCTTGGGAGAAGAGAAGTTAATCTAGTGGAAGAAATTTTGGATAAGACCTTACAAAAAAAATTCCCCATACAAATGGGTCGAAATTTATCTAAGGATGATGCACCATTAATTTTAGGGATCAAGGTGAGGAAACAATTATTGACCTCTTTAGGGATCTTTCCTACCAGGAAAAAATAAAAAATTGCCCACAAAAGTCCTTCTCCACAATGTCCCAACACCTTCTAAAAAATTGACCTGAAAAGCCCTCAGGCCCTGGAGAGCTATCTGCATCAAGGTCCCACACTGCCTACTTGATTTCCTCTCTAGTAGGAATGGCATCTAGAAAAAAATTATCATCATCAGATAATTTTTTTGGGATTTGGTCAAGCAACTCATGATGAGGAGATATCGGAGTATGAGAGTGGAAATTTTCATAATAGTTGACCATATAATTGGCCAAATCTTGATGATCCAAAATCCAAGAACCATCCTCACGCCGTAGAGAGCTAATCTGATTTTTTGATCTTCTAATTTTAACCGAGAGATGGAAAAATTTTGAGTTCCGATCCCCATTTTTCAACCATTTGATCTTTGCTTTCTCATACCATATTTTCTCATGTAGGTTTGAGGCATTCAAGAGAGCAGTTTTTGCATCGGCCTCTTCATTAAAAAGAGCATCGGTCATTCCAGATTCAACAATAGAATCATGCACTCTTTTTAAATTTGAAGTAGCCGTATCCACCTCCTCATTTAGATTAGGGAAAGCCCATTTGCCTAGGCCTTGACAGCTAATTTTACAAATTTCAGCTTTTGGGCTAGTCTAGAAATTGGATTTCCACTAACAGACTAGGACCAAACATTCTCCACCATCGGGAGAAAACCGTTGTTCTCCATCCAGAAGCTATGGAAGAGAAATGGGATGTGGGGGGTTTTGGAACAGCAAAAGACTGAATCAAAAGAGGAGAGTGATCCGACGCAAAGCATGTGAGAACCCGATGGGAAACATTCTTGAACTCATCAATCCACTGTTCATTATAAAAACTCCATTCCAAGACCACCAGCACATTACCCCTTTTACGGTTATTTGACCAAGTGAATTTTTTTCCCTTGAGAGGGGCAGGGAAGGAGCATACACATATCAACCATAGCCTGGAACTCCATTGCCGACCCCAAATTAAAATTACCTGGCCCTCTTTTCTCATGAGACATTAGAGTGGCATTAAAGTTGCCAATAACTACCCATGGAGAAGAAGAAGTAGAAACCAAAGCAAGATTAGACCAAAGAGATTTACGCTCAATTTTGAAACAACTGGCATGAATAAAAGACATGAGAACTCTTTTACCCATCCAATCAATTTCAACAGTGAGTTGTTGGTCTGACATTGAAACTAGGGAAGGACGAGCCATACCTCGCTTCTAGATAACCCAAATATTGGGCATCCTATCCTGGTGATTATTGGGAATCACCTCAGCTGCATAACCCAATTTATCAAAAAATAATGAAGGAAAACTACTGACCTCAACCATCGGTTCAACGACACATAAAATCTCTGGCGAAGATTCTCTGAGAAGATATTTCAAAGCCCTCCTACCAGCCTCCTTTCGGACACCCCAAATGTTCCAGAATAGAACACGCATGGTTAAAAATTTTTGCGACCACCTTTGTCAAGATTTGAAGCCTGACCGCTCTGCTTTTTCTTTCTTCCCCTTTTTTCTCTCACTTCTGTGCCTTTCTCGAGAGTAGCCGCCGCATCATCCACCACTGCAACTCCCAACATCGTTGTTTCCCTCCTACTCACTGGAGCTCGAATAGAGGGCTGGGGGTCCCTATTGGAGGAAGATCGGCCTCCCCTACCTACCAAAGTCCCACAACCAGAGCCTAAGGCCATTCCCGTCCTCTTGGGACGTGAGGAAAGACGCACAAGGTCCATTGGGAGAGCGTGCGTCACATCCTCCTGGTTCTGTTTTTGCATTCTTATAGAGACAGTTGGGTTCCCATTCTGGTTCAATTCACCATCCTCCTCATCATCTTGGTCTGAGAGAGACCTATATTCTGAGCCGGTCTCAGAGCTAGACCGGTCCACATCATGCTAACTCACATCAATATTCATATCCACATCCTCTTGCGCCAATCCATTCTATACTAAATTGGGGAGATTTGAATTGGTAGAGTCCAAATCAATTTGAATCTCTCCTTCTTCTATATTAGGAAATTTTGGGAGAGTTATTCATGGAAAGAGTGATACCATTCTCACACTCTCCATTATGAGGAGATTGCTGAGAATGCTCTTGTCAATTTCCTTCCAAAATAGGAGAAAGCCGACCCACCGAGTTGGCCCTAGTTGAGTCAACTCCGTCTTCTTCAATGTATACCGCCCCTGGAACCTCAGCTAATTTCTCAACCGCACACTGCTTTTCGTCATCCAATTTCTTCAGCCTACATTTGGAAATCAAATGGCCTACTCGCTTGCAGTGGCCACAGCGTTCCACATTATCCTCATATACAACCTTTTGACAAAAACCGTACACCTGAGAGGTGCTTGGTTCAAATCTTTCGACTTGGACTTCCTCCATCCTCACTGCCAAGTCAGAGATGTCAATCTCCACCAGCACCCTTGCAAAATAGCCAAGAAGGCCTTGTCTTGTTCGTCTGTCTAAGGCAACAGGGCGCCCTACCCCCTTTGCAATAGACAATAGTACATTTTCGTGCCAATATTCGAGCAGAAGATCTAGAAAACATATCCATACAAGTTTTGTAAAGGATTGCTTCTCGTGAATATTGAAATCAGGATTCCAATGTTGAAATCGAATAACCTAATCACCAACGCTAAGGGGTGATCTTCACCACACTGCTACCTTGTCGCCCTCGCATTGAAATTGAAAGATAACATATCCTTTTCCCAACGGACGCATTAGCACCCCTTGACTTAGGTTCCATTTTTCTCGAGCCTCCCCTCTCAAGGCATTTAAAGAAATCAACTGGAAGTTAACCCTTCTGATTAAGGCAAAACGGAAGTTTTGTCTCTTCGATTCATAGTCTCTCTGAGGGATCACTACTCGTCGTTTACTCACTACTTGAATCGGCTCTAGAAGAGTATCAATGGCAGGCCAAGTCGAAACATCCAAAGCTTTTGCATATGAATGTCACTGGCCTGCACCCTCGTGCCTTTCATCCTATGGAGGACCTTCTAGACCACGATCCAGAGATTCTCGAGCACCTCCATCATCATCCTCCACAGCCATAGCTCCATTCTCTCCTGAATCGCCAAACGCTCTCTCTCCTATCATTTCAGTCGATGTTTGTGTTTCTTAGAATGGATTAAAGCTAAATGAAAGTCCTCGTAGGCCGATGCACTGATCATGTCCAGATCTAATCAAATCTGAACACAACCACCTTTGCTAAAATGGTCCTTTGACAAGGCACATGGTAAAAAACTAAAGCACATTACCATATATTATGCATTCACTCATGAAACTAGAAACATACGTGAAAAAAAGATGCCCTGAAACGAATTATAGAGCCAAGAATTAGTACATGCTTATAAAGAATAAAGTATGATAACCATTGGCCCTTTATCATATTTGACTTATGTACCATTTGGTTCCCTCCTATCAGGACAGTTAGCGTCCCACTCGAACTCAACCTCTAGAGTCATACTCACACTCAACAACCTCTCCTACATTGTAGGCATTTTTAGTGAGCACAAACTCTAGAGACTACTTGTAGTCCAAGACTACCTCATGAGACAGCAGAGTTGGAATAGGACTCTCACATGTGATAATAGACTTTCTGTCCATTACTCACATATGTTAACAGAGTCCTACCCCATTACTATTAGAGTTTGAGTCTCCTACATGTGATCATAGAGTTTGTTTATAACTCAATAACTATAATCTCTATATAAAAGCACCATTGTACACTCATTAAAGTGAATGCCAATATACAATTTCAACATGGTATCACAAGCCGCATAAAGCTCCACCGAGCACCCTCCTCCTCCCCACGTTTTCCCCTCTCCAATAGCCTACGCCCCCTCTTCTTTACAACTTCTTTGCAAAAAAAAGAAAAAAAGAGAAGAAGAAAGAGCCCAACGTCCCTCTCTCACCTATAGTTTAACCCACACCCACTATCTCCAATAACACACTCCTCCCTCTTCTCCTCTCTTGCAAAAAAAAAAAAACCTGCACATACAAAACCCAATCCCTAATGACCGAACCACCACCTCCCTCTTCTACCATGGCTGAACCATCCCCACCTTCCACATCCCTATCTAGTGCTCATCATATGATATCTCTAAAGCTCACATTTAAGAACTATGTTTATTGGCGCACACAGGTTGTACCCTATCTCACTAGCCAACGCCTCTTCGACTATGTCACTGGTGACAATCGTTGCCCTCAAGACCCTATCAAAGCCAAGGCATAGTGTGAACAAGATGCTTTTGTTATGAGCCTTCTTATCGCCTCTCTCTCTGAAAAAGCCTTTTCATTAGCAGTTGGACGGACCACTAGCAAAGAGATCTGGGATGCACTCCATGCTGCATTTAGTTCTCCATCTACAACCAGGATTCTGTCTCTCAACGTCTCCCTTCAAAATTTGGTTCACAAACCAGATGAGACCAGAACTAAGTTTCTCCATTGAGCCAAGCATCTCTCCGATGAGCTAGTAGCTGCAGGGAAGGCCCTCCCATCAGAAGACTTTAACATCCACATCTTCCGGGCCCTACGTACTGAATGTCAAGCCCTTGCCTTCATTATGATGGCACAAAAGGAGCCCATCTCCTACACCAACATGCATGGTCTCCTTATGAGTCACGAAACCTTCTCCACTCACGCCTTCCCATTGTTGATCCTGCCATCGATGCATCAACCCATGTCACTCACCAAGGTCATGGTCCTCCTTCCACTGGTGGTCGTGGTACAAGCCCCTCCCGAGGCCGTGGTCGTGGTCGTGCTAGTGGATTTGGTCGCTCTAATGCATTCGCTCTCAATCCATGCAAAATCTGTGGATGCACTAATCATCAGACAGACACTTTCTACTACCGCCCATAGGGACCTACCAAAGCCGCCATTCTACCTACCCCTCCCCATCCCTACAATCGGCCACCACCTCAACCCAACGCCTATCATACTACACCCTTCCCTACCCCTCAACCCCTCAACCCCCTACCATCGCACCTCCACCCCATCACCCCACAACTCCACAATCCTTCACCACCTCTTGGATCCCTGATACTGGAGCCACCCACCATTCCACCCCTGACTTAACCCAATTCTCCTCCTATGATCCATACACAGGTAATAACCAACTTGTGGTTGGTAATGGTAAGGGCCTTCCTATATCTCACATAGGCATTGCTTCCCTCTCTTCTCCCTCTCATTCCTTTTCTCTTTCTACTATTTTACATGTTTCCACTCTCACTTGTTCTTCGTTATTTGTTCAGCAATTTTGCTGTGACAATAATGTTTACTTTGAGTTTCACTCTTCCTTTTTCTCTGTGAAGGATCTGAAGACCAATCAAACCCTCTTCACTGGACATAGTAAGCATGGTCTCTATTCCATTCCAGCATCACCTTATGCCAATCTGACCTTTGCCTCATCTTTCAGCTGCTGGCATCATCGTTTAGGGCACCCTCATGAATGTGTCCTTCGTCTTATGTTGCCTGGTCATCAGCTCGTGAAGTCTCCTTCTTTATGTTCTGTTTGCCAAATGGGCAAAGCTAGTAGATTGTCACTACGTGAAACTAGTACTCGTAGTTCCTCTCCTTTGGATTTGGTTTTTAGTGATGTATGGGGCCCCACACCACAGTTTCTTCAAATGGGAATCATTATTTTGTTATGTTTATTGATGACCATACTAAATATATTTGGTTTACTGCTTTAAAGTTGAAGTCCGATCTTTACTCTGCCTTTCGTACTTTTCAGGCCTTGGTGGAACGTCAGTTCTCTCGCTCCATCAAGGCCATTCAAACTAATTGGGGGGGAGAATTCCGTACTCTCCCATCTTACTTTGCCAAGTTGGGCATCCAACACAGGTTATCTTGCCCTCATACTCATGAGCAACAGGAAACAGTTGAACGTCGTAACAGACACATTGCTGAAACTGGGATTACCCTACTATCCCATGCAGTTGTTCCCCAGGCTTACTAGGATTATGCCTTTGAAACCGCAGTCTTTCTCATCAATTGCATGCCCTCCTCTGTCACAGGTAACAAATCCCCCCATCAGTTAGTTACAGGCAATTCTTCGGACTACTCTTTTCCAAAAATCTTTAGATGCCTTTGTTATCCATGGCTCCGTCCTTACAATCATCACAAGCTTGAACCCCGTTCTGCCTTATTTGTTTTCTTAGGATATAGCCCTTCCCATCATGGTTATCGTTGTATGGATCTCATCACCTGTCGTATCTACATATCTCGCCATGTCAGATTTGACGAATCTACTTTCCCATTTCACATTGCACCACCATCCTCCTCAACCCAACCCCCTTCTACTACCCCTCCCCCGTGGGGCATTGCACCTAACATACCTACCCCTCAACCTCACCTTAGCCCTCCGCCTACCCTCCTAAACCCACCCATCCCTCTCCCTGCCACTTGAGAACCGCCGCTACCCGAACCACCCTCTCCTATATCCCCTCCTTTCTCACCTCACCTAACCCTAACCGGCCCTAACCCTGACTCCTTTACCACCCCACCCCGTCGCACCAGAACCTTACACGATCTCTATGCTGACCCCCCTGACCCTCTCTACCATCACCTCACATGACCCGGCTGAACCTACATGCTTCTCCTAGGCCCACAAGGTTCCTCATTGGCATTCTACTATGTCTGATGAATTTAATGCTTTATTACATAATGGTACTTGGTCTCTTGTGCCTTACAGGGAAACTATGAATCTGGTTGGCTGCAAGTGGGTGTACCGCATCAAACGGAAGGCAGATGGCTCCCTTGAGCGCTATAAGGCCCATTTAGTTGCTAAAGGATTTCATCAACAACCTGGTCTTGACTATCATGAGACCTTTAGCCCTGTCATCAAACCTACTACCATACGAATGGTCCTCTCCTTGGCCATATCTAATGGATGGGCTATTCGTCAGCTTGATGTTCAGAATGCATTCTTGTATGGTATTTTATCTGAGGAAGTCTACATGGCTCAACCCCAGGGTTTTGAAGATGCCCTGCGCCCTAATCATGTCTGTCGCCTCCACAAGTCCCTCTATGGGCTCAAACAGGCTCCTAGGGCTTGGTTTCACAAGTTAACTGAGTTTCTCACTCGCTCTGATTTTCGGTCATCCCAAACCGACACATCACTGTTTATCTACATGCAGGGCTCTGTTGTTACATATGTCCTTGTCTATGTCGATGACATCTTGGTTACAGGGAACCAACCAACTCATGTTCAGACTCTCCTTTATCAGCTTGCTTCAGAATTCTCTATTAAGGATCTGGGTCATCTCAGCTTTTTCCTTGGTATTGAAGCCCTATATCGGTCTGATGGTGTCCTCCTCTCTCAACACCGGTACATCACTGATCTCCTCTAGAGGGTTGGCATGACTGACTGTAAGCCCATCACTACTCCCATGGCGACCACATTTGCAGCATCTTCCACAGGGGGTGTCCTTCTTTCGGACCCCACCAGGTATCGCTCCATTGTTGGTGCTCTCCAATACATCACCCTCACTAGGCCTGATGTGGCTTATTCAGTGAACCGTTCCTGCCAGTTCATGCATGGCCCCTCCGAAGACCATTGGACACTAGTCAAACGGATTTTATGATATCTCCAAGGAACCAAGGATCATGGCTTATTCATCTCCAAATCTAGTTCCCTCCAATTACAAGCATTCTCCGATGTTGACTGGGCTGGTGACAGTGCGGATCGCAAATCCACAGGAGGCTATGCCATCTATATGGGTCCTAATCTGATCTCTTGGGCCTCTAAGAAGCAGAAGACAGTTGCATGCTCCTCCACCGAGTCTAAGTACAAAGCAGTGTCTGATGCCTGCGCCGAACTCACTTGGCTTCGCTCTCTCTTTAAGGAATTAGGGATCCCTGTTCCCATTGCCCCCATTCTTTGGTGTGACAACATTGGGGCCACTTACCTTTCGGTCAATCCGGTCTTTCATGCTCGTACCAAGCATGTTGAAATTGACTTCCACTTCGTTCGTGATAAAGTCGCCTCCAAGGAACTTCAAGTGCAGTTCATTTCAACACATGACCAGATAGCCGATATCCTTACCAAAGCTCTCAGCTCTACACGGTTCTCCTTTCTACAGGACAAGCTGGGGATTCGACCATTCAAATCCCCACCTTGAGGGGGTGTATCAGGATAGTTAGCATCCCACTCGAACTCAACCTCTAGAGTTATACTCACACTCAACAACCTCTCTTACATTGTAGGCATTTTCAGTGAGCACAAACTCTAGAGACTACTTGCAGTCCAAGACTACCTTATGAGACAGCAGAGTTGGAATAGGACTCTCACATGTGATAATAGACTTTCTGTCCATTACTCACATATGTTAATAGAGTCCTACCCCATTACTATTAGAGTTTGAGTCTCTCACATGTGATCATAAAGTTTGTTTATAACTCAATAACTGTAATCTCTATATAAGAGCACCATTGTACACTCATTAAAGTGAATGCCAATATACAATTTCAACACCTCCAAAGAGACAACAACATGGAAACTTGAGTTCTCAGATTTATCAAGGGCCTCTATTTCCGTAACGCTAAACTACATTAACAAGTTTCAGGGGTTGTGGGTTTAAGATAGTTTGCACTCAAGACCAGACCAATAGACAATTGCATTTGTAAAGCCCTTAAAACAAGACAGTACCGCTTTATGAGCATTTCCACCAAACAAAGAATGTCTATTTGGGGGACAAAATGAATCAGTGTGGAACAACCAAATCTAGAAGGGAATAAATAGAACTAGGACAGGTGAGATCCAGGCTTACCTCCTTTGTCTTGCTGACATCCTCTGAAGGCATTTGATGCACATCAACTGTTCTGGCGTTCTTGATGGCATTTTCAGAATAATTTCCATTCTCACTAGACTTAGGAAGCTCAACCATAAAAGGACATATCCCTGCAAATTCTAACAAACTGGTGATATACTGATTCAAGCATAATGTAGACTTTGATGAAGTAATCTCAGAAATCAGCATATTTGTAGTGTATTACAAGTTTGTGTGAAGATATAGTATCAAAGATGCTAGAACGCAGAATCTAATATGGGAGATCCCAGAGGCAGGCCGGCAAGGAGTCAAATCTGACAACTGTCCTATATCATCAGATATTAAAATTTTCAGTTGTTAGGGAATAGACTAATGATTCAAATTGAGTATACCAGTAGAAAATCCTAGAAGTCTGCGTCTCCTTATGCTCACCATGGTTGGTTCTGCTCTTCCTAATAAAACAGGCAATGGTTCGGTTGATGATCCCAAAAATCAATGCCAAAACAGTGAATCATAAAACTGAGCAAGGGACAAAGTTTTCTGTCCGTGAAAGGCCCTGCACCACAGACACAAGGGGGCATGCAATGACCACTGTGCCCCTCCTGGGGGTGCACACCCCTGTTTGTGGACGCAGAGGCCTCTCGTGGACAGAAAACACTGCCCCAACTGAGAAAATACAATCTTGATAGGAGTGAAGCTACCCAATTCATGCTAGGTGTTACAACAGGGATCAATATACCAAATGATTTATAACCAACTCTACTAGTTAAAAATTTTAGAAGTATATGCCTCATTGCTGCAAATACCTTTCAAAATTTTAAATCGAACAAAATCATGATTTCAAGGTCACAGAACTTAAAAATAGAGAAAAGAACAGAAGGGACATTGAGTACAGGAAAACCACCAAGTGATGCAAACACACAATGAGTCTACAATATAGGGCCAAAAGGTTGTAACACCATCAATCTCTTTTAAGGGGGATCCAGGTAGATGTTCCAAAGATAGAAAACGAAAACCATGCCCAAACCAACTTGTCTGGGAAGTTTCATGAGCTTGACTAGTAAACGAGATATGGGTGAACCATGACACAACACATTTGACTATCAATATTATGTAAAAGAATAATGTATAGAGGTTCAGAAAGGCATCTTTCTGTAAATGCTATAACATGGCCAAATTTGTATAGATTCCATGGTATTCATATGCAGCCAGTACAGACAACATAGTTCAACAAAACTCAACGTTAAGCACCACTCCACTCCCACCCACCCACACCACCCCCCCCCCCAAAGAAAAAGAAAAAAAATACAAACACCTACTTGAAACTTCCCAGACAAGTTTAAGTGGGGAGTGGTGAGTGGTTTAAGTGGGGGTGGAGGTGGGGAGTGGGGAGTGGGGAGTGGGGAGTGGTGAGTGGTTTAAGTGGTTTCTTCTCTGAAACTTCCTAACCAAATCACTCATTCATCTAATCATTTGCATTATCTCTAATGTGAACTCTGAAAATCAACTCGATTTTACACAAAATGTTAGAAACTAAAAAGAAGAATGTAGTAATACAGAAGGAAAGCAAGAAATGAGAGAAAAAGTTCTAATTTTGAAATGTAATGGTGAAGTGGGAGGTGGGTAGAGACGAATGGTAACGTTACCAGCCGAGGAAAGCGAAGGCGACGGGCAAGACGAGGGCCCGGAATCCGACACCAGCATTGAGGTTGTGGAAAGCGGCATAATGGGCGTTGCCATTGCGAGACTCAGTGATTGGAAGCCAGGCATCCTGAGGGTTGAGCTTGGTTAGGTGACCCACCTCCTCCAAGTACCCTTTCATGTTGATCAGCACTCGCTTCATCGGCGTCCCTATCGGACTGAGGAACCTCGGCCATATCAGCGATGTCGGCGTCCATGCCGACGAAGACTTCGCATCTTTGGACGCTGGCCTAGGCGATCTCTGCCCCGACGGCGTCAATATATCCGGCGTCGCTGGTATTGAGACCAACTCCGTCTCTGGCCTTTCATGCATTTCAACCTTTCCTTTCCTCACTCCCTCACTGAGAAGTGAGAACTCAGGTCAGGTCCAGGTGAGTAGCAGTGCAGTAACACAGCAAGGTCAGACTTATGATAGCACAGACTTTAGTCACTTTGTCTCTTTCTATGATTTTCTTCTCGGTTGAGGTGATTTATCTTTGGACTCTACAGGGTATCTGCGGTGGGGTGATTTATCCTCAAAGAGAGGATAGCATGGGCGCTTTTTTACGGTACAAACAAGTTAAAAGAACAACTCCTTGAAGACCTGAAACACCAAAAATACTATCTGGAATTAGAAGAAGCGATACATAGACTCAAACCATCACCTGAAAGAATTCTCAATTTCCCTCAAATTACGAGTCAACCCACCGACCAACCACCAACGACGGGTAAGCAAAGAAGCTAAAACTGATCCAACTCTGCAAAAGAAGAACAGTTTAACACATCCACAAACCCAGAACAGAGAAATCAATTGAAACCCATAGACCCACATGAGACATGCTGCCTATCACCTACCCACCACCCCAAATACCCGTAACCAACCAACCAACAAACTCAACACAGAGTTCCAAGATCACCCAAAGAAAAATAGCATTGAGTCAAACGTTCAGAAGCTGAAGCAAGCAAGCAAAACCACCCATTCTAAGCCACAGTAGCGGGTTTTTCATACCAGAAAGACGGAGAAGACCAAGGTTGGTGGCGTACAAGGTGGGATAAATCGGAATTTTAGGAGGAAATCAGGGAGAGATGGAGGAATCCGAAAGAGAAAGTAGTGAGGGAGGCCGTGAGGGTTGTGAGTCATGAGAGCATGGATACAAGGAGGTGGTGGTGGTTTATGCATCTACCACCTTTTGTTCTTCATTGTGGAAGGTGGTGGTGGTGGTGTTCAAAGGAGAGAGAGAAGCACGGATGGGGTTGAAGTGGGGATGGGGAACGTATAATTTTGTGTATTTAAGACTATATTGAATATTTTTTTGTTTTATGTAGAAGTCTATACTGAATATCAGAAATACCCTCTTTGGTCTTTTAAATTGGCAAGTTAGCTAAGATGTCTTTGCATAATTTTTTTACTAAAATACCCCTGACCTTGACCTTGTGTTTCCTTGCTTGTTTGTTTGTTTCCGACTTTCCATTATTGAGTTCCCTTTCCTATTCAAGCCAATCATGCCACAATTAGAAGCATTCAAAAAAATTTTTTTTTTTGGTATATTGATATTGTATAAGTTGGAAAAGCTGCTCTGATTGGGCCACCCGGTGGCATGCCCAGCTTTTTATCAATCATATATATCATTTGCAAGAGCAGATCAAATCCTCGTACAAAATCATTTTTTGTACGGGACTGATCCACACAGATGGAATTCATCCAACAACCAACTCTGTAGTGATTTCCATATGTGTGGATCAACCCATACGAAAAACATTCTCGTACGAAAATCTCATCCACATTCATCATTTGTTACCAATCAGTGATAATTTACATGGCACTTGAGTAAAACATGTTTTCCTTGTACAGGATGGATCAATAATAAGTACTAGCCGCTTGAATATATTTATTTAATTAATGAACTATTCTATATATTTATCTAATCAATGACCAATTGTATTGAGTTTAATTAGAAAAAGCAGTTTGGGCTCCACATTAGTTAGGTATTGCTTTATGCATAGTTGCGGTATAGTTTTGATATGGTCCTTGTCCATTATAAAGCCAACAAAATAGTACTTATCCAATTAATCGATTTTTCTATAATAACATTAATCCAATAAGGTTTGATTAAACTTAAAGGGGAAAGGTCAATTATTATCAATACAAAAGTTTGTTATTTTTTCAGAGGGAAAAAGATTTCTATGTTTGGGGGAGGGGGAGGGGGAGGTCTAACGCACGTGTAGGAACCATACTGCCCATAGGAAACATTTCCTCTTTTCCAAATGTCACATGACAAATGATATGTCCATTTCGATCATTGGATAGAAAAGATATGGTCTAGATTAACCACATGCCAAATTTTAGAGTCTAATTCAATCCAATACATCATTTTGTACTGACACATATCTCATGTCCATTCATGAATATCGATACTCTTGGTATTACTGTGTGCACTCTCCCAATTTTGAGTGGGAATAGATAATTTAAATTAAAAAAATATAAAAAATGATGGCTTATATTTATCTTGTGTTATTAAAAAATATCACCATCTATTGTTACAATGTTATATGAGTAAATATTAAAAAAATATATATAAAAAAAAAAGACAAAATCGTCTTAAATCACACAATGAATCCAACGAAGGAGACCCCGTGCATGCCCCTTCCCCCTCTCGAGTAGATTGTCCCTGTGATTAAAGGATTTCCATTCATAGTGGATATGAGGAAACTTGATCCATAGAAAAATAAAAATTAGAACAAAATAAACAAAGCCACAACTGCAATGCTAACAAAGAAGAAGACCAAAAAAATTAGCTAGCAAACACAAGCCTTTAGTTGTCTTTTGACCGGTTAAACCCAACACCAGATAAGTCTTGTAGAACAGAAGGGTATTATTGCCATAACGTCCCCCGCCAAACCTCAACGCCAATGCCAGCACGGCAGTATTCAGCATTGCTTGCTTTTCAAATTCACCACCTTAAATTATCCAAACAGCACTTCAAAAAATTTATTTATTAATTTAGGGAGAGCTTCCCAGAAAGGCAGCATGGCTGCTATGAGGATGCATAGTTAATAAATTCATGCATAATATATGTAATTTTTTCATATTCAAATGTTTTAATCAAAACATCATAATTTAACGTATCAATCTAAAAAATCTGTATTATATGTATATTCTATAAATATTCATATTCTATACGAATAAAACACTTAAAATACATTTTATACTTATTATGAAAATAAATATTCAAATGTTTACTTTAGGAGGGAAAAAAAAAAAAAAAACAAACAAACAAACTCAACACCAAAAGTTAAAACGACACTTCTTTCTTTCTGTAGGTTTTTCGATTTTGAGAAAAAGGTGGATGACACATTTCTCCCTTTCTTATTTTATTAGTTTGAATCCCTCTTTCAATATTACCCCTTCTTCTCTCCTTTATTACCTTATACTATTTATTTACCTTCACTCCAATCTTGTCCTAAATCTATTAATTAAATATCGTATGTGTCCACCCTCTCAGCTTATTAAGTCTACTTAATTACAATTTTCCACCCAATTTAAAATCTTGCCTTAATTACGGATCTGTTGTTGGTTATTACAGTTGAATTATTGAATATATAAATGGGCCTATATGTGATATAATTCTGGTTTTAGAATTTAGAACCGCATCAGTAGGTTTGTTGTGGATTTTCTTCTTTGATAAAATAATATCAATGATGATATTCTAATTTGTTAAATGATTATGCACATGCTATTATTATTATTATTGTTTTGATAAATATATTATTATTTGCTATGATAGAAGGTGGCTGATGGCAACATTTGCTATGATAGACATGGTTAAACTAAATTAATATTAGATGTTAAAAATAAATAAATAAATAAAACATTTTGAGAAATGATTCCCAATGTTGGATTTAGTTGTTCACAAAAGTGTGAGATATTGGAATTTAGTTATAAACAGTCAGTTTTAGTTCATTATGATTACCAAAATATACCCATATTTTTTTTTTTACATAGCAATCGTATTAAACACGTCTCGTATCATTGTCGTGTGTGTTTTATTGCGTCAAATTTCTGAAAAGTATTATCAACGTATGACCTATTTAATTGTCGTACGTATTCGTTTCAGTATTATTACCATTCCCAAACTTACTATGTGAGGATATGTGAGAGTATCAATAGAGGTAGGATTTTCATTGTTCATGAGGGGTGAAGCGGTTTTTTTTTTTTTTTTTTTTTTACTATGAAAATAAAAAGCTTCAATAATTACCGAATATATGATAGAATATCAATATCATGGTTAATGTTGTGAATGTAAATTAAAACCTATTCTTCATAGCCCTTGTGGCCAAGCTATTCATGAGGAGGATCATGTTATTTGTTGGTCTGAAACAAAAAGTGGTTTAATTGAACAACCGCTATGTAAGGCGGTTGTTTTACCCCTCTGTATCTAGGCGTGAGACAATGTTGCCTTTCCAACTTCTTTATCTCATTAATTTAATAGAAAAATTATGGATATACTGGGAAGGTTTTGGTATATGATATAGATGGTCGTGTCAGTCTTAGTCTTAGTCAATAGTCAATACCGATATGATATCAATGAATTGCGTCAAACCATTCCAAATCCAAAAAATATCGAGACAACGAATTTTTAGACAATTTTACTCTCTGGAAATATTGATATAATCGATATGTATCAATCACATTGGTATCAATATCGACCATGGTTTCAAGTATCGGTATCATATCGATATTGGCTAAGACCGATCTGAATTGGTTATCCTTATCATTTTAGGGTAAAACAGTAAAAGAATTATACATTTTCAAAAAGCAAGGGAAAAAATTGACAAATACGTGCCGATCCAAATTGGCAGATACCGATACCAATACCATCTCCTAAATTCATGGTATTGATACATATCGACTGATTACAAGTTTTACAATCTTTGAGACTATCTCTCCTCCCTGACATTTTTCTTTCCACTTTGATCATGTGGCTCTCCCATATACATGATAAAGCACTTTACTCCGTACATCTAATGATTTAATGTGAGTCGTGAAAGTTCAAAAAACATGACTGACAACATATCAATCCCTCCCCTAGTTAAATTTTAATTTTCATTAAGTAGAAGGTTCCCTACAAGGGAGTGCGGCACCTGCACCAACACGATGACCAATGGAAGTATACACAAAAGCATCAACAACAGCATAATTTTCATATCTCATGGGGTTGGCCGGGATGATCATTTCTCCTTTCCTGTATCTGAGTGCAGAAGCCAGAATGCCTTTTAGGTTTCATTTTCAAAAGAAAAAAAAAAAAAAAAAAAGAGTGGAAACCCATATGGGAAGGTACATGACAATCAGATTAAAGGAATTAAATGTAGAAAGAAAGAATTCAACAGATAAAAGACTAAAACGACTAAATAAGCTTTAAAATTCATCTACAATTTAGTGGGTTTTGAACAGGCCATATAAGAGCATACCATCTTACAACATGTTCAATCAACACAACATACTACCAGCTCAGAAAACTTTGCTTGCCCCAATCAACGGATATAAATCTCAAATTGAAATGAGTATAATGTGTAAGGTTTCCTATTAGGTGGGCTAGCATAGTCAAAGATTTGTTTTCAAAATTGGTTTAGTGGTGTTGACTAAAGATGAAGTAAGCAGAATCCAATATTATTGGTAAGTGATCTCTATGGAGATATTGGATTATATTAGCACACCTTAATGGTATGAAATATTTATTACTATGTGTAGACCTAAGGTATTGTTTCCTTAATGAGGAGGAAACCCTAATTTTATTGCAGGGTTGGTCCCTACCCTCACCCCTATATATAGTTATCACTGACCCATTAAGTGATGCTAACGACCAAAAGCAAAAGGGAAAGAGGGTAGACCAGACCAACATTGATCGTGTTATACGAGGAGCATACAAGAAGATACTTCAGCCATGGATTCAGGTATGCCTAAAACTTGTCTTTGTAGTGTTTATCGTGCATGCTCATTGATCTTCATGAATCGATTTCGTATTTATTTTCTTTCAATGGTATCAGAGCCTATCATGGAGATCTATGTGCTGCATAGTATTTTTTATTATTATCGTTATGCATTTATTGACCGATTTTCAATAATAATGATAATAAGAAAAAAAAAATGCGGAGACAATTTTGGCGAAAAGGGGTTAGGATTGTCTGGTTTTCAGGCCATTGGACCTTTCCATATTGGTCGCCAAAGTCTGGTCGTCGTTCGACGATCTTTTGCATGACTCCTAGTTACCCGTGTAATCGTAGTTGACGAGGGTTTTAAACCCTGAAACCCACTTAATGTATTGTTTAGAATTAAGAACTAAAGTTGTTCTTGTCTTTTTGGGAAGGAGAAGGCATATTCCCTCTTGATTCTTCCATTATTTAAAAAAAATATATATATATATATATATATATATATATAATATATATTGCAGGTCGGGCGACGGCTCTTTGAAAAATAAGAACAGAGAAATAGAAGGACGGTTAAAATACAAGTGGTTATTTTATTTTTTTTTATTTTTTATTTTTTGAATTTTGTTTAAAAACTTACCTGGAATCCATTGGGCCGTACTTGTGTGTTTTTTTGGGTTTTTTTTTTTTTTAAACTTAAAGTTATATCTAATGGGCTAAGCCCATGTGTTTTATGGTTTAGAAACTTAAATCAAATACAGTGACATGAAGGAGACAGATTAAAAAAAAAAAAAAACACAGAGCCAAAACCAACCGAACCCATGGGCCATGGCCAAAGCCGTAGAGCACAAACCCCCCTTTCCACACCATATATCGTGGTTAGTACACGTGTCATAGGCCCTCATGACTAAGAGAACCAATGGGCCATGGTAGCAACCCCACACACAATCGTGCCAAATGTACCCAACCTTTTTCGGCTGTGTGGTCTTCTATCAATTGGTTATAGTTGATCGTTGCTATTATTATCAAAAAAAAAAAAAAAGAAGAAGAAGAAGAAAAGTGACTTTTGCTTTTACTTTTATTTGGGATTTTAATACTGTTATGTTTTGGTTTTACAATTATACCCTTAAAGGTCTTAACTAATAATTGGGTTATGTTGAGTTTACAATTTATGGGCTATTGAGTTTTAGCCCATCGTTGGTTTTATTTAAAGTTTTAAGTCTATTGAAAACTATTAAGTCATGAACCGTTGAAGATTTCATTTATTTAAAAGATTAATGGGGTTCATTTGAACTCTGGACCAAACCGAACAGAACCATGATCAAACCAGATGGGGCCACACATGATTCAACTAGTTTAGAATCGAATCGAATCGATCGGGTTGGGTTTCAACCCAACCCAGTGACCCATATTTTAGACACATTTGGTTTTTTATTTTGGTTATCACGGTAAGCTTGGGCTTGGACTTGGATTAAAATTGTTGGAATTCAATGTGTAATAGGCTTACATTAAAATAATATTCAATGGATTTTATTGAAAACCAAAGTAATGAGTTTTAAAGTTGATTTTAAATTGTTTTGAGTTTGGACTTATAAATTGAGGGTGAATTAACTATTTCTTTTACAATTTTAATGAACCTCAATAGTGAAACCATACAAATAGATAAGACTTAAACTGCTTATAAAAGTGCAGTCTGGAATCATCTGGCTTTGGTTTAATTATTGGAATTATTATTATTTTAAACCTGATTATGAAAATTGTCATTGGTTTTGAGTTTTGGTTGTTATCATGACAATATAGTTCTGGAAACCATATGTAAATAGATGTGATGCCAACATGCACATACATTTCACTGTATTGATAACATGCAATTGTAAAAGTGACATACATTATTAATGCATTATGTGGTTGTTATCTTACCTATTTAAAGCCAAACAGAAACGGTATATAGACCGTAGGCATGTGGTTTATTTTATTAAATGGAAATTGATTGGTTTGTCACATTATTTTGTACTGTTTATACGGTTTGACCAGTGGAATAATAAAATTCAGAACTATTCTGAAACATTTGTATTGTTCTGTCCTTGTTCCAGAATGACTTTGAAATTATATTTTGTTTATGAATGTTTCTACGTTAGTTTATCATTACTATGATATTGAAAAGGTCATTTATAAATGACGTAAGTAGAAAATTAATGTCATTTTATGCTTGCATGTCATATTTGGAACACCCTATGATGAATAAATATATATTAGAATTAAACTGGGTGTAAGTTTCTGCACATGTTTAGCTGCAAAACGTATTTCTAGGAAACCATGAAAGGGTGATATGGATTCCACTAGAGTGACGCATCTTGTTCTTTCATGGTTTTCCCTAGGGCAGCATAGTAGGTGACATTTGCCTAAAAATTATGTCACCAAAGTTAAAAGAAAATGACAGTAACCTAAGGATTCTGATCCCAAAGGTAAGGGGATCTCAAAAGTTATTGTTCTTTTCACAGTTAATACAAGAAAATGAGAGGACCAGTGTATTCCTATCTTAAAGGATAAAGATACAGTTTCAGCTATAACTCTTGAGTAATATAGTCATTACAGTGAATGCATGTAAATCTCATCAAGTTGAACTTTGTTATTGGTATAGTCTATTTAAATGGGCTTTAGTGAAAATTCTTTGTGGGTAGAGTTGACATCTTAAAGATTAATATTAATGATGATATCTATACTCACATTTGAGATGTTATAACACAAGATCATCCGACGTTGCTTCTACATGTTGATGATTTATTAACTATTTTTAGCATAGTTTCAATGAAAACCAGTTTTGAAGTCTACTGATTGGATAGATCATAAACAGTTTATGCAAGTGAAATAAAAAAAAATCATTTCATTTTAGTTTATTGAAATGATTTCTGTAATCTATTTATGTTGTTGACTATTTTGACCATGTTTGTTCAAGCCAACAGTTAGGTCCAGTTTTACTATGAACTGATTTTGACTCATATAACTGATATTTTTAATGGGTCATCTAGTTTTCACTCTCTTATATTAGTGGGAGAATAAATTATTATCCTATTGAGGGTGATAGATGTATTATACATGTTTTATTATGTATACTACACTTGTCGTTTCATGAATTTTAAGTCAATCTGGGGTATTTTGATATTTTCTTCGATATTATATTTATCATCAGTGACATCAAGTTTCGTCATGAGACACATAATTATGAATTTTGACACCCATTTATGATTCAAAATAACACAAGTGCATTGTTTAAGTAATATTTCTTCAAATTTATATGTCATATTTGTACTTATGATAAAGTTCAATTTTATTGAAAATTCATCAAGATAAAACAGATATATTATATTTGAATGATTTAAATGAACTCATTGAAGTTTTAGTGGCTTATTGGTATCAAGCCTATGAAGTTGTTTATACTTACTATGGATCTAAGTTAACATTACTTTTATTTATTAAAGACTTATTGTTGTTTTTAGCCTATAAGTTATTCGGTTCATGTGCCCTATTAGCTAAATAATTTTCTTTTGACTTAAAAAAATAATGGGATTTTATTATGATTGAATTTAAAGTTTATGGGCTAATATTTGTGTTGGATATTAAAGTCATTTGGGTTGAAAGTTCATATTTGTATACAACTTTGTATATCTAATGAATTATGGATAAAGTAACATATTTCATGTGTTTTTTGTTATCATGAATAAATATTATGAACTTTCATATTTAGCATATTTTCATTATAGAAAATACCATATTTAGATTTTTATTTATTTATGATAATGGTTGGAAGTACAAAATTGTCATACTAAGAATGTACTCACTTTGATAACTGTTAAATTATGGTATTACCATATTGACTATTAGGGTTTATAATGGGTTGCTTTTGTGGGCTTATGTTGAATATTTTATTAATTAAAAATTAAAATAGCTCATCTTGTTGTTTGCATCCAAAATCTAAACCCACGGGCATTTGGTAGCAATCCAAGTCTATAGGTTTTTTATAATTTCAGTGATTACGCTTCCACTTAGTGGGCTAGTTACTGAGATTGTGAAATTACTATTGACTATTCAGGATGGATTGCAGTCAAGGAAACCATATGGCTAATGATGTGCTCTTGCCACCACAGGTGAATCTTCATTTGGTCGGTTTCGCTTGATAGTGTGAGGGTGACATTTTGGGCTTCATAGCTTTGGAGGTTCTTGTCTTGCCACCACAGGTGACGGAATCTTCAAAGTGGTGTTGTTTCGAGCGTCTCGCCTTGCATGTGAAAGATTCCACTATGTGTTGGGCGATCTTGCCACCACAGGTGTGACCCCGATGACGTCGGATCTTTCCCCAGTTTCTATTTTCCTACAGTTATTGATAACAATACTGGGATAAATCTGATTAATAGCCCAATTAGTCAGATTTAATTATATTGTTGAGAAGTTTAATATGCCTTTTGTTATTGCATATTGTATATTTTGGTAAATATATATGATTATATTTGTCAGCTTTGACTTCTCAGCTATTTTCTGTTATAAAAAAAAAAATTGAATAGTTCCAATTTTAAGGAATGGAACTAATCCTTTAATATTTCTCTGGCTATTATGATAATAAATTTTAATCTTAATTGATGAGCCTCCTAAGCCAGTGGTTGTTAATTATGTTCAAGCTAAGGTTCTTTATGAAAATTGGAGGAATCGAATAGGTCTATCTAAAGATCAGTGGGAGTAAGCTCATGAATTATAAATTTTTGTAGAACTATATTATTACAGATTGTTGACTCTATATCTAAACCATTGAGGATGTTCTGTGACAACTCCGTTGCGGTTTGTTTCTCTCATAACAGTAAAAGTACTTCAAACTCTAAATACATTGACATTAAGTAATTTTTGTCAGAGAGAAAGTTCAAGAGTCACAGATTACAATGGAACAGACTATTACAAAAAACATGATTGCAGATCATCTTACTAAGGGCTTGACTCCAAAAGTCTTTCAAGAGCATATCACTAATATAGAACTTGTTAGTTCTTTTGATGTATTTTATTAGTGGGAGTTTTGCTCAATATGTTCGCATTTGACTTTCAGTTTTAGTTTATACATATAATGCATTATTATTCTTCTCAAGAATTTATATGCATTTTTATTATGGCCATTTGTTTATATGTATACACTTATTTGTTTGCCTCCTCCAGAAAATTGAGGTTATATGTGGTGTATTTACCTCATTCGGTATCTGAGGTTCCAGTCAATACACACACATCTAGTCGCTAGCAAATCCTCGTTTGATTGAGGTCTAGTCCTAGTGTTGTGGGACATCCGGACCCAGTCTCAATGAGCTTCTTTCACTAAAGCTTGAGCGTTTGGGAGACGCTTGTAATTAATGAGACCTTCGGTATCTGTCTCATATGGCTCATTTGGTTTTCGAGCCAGGACCAATTTGGAAATAGACATGATGATCACTATTGCATGTTATTTCCATACCACACTTTCATACTGTTCAGCCCAAGTCGGTGATGTTATGAGCACTTTGACGTGTGTGGTCTCATATCGCTTTAGATGTGATGATCAATACGGTTGGGTGTTTGTAATTCTCATTCGGACCAAGGCATTTGGTTTAAGGTGCACTCCATTCGACACTGTTTTGTTTGTGGCCACATTCAGTTTATCTAAACCGAAAAGTCGTTTTAAATAAATTTTAAAATCTAAAACTTGTGACATATGCTGCCCAAGTGGGAGATTGTAAGATTTTCTATTAAGTGGACTAGCATAGTCAAAGATTTGTTTCCAAAACCGGTTTAGTGGTGTTGACTAAAGATGGAGTAAGCAGAAAGAATCCAATATTATTGGTAAGTGATCTCTATGGAGATATTGGATTCTATTAGCACACCTTAATGGTATGAAATATTTATTACTATGTGTGGACCTAAGGTATTGTTTCCTTAATGGGGAGGAAACCCTAATTTTTATTGCAGGGTTGGTCCCTACCCTCACCCTTATATATAGTTATCACTGACCCATTAAGTGAGGCTAACGACCAAAAGCAAAAGGGAAAGAGGGTAGACCAGACCAACATTGATCGTGTTGTACGAGGAGCATACAAGAAGATATTGAGGAGTTCTTATTCTTCAGCCATGGATTCAGGTATGCCGAAAACTTGTCTTTGTAGTGTTTATCGTGCATGCTCATTGATCTCCATGAATCGATTTCGTATTTATTTTCTTTCAGAAAATACTTTGAACTCAGTTGATTTTAGAAGACCGTATCAGTCGTCATACTTCCAACTTTTGATGAATCCTATTGTTGACTCTAACGGCTAGCCTAAACAACTAGTGATGAATCCGTATCATTTGACTATAAATATAGATTGAAGTTACTTGAACAAATGATGATTGAAAAAAAGACAGAATAATAATATTGAGTTTGAGCTATATCCAATGAGAATCATTCTGATTTCATTGGTGCAATTTTAAGCTTGTAAAGAAGTTGGTTCGCAAAACTGAGCTTGTGTAGCTCATATGTACAATGTATACAACTAAAGAGAAATCCTTGGCTTGAGTAGCTTGGGCAAAGAAATCCTTAGTCTTACGAGATATGGGTACTAAATCTAAAGGGATTGTGATTGAATTGGTGTAAGACTTGATTTCTGCTATTTGGAAATGGATCCTTAATAGTGAAAGTCACAATGTCCCTAAAACACTTAAGGAGATAGAGACTATGAAAGGTCTTCCCTATGCTTTGGCAGTGGGAAGCCTCATCTATGCACTGTTGTGCACTACCCAGATATACGTCATGAGGTTAATGTGGTTGGTAAATATCAGTCTAATCTTAGATCAGAATATTGGATTGTTTTCAAGTGTATTATAAAGAACTTGAGAATGATAATGGATTATTTCCTTGTTTATAATAATTTAGACTTCCAAATTGGTAAAATAACAAGAAGTCCAATTCTGGGATTTGTTTATTTTAGGAAGAGGGACAGTCATATGGAGAAGGTAGAAGCCAATTACAGATTTCATAGTTGAAGCTAACCATTTGGTAGATTGTGAAGTAGCCAAAGAAGGGATGTTATTGAGAAATTTCTTAACCGATATGGAGGTACTACCTGACCTCATAGAACACCCTATATTGATGTTTTGTGATAGCAGAGGAGTCAAGCTAAGGAATTTAGTGCTCATTAAAAGAACAAGCACGTGGAGCACAAGTATCATCTCATTTGGTAGATCATCTTGGATAAAAATGAGACATAATGTGATAATTCTGGTGAAAACTATATCAATTCTATTACAAATGATGATAATATACAAGAGAGTGTCACTTAACATGGCAACGTCTAAAAAAAGAAACAAAATTAATGGCAATATTACATATATAGCAATATATAGAATAACAATAAAATATTATACCAACACCTCCTCCAACTTAAGGTAGATAAGAGAAAACCAAGTTGTGTTTTGACACCAATGAATGAAAATGACCGGGAGGATATATTTTGGTAAATAATTTGTAGGTTGATGCATGAATGGAACAAAAGGAAGAGTGAACACCAAGAAGCAAATGATGACGAAAAAAATGACAATCTATTTCAATATGCTTAAGGTATTCATAAAACACATCATAGTGATTAACACTCTTATTGTCATAATAGATAAGGGTTGGAATTGAGAAGGTGACATGTTTACATGTTGAAGTAGCCAACGTAGCCAAATAAGTTCAAAAGTTGCATATGCAAGACCACATCTCAGTATTAAAACAAGCAACGACACTTTGTTTCTTATTGTGGCAGGAGATAACAGAATCACCAACTACCCAATCAACATTAGAATAAGCCCTCCGATCGAGAGAAAAATTATAGTACGCCACACAGGGTAGTGTACTTGATCTAATAAAGAATTTGAAGAACAACCATAAAATGAGTGGATCAGAGGGCAGTTATGAACTGACTGACAACATAGACAACAAGCGATGTCGAGATGAGTGACTATCAAGTACACAAGACTACCAACAAGCTGACAGTTGAGGGTAGCATTAACCAAAGGTTCTCCATCAATTGCTTATAGCTTAGTGTTAATTCAACATGAGTGTAAACTATTTTATTATTAGTGATCCTACTCAAGACAATAGATTAGATGTATACTTGGTCTGAGACAAGAATATCGATTAGTGACAGAGGTAATTTTAGTGACAAGAAAATATCGTAACAACCCAAAATATTTCATCTCAAATGCTAATAGAGAAATATATGCTAGCAATGTCTTTCCATGTAATAAGCATAACATCCTCATAAAGTAGTATAGGTACAGTCCTTTTGCACGAATAAAAGAGCATTGTTATGTGGGCTCATTGAGAAAACAAATTTAGAGACTGTAAAAATTGAATTTAGAAAACTAGGTTTGGGGAGTATGTTAAAGCCATATAAGGCATTGCCGTAAATGACACATCTCATGTGGACGATGAGAATATCCTGATGGTGGTTTTGTATACCCCTCTTTCTGGAGATCACCATTTAGGAAGGAAATTTTCACATCCATTTGAAAAAGAGATCATTGTGAGAACAATAAATCTCAACCCTAATAGCAGGAAGGGAAAAATACCTAGGTGTTCTCAAGAAACGATCTTCATCTCTTTGGAAAGAGAGGAAACAAATAGGAAATTACCACCTAGATAAGGGTATAGGACTACAAAAAAATGACTCCATGATGGTACCAATAGAGACTAGTCAAACCAAATCGAAGGTTCAGGTCATGTTGTGGTTCGAGGAAGGTGTAAGGCGCCCAGGTCAACTTGGTTACATCGATCTTCTTATTGATTGGTCAAAAACTAAATAAAACATAAAATACAAGAATCCATAAAAATAAAAAAATATATAAAATTAAAGATACTAAAACAAATCTAAGGTTAGAACCACAAACCAAAGGCGACTGGCTAAAAAAACACCGATTAGTTTAGAAAAATTTTAAATAAAACATATTATACATAAGAAGATATACATAATTATAGAGTATGCCATCACCATGCAAAAACTTTACCCTAATGCATGAATGCATGAGAAAATGAAGGTACATCACTAAACATCAAGAAGACTAAAAAAAAAAATCATAAAACCACATTTAATATGAAAAAACATATAAAAAAATATTAAAAAAATTTGTTTACAAATAAATAAAGTAAAAAAAAAAAAAAAAAAAAATTGGTATGAAAAATATAAAGTAAAATTATGAAACCGACCCTAGGGCTAAAAAAATGTGAAGGTTAAGTATTCCTTACATTACATTAGCTAATGGCATTACACACACACACACACACATATATATATATATATATATATATACATTGTTACGAGTGGGAAGGAATAATCCTAACAACCTAATTGACCTCACATGGTTGGTTACAGTTGGTTACAACATAATACACTAACGTACACTTGGGTATAAACACTTATCCTTAACAGGCCCCTTCAAGCTCAGTGAGGGAGATCCAACATTGAGCTTGCCTTTGATATGCTGAAAAGGCTACTCGAGATAGTCCCTTGGTTAGAACATCCACCGCTTGATCCAATGTTGAGATACAACGGACAATCAATTGCTTTGAAGCAACCTTTTCCTTAACAAAATGGAAATCAATTTCAATATATTTCGTTCGAGAGTGGAAAATAGGATTGGTGGACAAGTATGTTGCACCAATGTTATCACACCAGACAATCAGAGTAGAATTAAGGTAGATACCAAGCTCCTGAAGAAGGAATCGTAACCAGAGAAGTTCAGCTGCAACAGTAGCCACTACCCTGTACTCGGCCTCAGTAGAAGACCGAAACACCGTCTTTTACTTGTGAGAACACCAGGAAATAAAATGGGTGCCAAGAAAAATTATATGTATTAGACGGAGGAACCACAACCCATGTCTTATTTCGGAGAAGTGCATGAACTCATCGTTCATCACAACTCACTAAGGAATTGACTTCAGAGCTTGTGTGTAATAGGTAGGCTCTACAGGTTTGGGAATTGGATGTTTGGTTACTGAGAGGTTGTGCCGGATAGGTGGTGGCTTAAGAGAGCCTGTGCGAGATTGGGTAACAATGTGATGAGAGGGAGGAATAGGAGCATCCAAGACGGGTGGAGAAGACAAGCTTGGAAGATTTGGATCAGGGGCTAAAGTGTTTGTGTAGCGTTGTTCTCTGTAACACAAACATAATCTGAACATGTGGGTTTTGGGAATCACATAGGCCTAAAGAATCAGAATGTACAGGCAAGTTGGGAAGCCCAAAATATGGAGATGAAATATTGGGTTGGGCTAAGATAATGGGCTGAGATAGGACAGATAGAATGTCATCTTGTAAGATGGACAGAGGATTAGAATCATCAGGGATGGGCCTTTTGAGATTGCAAGACATCTGAAGGAGGGAGATCAATGAGTCGTGAGGAACATGAAGAAAGTAGAGGACATACATCATACCAAGCAGAGATATTAGAATGGTTTAGAGTAGAGGAAGAGCGTGGCAAGGATACAAATGGAAATACAATTTCATCAAGCATAACATGACGTGAGATGTATAGGAAACTCGAAGCAGGATCATAGCATTTGTAACCTTTGTGAGAGAGAGAGAAAGAGTAGATAAGAAAGACAAAATGCGTAGAGCGAGGCTCTAACTTGTGGCATGAGTAAGGCCACAGCCAGGGGTAGCACAAGCATCCAAATTTGCTGAGTGAAGAATAGTCAGTAGTGATTTGAAACAACCGTTGAAGAGGGCTTATATTTCCAAGTAGGGGATTTGGCATTTGGTTTATAAGATACACAGTAGCTAAAAATGTATATGTCCAGTATTCTGTAGGAACAGAGGCATGAAACATTAATGCTAGACCTCTCAACGACAAGTTGATGTTTTCACTCAGCAGCCCCACTTTGGGCCTATGAATGAGGCGTTGGATCAAACACCAAGAACACGAAAAATAAAGAGACAATATATCCGCACGACATAGAGATTTAACGAGGTTTACACAACAGGTTGGTGTGCAACGTCCTCAGGCGAAGAAAAAGATGTTTCACTATGCAGAAGAGAGATTACACCCAAACAACGGCGAGAAAACTCGCCCTGAAACCCTAGCTCGAAAAAACCCCAAAATACAATGACTTTCTCAACAAGCAACAGTACATTATATATACTCTAAGTCGTGGGTCGACCCATCGGGTCGCAGTCAATCCAGTTGAACCATACTGTGGGGACGTAGCCCCCGCACCCCCATACGAGATCAGTGATGGGCTCCAGGCTTGGGCCTATGGGCCCAACCCCTCTGCTTCCATCACAGATCTTAGAAAACTTTTCATTCAGGTCACCACCAAATATATGTTGAATCGGATCAATCTTCAAAATAGGTCAAGAATTCAAGACAAACTTAACATGAGGACATGAGATGTGAGGGTATATTCCATGAGTATTGAAGAAAGGTATAAGTTTCTGAAATTCACCTCCCCATATATTGGAGAGATTTAATGGAGTAAGAGAAATAACTTTCCACCATTGCTTTAAAGATATAAATAGAAAGCACATCAGATTTCAAAGTAATGGGAAAGACCCAAGTATATTTGCTAAAGTCATCTACAAACAATACATAGTAGCAAAAATTATCGATCAAAATAGTAGGTGTAGCACCCCAAAGATCACAATGAAGTAGTTTAACTGGAGTTGAACTAATAAAAGAAGAAGATTTAAAAGGAAGTCTGTGGCTCTTGGATCATTGACAGGCACGAAAGATAACAGTCACCATATGTGATACAAGGAGATAAAACTGTTGTAAGAGATAACATACAACCTTGTATGGATGATGTCTAAGATGATGATGCCAATTCACAATTGGTGTCCGAACACTGACCATAGAAAGAGAGGAGGAAATATTGGAGCAGAAGAGCAGCAGATGGTATAAACCATTTTCACTCTGGCAGTAGTATAATGTTTTCCTTGTCACCTTGTCTTTAATCAAGAAGATAACATGATTTTCTAGAGCAAACTTATTGATAGATATCAGTTTCAATGAATGCGAGGAATACATAATATATTAGATAAATGAAAGGAACAATCATCCATTGTGAAATCAGAGGAACCAACATGAGAGGTCAAACTTTGGCCATTCCCAACTTTTGATCATAGCTATGAGAAGGAGAAGTTTAAGGCAAGATTAGAGATATCTTCAATCAAATGGTTATTAGAACCAATATCAAGAAGCCAACCTGAGGAAGAAGATGGAGTAGCAGAAAATGCAGCCATACCAAGAAATGCATGGTTGAATCTGTAAGGACAGTGAGATACAGTGTGTCCAGTAATATTATAGATCTGCCAGGTAGAATGAGGCTGATTCCAAAAGGAAGGAGATGGAGAGCATTCACCTGGAGTGGAGGGACAAGTACCCTAAGCATTGTAATCATAATACGATCGTGACTAAAATGAACCGTGAGGATTGTGCGAAGAAACATAATCAAAATTTTGATGTTGCTAAGAAGATTGATGATAGGTGCCTCTATAAATATCATTGCAACGACCACAATATTGATTGTCCTAAAGAGTTGCATTACAAGAATCAGATTGCCTTGCATCAAAGGGAGTAGATCCAGTAGATGTAACATTCATAGTAGAAAGTAGTAAGATACATCACTATGAGTAGATAGTAGATAGCTCTCATGAGTCAGAAGGAGTCCGGTGAGTTCAACAAAGTTCATAGGCTTAGCACGAAGCCATATTGTTGTTGTAAAGTCTCGGTAATTAATATTAAGACCTTGAAGAGCTGCTAACACCAGATCTTTGTCATAAATGGGCTAAACAATCACGAGGATGTCAGCAATAGATCAAATTAAAAGAAGATATTTAGTAAGAGTCAAAGTTCTTTTGAACACGAGAGAGCTGATCTTTAAGATCCAACACGCGAGTGCATGATGAGGGAGCAAAGATCCTGGAAGTGATCATCTAGGCTTCATGCGCTATGGTAGCAGAGACAATATGATGAACCGTTACTTCAGAAAGAGACGAAATAATCCATCTAAGAATGAGCTGATCGTGTCGTTCCTATAGAACTATAGCAAAAACGAATGACACCATAATAATTGATGAAGAATCGAATTCAGAGACAGAAGATTGCAAAACGATTCTGTCGTCGTAATCGAGGAGATCATAGTTGAAAGTAGTAAGCTTGATCGGAAGATGTGGTGAAACATTGACAGCAACAAGTGGAGAGAAGATGACAAACCATTGTTAAAGAAGAAGCAAGGTTCTAGTACTAGAGACGTCATTAGAGAAGAACAACGAAGAACAAAGACTTGTGAGAGTATAAACCCTCTGATACCATGTAAAGATTAAGTATTCCTTACACTATGATATTACACACACACACATGGTTGGTTAGAGTTGGTTACAACATGATACACTAATATACGCTTGGGTAAGGGGTGTCAAGCGGTTGGTCCAAACCGGTCTCGGTTGGGCCTAGAAGGGCTCAGCCAATTTCTAGGGCTACATTATGAACACCCGTTTAGCTAAATTGGATTAACTAGGGCAGGTATGGTACAGTCGATAATCGGGTCAGTCAGTCAGTCTCAGGCTTTAATCGGGCTACTATAAACTTGCCTTAACCGGACTACAAATCTATTTAACTTTAAATCGACCCTCTTTAAAATTGGTCCCTTAAATGAGCTTGAAGCGGGAATACCAATAAAATGATGCAGAGATGGGCATAACAAAGAAGATCCCATAGTGTAAATGGATTAAGCCAAAGATGGGCTTAACAACTAAGTTGGTACTTGGTCTTTAACCCATGGAACTCAAATCAATTAAACTATGCCTGCACCCCAACTTTAGCAAGTTCAAATCAATTAAACTATGCTTGAAAAAGAGAAATGTTCAGATAACAACCACCACCTTCGCAACTGTATATATCACAATAGACTTAGCACTAAATGCCAATATTGGTTCTACTGCTATTGCTCATGATGGGTGTAATAAAAGAACCAGCTTACCATTAGTTGCAACTCTTAAAAAATGATGTTGTGAATTGCCAAAGAGATGATATTGTGTTCGCTATCGAAGAAATAAGAAAATAAATTTTGTTAGGTAGCTTTATTTTCAGGAATTGAAAAGGTTGAGGTTATGAAAGATTTTTTTCCACATGCCCACTATATTCATAATGTCTTAGTATGCCATTAATGACTGACTATTACAAAAACCAGTAAACTTCAAATTTCTGAAATTAGAAACTACTTTCAGAGTAAAAAAAGAAAAATATAAACTTAGCAAAGAGCTTTCGTTGCTTCTTAAGCCAAGTATTTGAACAAAAAATAGAAATTAAGGCTACAGACTTAAGAAATATCAAAATTTGAAATTTCAAAAATAAAACAAGTAATAGCCTGCTAGTTTTTAGAATCAGGTTAGCGAAATCAGAGAACATTAAAGGCTTCCTTTTCAAAGTAAAGTCTAAAGGAAGAACCATGATTACAAAATAAGAAGTATAGGCTCTATTACAAATACAATTAACATGTTTCCTTTTGATAGTATTCTCCATAAGTATCTCACACGATGTCTAAGAAGAGATAATTCCATACAATTATAATGGCAAGTATTACTAAACATAGAAGGCCACACCTATCAAAAAAAAAAAAAAAAAAGCCAAAAGACATGCTTAATGTCTTTCTTTTTTATCTTCGTTCAACAATGCAATGAAATGAAACATTCCCCATCCATTATTGTATATTATCTCTAATAATCATTTGAAAAATTGTATGGATATCAATTATCATGTAAGATGTGTAACTTAATAGCTTTTTAGGTATAATCTCAAAAGAAAGCAGACTGAACACATAAAAATGATCCATCCTAGAAACTTGTAGAATCCACCACAAAACACCATTAATCCACAGGGCTTTGCAGGAAATGTAGCTATATACCTTTCACATTCATAAAAAGAAATTTTGTCTTAATAGCTTACATCAACCTTGTTTCGTAGATTGGAATTTCAACCTCAGACTGTGTTAAAAAAAACCAATATCAAATTTCTGAAATTAGAAACTATTTCAAAGTAAGTAAAATACAAAATAGAAACTTAGCAAAGACCATTTACAGAATCTAGAGCCAAGTATTTGAATAACAAAAATATAAGGCTACAGACTTAAAGATCGACATTACAAACTTTGAAGATAAATAAATAAAGTAATAAACTCAAGATGCCAACTTGCTGGTTGTTAGAAGCAGGTTGCCGAAATCAAAGAACAAAAAAGGGCTTCCTTTTCAGAGCAGAGTCAAAAGGAAGAATCATGGTTACAAAATAAGAAGTATAGGCTCTATTACCAATACTAAAAACATGTTTCCTTTTGGTGGTAATGGAAATTAGGTTAATCATCAAGGTAACAGTAGGACCCAACAGATTTTTTTCTCCCAGACTTATTAAGGTAGCAGGGATGTTTCCAAACTATTATGCAGAGATATATAATGAGTAGCAACTCATCATGCAATAAGAGTTTGAGAGCATAAAAAAAAGAAACTACCATGGTTACAAAATAATAAGTATAGGAAACTATACTTAAAATAGTGTATACAAAATAAGTAGTATCATTCCAGGAAGCCTATTTAGGAATAAGTTAACTCTTTCATCCTTTACTTCAAGCAGGCGGCTAGGTTCTTCACTTACTTAGATATATCGTTATATTAAAAAAAAAAAAAAAAAAAGGTACAATGACTTATCGTATGGAACTCATCTTTCATTTAATTGGGGACAGGAATATTGAAGGTTTGGGCTTGATCTGCTACACACATACTAATCTTACTATAATTCCAAAACATTGTACCAAAAAAAATCAGAATCAGGGAGCAAGTTTGTTATACCTTATGAAAGCGAACTTGAGTTCTGAAGCACAATGGTAAGAGAGTGAGTAGGTTGGTCATACAGGGAATAGACGCCAGAATAATAGCAACCTTGCTTCTCCCTAAATATTATCATTCCAAAATCAAGAAAAACAAGCTTTTCCTCTAAGCATTGCAAGAAGATTACCTGGACCTTCAACCCTTGTTTCGCAATTGCTTCTGACACACAACATCTACCCACTCCATTGTCAATATATTCATACTGGTATAATCCCAAAAGATGTTAAGGACAAGAACGACTTCCTTGCTAGCATATAACTTCTTGAACCTTCGTGCTCTGCCCCTCCTGTGTGAACCTATCACAATCAAGTTGAATGCAAAGAGAGGTTCTCATATACACTAAACCTAGTGTTTATCAAAAGTTCTATGTCATCAATATATGATGTAAATATATTCGAAAGGGGGAGAAGACCCCTTTTTTTTTTTTCTTTAATAAAAAATTTCATGAAATATGTAAACTGTAAATTGGAACTTGAAAATCAGAAGAGTATAAAGTTGGAAGAAAGAGGGTAACGTGAGAGAGGAGGTGGGTAAAAAGAAATGGGTAAAAAAAAAAAAAAAAAAGAGTGGGAGGAGAGAAAGAGTTTTAGGAAAGAAAAAGAGAGAGTTTTTCTACGAAAAGGAAAGAAAGACTTTTAATTAAAAAAGAAAAGGGGATAAAATCAGTGAGTGTGAGAGAAAGAGTTTTAGGAAAAGAAGGAAAGAGAGAAGAGTTTTAGGAAGAGTTTTAGTATAAAAAGGAAAGTGGATGAAAATAATATATGGTATTAAAAAAAAAAGGCAAAATCATGTGAAAGTAAGAGAATTGGAAAAATCGTATGATAGTAGGAGAAAGAGAGACAGATAAATAGTCTTTAAGTATTATAAAAGAGAAAATTGCATTGCCACCCCCTGAACTTCGGTCGTTATTGTAATTAATTTGATATGTACACCTAAAAAGAGAAAATTATTGTAGTTCAAATATACAATACAGTAAAAAAACTAGAAAAAAGTTGTCATTGAGTGATGAAAGCAATGGTTACAGTAATTCAATTTCTAATGCATATTTTAATGCTTCTACCAATTATCCTGTAGGAACATAAAAGTTCAAAATCACATCATTCAATCCATGAGTCCATGACTTACATAATTCCATCATTTATGCTTAAAAGGAAAAACTATTCTAAATAAAGCAAAACATCCACAAAAGTATAACAATAGTTATTACATCACCATAACTTAAGTACTCAACTAAATCATTATATACTATCTGGGGGTTGAGTCTCGCTCTTAGTAAAACTAGCACTTGCACCAAATAGCAAGTCTTCAGCAATGCTATCATCCACATCATCCAACAATCTCTCTAGCTCTTTATCAACGTCCTTAATGCGCTGATCAAAATCATTGACATTAATATTGTCAAGATTAATGGGTAACATGTTTTTCTGTTCAAGTTCACCCCTTTTTTCCATCATCAATGTATTCATTCTCACATAGACTAAATCATCTAACATCGCTGCTGACAATCTATTCCTCTTTTTGGTTTGTGTTGCATCTCAGGCACTCCAATTTCTCTCACAAGCCGAAGAACTACATGGTTGGCTCAATATTCGAATAGCATCACCTTGTATATGCCACCAAACCCCTGTCATTGGCAAAATATATATATATATATATATATAAATAAACAATTTTAAAAGACAAGTAATTTTCACATAAGAAACAATAAACTAAAAATTTTAAAAAGAAAGTAATTATTACACTTACGAGGATGACTAGTTTTTATCATCATCTTGGCACCAGGAGTAAAAAGAGTGCTAGACTTCATCTGGTATACTGCCAGCTGTCCATAATTTTCTCTCCTCTCATCTTATGGAACCACTATCTCACCAATGAAATCTGTTGCATCTTTCATTTGAGGAATCTTTTTGAATCTTTTACTAAAAAAATAAGTGGGGTTGAAAACAGCAGCTGCATAGTGAATGATACCCAAAATATTTTCATCTCTTCTATTATCAAAGATTTTCAAAATTTGGTCATACCGGTGGTCTTCCTCATAAAGCTTCCCCAATACCTCTCTTGCTCTTTCTATTGCTTCATACAAATACCTTGATGTAGCCCCATCACCATCAACCAAACGGAGAACTCGAATGATTGGTTCCATAAATCTTAAAATCTCTTTTGAATCATTCCAAAACGACTCCCTTTGAATAGTGTCCACTACTCGATCTGCTTCTAAAGATCTCGAATTTCTTAGACTCCTCCACTCAGCTGATGCAACTAGGAGTCTAAGCATCTCTTCCACTTCAACAATTGACTGAAGCATTAAAAAGTTTGAAGCAAATCTAGTTTTGCAAGGATATTTTATATCCTTGTTTGTGAAACTCCTCATCAACTGTAAGACAATTATTGACTTGTACAAGTAGTCAATAATTTTTTCGCCTCATCAAAAATTTCTTGAACCCAAAAAACCTTTTCATAGATATCTTTGAACATTAGATTGATACCATGGGCTACAAATCGAGTCTTAAACAACCAACGATACTTTCCAGTAAGCATATCAAGTGCACTTGAATAATTGGTTGTATTGTCTGAAATTAGCTGAACCACTAAATTTGGGCCAATACTTTGAAACTCTCTGTCAAGAATATCAAATATATAAGAAGCAGTCAATCTAGCATGAGAACACTCCTTTGACTTCAAAAAGAGAGCACCACCCGGGGAATAAGCAATCACATTAAGAAAAGACCGCTTCTTCAAGTCAGTCCATGAATCAGACATGAATGTGCAACCAGTTTGCTTCCAAAAAAATTTTACTTCTTCAGCATATTTTTCAAGGTCCTTTCTTGCTTCAGGAATTATTCTTCCACGAAGGGTTCCATAACTTGGAATATGAACACTAGGACCATAACGGACTGTGCACTTCACAAAATTGATGAAAGCATCCGATTGAACAACATTGAAAGAAATGTTATTTTTAATAAAAAGGTCACGAAGAGATTTCTCCCAAGTTGATTTGTCCATCTTAGAGATCATTTCCTCTATTATGGACTGCCTTTGACTAGTTACAGTTAAAGGAGTCAAAGGAGAAGAACCAACTATACTCTCACCACTGGTACAACTCTTCCGCTTTTTGCTACTTGATTCAGAATTAATAGCAAGAAGAGCTTTTGCTTGGACATCATCTGATACTTTCTCACAAGAGGCAACATCATGACCACTAACCTTAGCTAAATGATACTTGAGTCGAGTGACCCCTCCATAAACTTGTTTTTCACAAAATTTGCATTTGAAATGTGAACTATCAAGTTGAAGTTGAAACACAAAAAAAAAAAAAAAAAAAAAAAAAAAAAACAACAACATAAATCATTTCATATAAACAAACAAATATATCATATTAATAATTACATTACATAAGCAAATAGCCTCTGGATAATTAAAGAATCAAGTTTTCAAATCCCACTAACATGCATAGCTTTTCACAATGCATGACCAAAGGTACAATACAATCAACAGAGAAAAATAAGCATCAAACAACCCTTCACTCAAAATTGCATTCTTTCCTTTAATTTTTCCAACCCAAAGCTGTCAAACTAGTAGACCCAGCCCCTATGCCACATTCAATCTGCCCCTATTTTTTGTACAATGGCATGGAGATATTACTAGATTCACCTATTTTGTACTGGCAAAGGGAAAGCACAAGAATGCAAATAGAGAGAAGTGCAACAGGTGCAAACAACAGTAAATTAATCTCACATATCAACTTGTCATCCATGAATTCAGATGGTTCATGAAACACCGTGGTTTGACATGCATGCAAGACAACTATGGATTTTCCATAATACACACATAGGATGATAATGTCTCCTCTCAACATTTAAGCAGCTCAATATATCTAACACTACACATTAATTTTCAGGTTTATTTCTGCCAAACCACATTATATCAAACCCCAAGACTGTACAGTGAATACAAAAACAACAAAAGAAAAGTTGGGATAACTATACAAACAGACTTTGTTAGTTACAACATATATCTTGTATACTGCCATCTTTTCAATAGAAGAAACCAAAAAATCATTAGATCTTTAACACGGTAAGAAATTATAGATCTTTAAAATTGAAGAACACATACTTGCAAGGCTGCAACCAGCAGAGAAGAGTCAAGAGACTCAAGTCTAAGTGACCGGAGTCACGATTCATGGGTCACAACTCACGACTACCAGAGTATCAACCTCTGAAACCAACCTTTGGTATCAACCTCTGAAGAAACCAACCTCTGAAACAGAGCGGCGAAAATTTAGGGGAGAAGCTAGCATAAACAATCGGCACTCGCCGCACCAAGTTTCTCTCTGAGAACCCTTCTGTTGCTGCTTTCAGCATTGACGGCTTGAATTTGTGCCGTTGCCGGAAGACTGATGGCAAGATATCCGGCCGGTAGAAGCAGAGCCAACCCCAACAACCAACTAACAGAATAATAAAGATTGGGAAACCGATGAGAAAGATCACAGCCTTGATTCTGAATCCCTTATGGTCCGGAAGCAAACCCGAGTGAAGAAAGCTTGAGAAATTGAACTTTGCAAAGAACTGAGAATCTGAGATTTTACTTTCAGAGAAGTGATTGTAAGAGAGATTGAGAAGAGTCAGATTAGTCAGAGGAGTGAAGATTTGTCGGCAGTTCGGCACCAGTCGACCGCCGCACCCCTGAGTCCCTGACCTCATGAGTCACGAACTCACCTACCCTCACGAACTCACGATGAAGTTATGAGCAGCGAAGATCTGGGGGAGAACCGGAGAAGCAGAACGAAGAAGTGGGTTTTGGGAGAAGCCGAACGAAGAAGATGAGAATAATAAACCCTTGGTTTTGGCTTTTGGGCTTTGTTATTCAACTTTTTTTTATTTTAATAAAGTGTGTTTGAACCAAATAATTCGGCTTAAAACGGTTCGACCCGATATATTCGTGTTTTTAAATCCAATTAGAAAAAATCACGATTTTTACCAAATTTTATTTATAATTCGGATTTAGTCAGAATTTTTCGTTTAATTCGAAAAAATTCTGTTCGCACGAATTATTCGCGAATAATTCGGCGTATTTAATAACTATGATTTCACCACACCCAAAGCCCATGTACTGAAGCTGGGCCCATATTCTCTTTCTTTAAACTAGCCCATGTACCCTGAGCCTGCCAAAAACTCGTAAACCCATCTAATCTAAGCCTACTGATGAACACATTTATGTGTGAAATCTAGGGTAGTAAAACATGCATTTTACATATTTAGAATGGAGATACCTTGGGTTTTACTCTCTTTTTGTAGGTTTTATATTTTCAAGGCCTTAAGGATTATCAGGCGCTATATCTTCAATTTTACACGTAAAGAGGTCCTATTTCTTTCCATGGTTGCGAAGAGGACAAAATTTTGAGCAAGATGGATGTGTTCAATTAAAAGTACACATTAGTTTGGTCACCCGTACAAATGATTATTCTTTTCAGGCCATAAAAATAATAATGGATCAAAACTGAATCGAGATGCAGAACCAGCCCGTTTGTAATTGTCCCAGAGGTACAAGGAATACTCCAAATGCCAACAAGGATCGATGGACCACATCCTTAAGTGATTAAAGATTTGTTTTTGGTAACAACAACTACCTAGTGTAGTTGGTGAGCTATGGTGTACAAAATTCCCTTGCTCACCAAGAGGTCTCAAGTTCGAATATCATGGTTGTTTTTTTTTTAGAGAATTTGTTGAAGATTTCCTGCTTTTCATTCACTTAAAGCACTAAGGTCATGGAGGGGATTTCCACATCAAATTAGAAGCAAGCAAAATCGTGGAAGCAAGAAGAGAAGAAAAAGAAAAAAAAAAAGGAAAGCAAAATCGTGGAAGCAAGAAGAGAAGAAAAAAAAGGAAAGAGAAAAAAAGGGGAGAACCAAAAATTGTCCAAATCTTCTCTCTCCTCCACATCATCACCAAAGATTGTCCAAATCACACAAAGGAAGAAAAAAAAATCGTCCCTAGGAGAGAGAAAAAAGAAGAAAAATAAATTAGAAAAAAAAAAGGAAAGAAAATAAGCAAAAAATTATAGGAAATTTCTCAAAATTTATTTCTCTCTTCTCTCTCCTCCATCTTAGCACTTTTGGACTCAAAAGATCTCACAATCAATTGTGGGTTTCTCTCTTTTAGGAAAGAGAAAATTATTACCCTACCTCTCCATTCCCTATAAATACAACTCATGTAAGAGGAGGAGACACAATTCATTCTTCTTCTAGTTTTTTTAGTTGCTCTCTCTCTCCCTCTCTCTCTCTCTTTAGTTCTAGTTCTTCTCTATTTTTGCTTTAATCACTTTTGTAATAGTTTTTTTATGTCAATTAATGCAAGCACTCTTTTATTTTTATTCAGCCTTTTTATGTTTATGATTTATGCAATTGAGTTGTAATTTTTTAAGTTATAGTTCTAGGCTTAGATCTAGGTGACAAGATCACGAGCCGTGGAGCAATATTTTTTTTTTTCAAGTTCAAGCATTGATTCAAGTAAGTAGGCTCCTTCAGTAGTCTTCTCTCCCCCCTCTCATTCCCTCTTCTGACTACCCTTTCTTTCTTAATTTAGGATTTTATTTTCAGTCATTACATTATTGCTATCCCTTTCCCCCAAGGTTCATGGCTAGTGTATGTGTTGGCTTTGCCCCTCCTAGCCATAGAACCATCAATTTATTGCTTTTATTTTAATTGTCTCCTTTTCCCTAAAGCCAAGTAGAGTAACCCTTGTAAGAGTGACTCTCTGGTCAAGTAGGGAAGCTCATATTATGATGCATCCCTTGGGCTAAGTAGAGAACCTACTTGTGAGTCTCTCTCTAGCTTTATCCCCTTTCTTTTACTTTATTTTTATTTCAGCATTTTTTTTCTTTATTATTTTTTTTAATTGCGTGGGTTGTTTATTTTCAGTTATTTATATATTTAATTTTAATTGCGTGGCTTGTGTCTTTAAATTCTTAGATGACGAATGGTTAGGATGTTATTTTAGATATATATGTTTAGGAAGGTAGTTAGAATTAGATCACAACCATTAATAGGTTCACTTTCCCATTATTAAAAGAAAAAAAATAAAGTGGCTGCTCTCCCTGAGTTCGACCCGTAGCTACACTGATCAGTACGCTTGCGGTTACATTTAAAATCTTAAACAAGTTTTTGACGCCGTTGCCGGGGAGACAGTTCCATGTTATTTTTCGCTTTCTTTTGGTAAATCGAAGTGCTTTGTTTGTTTTATTTTGTTTTTCCTTTTCTTTTATTGAATTTCTGAGAAGAGCAACTTGCAATAATAGTTGTATCAGTAGAGGTCGCCATACCTCACAGTATGATAAAGACAGGTTTTGCCCTGTAGCAATACCTCAGGAATTAACCTGAGCAACCCCGGATCCCTATCGATAAGCTCCTAAAAAGCCAAAAAAAAATAAAAAATCATTAAAAAAAAAAGTTTTTCTATCCATTCTTTTGTACTTGTCTTACTTTAGTTGTGGGTAGTTTTCTGTTGCATGAGTGTTAGGTGGGTACGTAATACTAAGAATCGGTTAGAAAGAAGAGATCCAACAAGTAGTGACCCTATACGTTTGCTCTCTTTAAAACCCTTCAATATGGGAGACCAACAGCAAAACCCTTCACCTAAACCTCTGAAAGATAGGTTCTATCCTACTAGAATAGCCCAACCTTCCTGCATAGTTCTACCACAAGCTTAGGGCAATAATTTTGAACTCAAATCTCAATACATCACTATGTTGCCCCACTTCCATGGGTTGACCTCTGAGGATGCATATCTATTTCTAAGGGAATTTGAAGAGGTATGTGTTCTAATTAAGATCCAACAGCTTTCTGATGATGCTGTTAAGCTTAGGTTTATCACTTTTGCATTGAAAGACCAAGCTAAGAAGTGGTTGTATGGGTTACCCACAAATTCCATAACCTCATGGGAACAGTTCACAGTTGTCTTCCTTAAGAAGTTTTTCCCAACTCACAAGACCAATAAGCTTAGAAGTGATATCCTTCAGTTTAGGCAAAAGCCTAGTGAGTCATTTTCCAAACTTATGGAGAGATTCAAGGATCTACTCCAAGAATGCCCTCACCATGGCCTAGACCTATGGCATTTATGTCAAATAATTTATCAGGGTATTGATTACCCAACTAAACAAATGATAGAGTCTATGTGCCCTGAGGGATTCACATCCTTTACAGATGAAGGAAAGGCATGGGAATTCTTACTTGACTTAGCTGACAAAACCCGTGAGTGGGAATCAACCCAAGAGAGTGAAAGAACCATAGGAGGAAAAGGATATTTTGTGGATGGGATAGTAGCCAAGGAAGCCCATTTGGATAGCCTAATCAAGAGAATTGAGGCTATTGTTCCTAGAGAGCCATCATCAGTCAATTTGGTTAAGATTTGTGCTTGGTGCCAATCCCCTGGACATGTCATAGAAGAATGCCCCAACACCTCTAGGGGCACTTCTAATGATAATGTTAATGCTTTATACCAGAATAATCCATATAGTAACACCTACAATCCAGGATGGAGAAATCACCCAAATTTCTCTTGGAATCAGGGCAACCAAGCCTCCAATTTCCATAATCAAGGTCAACCTGGACTCCAAAGGCCTCCCTTTGCACAATAATATTTTTCTCAAAATACTTTTCCTAAGTCAAATGTAGGACCTCAGGCTAGTTTTCCTAGGGCCCCTCTCCTATCATCTTATCAGCAATCCCCTGGGTTTACCAACACTGGAGAGGCAAGTAGAATAAGTGACTTGGAAAAAAATATGGCCCTCCTCATGACAAGCCATCAAAATCTTACGAGAGAACTCACTCAAGTTGTCTCAATTATGCGTGAGAGGGAGAAAGAGAACTTTACCCAGTCAACCAGAGCCTAACCCTAGGCATCATCAGCCTGTTAGTTCACAAACATCAACTAATGCACCACTGAATATAGTACAAGGTCAGACCCAACAAGGGCCCTCTAACCAATGTAATGTTTTTTATGCCCTTAGGAGTGGTAGAGAGTACCAACAGAGCGTTCCTAAATCTTCCTCATCTATTACTCCTGTTAACTCTCCTTCAGTTGAGGACACAAGTGTGCCTCTTGTTCCAGGTTCGTCTGATGAACCTAAAGATTTTTCTGAAACTAAAGATGATTTGGTTGAAGAAACCAAAAATGATTCTTCTGAACAAGGGCAAATCCCTAACAGTCCTTATGTTCATCCTATCCCATTTCCTAATCGCTTGGTACACAAAAAGAAGACTGCTTCCATGGATAAAATTTTAGAAGTCTTCAAAAAGGTAGAAGTGAACATCCCTCTTTTGGATGCCATATCCCAGATCCCCGCCTATGCAAAGGTACTGAAAGATTTGTGTACTCACAAACGTATCACTAGTGTGCCCAAAAAGGCATTCTTGGCAGGTAACATTAGTTCCATAATTACTCAGCCTATAGCAGCCAAGTATAAGGATTCAAGGAGCCCTACCATATCTTGTGTCATAGGCAACACCTACATTGAGCATGCCTTACTTGACCTTGGCGCAAGTGTGAATCTTTTACCTTACCATGTGTACAAGCAACTAGGATTGGGAGAATTGAAAGCCACTGGAACTACTCTTCAGTTGGCAGATAGGTCTGTTAAGATTCCTAAAGGGATGGTTGAGGATGTCTTACTAAAGGTGGGGGAATTTATTTTCCCTGTTGATTTCATTGTGTTAGATACTAAGCCCTTCTCAACCAAGGATGAGATCCCAATAATTCTAGGAAGACCATTCTTGGCTACTAGTAATGCATTAATCAACTGCCGAAATGGTTTCCTAAGATTATCTTTTGGTAACCAAACTGTTGAGTTTAACATGTTTAGGATTGGCAAGCAACCACATATGGAAGAAGAGATCAATATGCTTGAGGATTTTCTGGATTTTTCTGATGATTTAGTTACCAACTTTGATATTGATTTTGATTCAGAATTCAAGAGTGTATGGATGAGTTGGATGATGATAGTGAAAATTTCTTTTCTGAAGTCTTGAGTCTTCACACCTGTGGAGCCCTTAGGACCCCTTTCCAATTCCATTCCCAAACCTTCCATAGTTGAGCCCCCTAAGCTAGATCTTAAGGAGTTGCCATCTAATTTGAGGTATGCTTTCCTAAGGCCTGACCAGACTCTTTCTGTAATAATTTCTTCAAATTTGACTTCTAGCCAGGAAGAGGAGTTACTTAAAGTGTTAAAAGATAATAAGGAAGCCCTAGGTTGGACCATGGCTGATATCAAGGGTATAAGCCCTTCTATTGTGCAACATCATATACATCTTATGGAGGATTCCAAACCATCCACGGAACCCCAAAGAAGAGCTAACCCAGTGATGATGGAAGCTATTAAGAAAGAGATCCTAAAGTGCTTGGATCATGGAATAATTTATCCTATTTCTGACAGCCAATGGGTAAGCCCAGTTCACGTAGTGCCTAAGAAGTCTGGTGTGATTGTAGTTCCCAATGCCAATAATAAATTAATTCCAACTCGTGTCCAATCTGGGTGGAGAGTGTGCATAGACTACAGAAAACTTAATGTGGTAACCTGGAAGGACCACTTCCATTGTCATTCATTGACCAGATGTTAGAGAGGTTAGCTGGACATGAATACTATTGTTTTCTTGATGGATATTCCGGCTATAACCAGATCCCAATTGCTTTAGAGGACCAACATAAGACCACTTTTACATGCCCATATGGAACATTTGCTTACAGGCGTATGCCCTTTGGGCTTTGCAATGCCCCTGCTACGTTCCAACGATGCATGATGAGCATTTTTTCTGACATGGTCGAAAAATTCTTAGAAGTATTTATGGATGACTTTTCAATTCATGGGAATTCCTATTCTGAATGTCTTCATCATCTTTCCCTAGTTTTGAAAAGGTGCATATCTAAGAATTTGGTTTTGAATTGGGAGAAATGTCATTTTATGGTTAAATCTGGTATTGTTTTAGGCCATGTAATATCCAAGGAGGGAATTAAGGTAGATAGAGCCAAAGTGGATTTAATTGATAATTTACCACCTCCTCAATCTGTTAAGGATGTCCGGTCTTTTCTAGGGCATGCAGGCTTCTACAGAAGGTTTATTAAGAACTTTAGTCAGTTAGCCTGACCTCTCACTTCATTACTTGTCAAAGATCAGACTTTTGAGTTTTCCAAAGAGTGCCTAGAATCCTTCAAACAACTTAATAAGGAGTTGACCAATGCACCCATTGTTCAACCACCTGTTTGGACTGAACCTTTTGAACTGATGTGTGATGCTTCAGATTTTGCCATAGGAGCAGTTTTAGGTCAAAGGATTAATAAATTGCCCACTGTCATTTACTATGCTAGTAGGACCTTAAATGATGCACAACTCAATTATACAACCACTGAAAAAGAATTTTTAACGGTTGTGTTTGCATTAGAAAAGTTTCGATCTTACTTAGTTAATTCACATGTGGTGGTCTATACTGATCATTCTGCTCTCAGATACTTAGTTCAGAAGAAGGATGCCAAAGCCCGTCTCATTAGGTGGGTTTTACTTTTGCAAGAGTTTGATTTAGAAATTAGGGATAAAAAAAGAGTTGAAAACCTAGTTGCAGACCATTTATTCCGGCTTCCCAATTCCTTGACTGTCGAATCTCCAGTCAACGAGAACTTTTCAGATGAATAGTTATTTACAGTGTCCAGTGAACCATGGTTTGCTGATATTGTCAACTTCTTAGTTTCAAGTGTGACTCTGGATCACTGGTCCACCCAAGATAAGTATAGATTTCATTCCCAAGTTAAGCACTTTTTCTGGGATGATCCTTATTTGTTTAAGATATGTCCAGATTAGATTATCAGACGATATGTTCTTAATCATGAGCAACATTCTATTCTCTCTTTTTGTCATGATCATGCATGTGGTGGACACTTTGGACCTAAGAAGACTGTCGCAAAGGTTCTCCAATGCGGATTTTATTAGCCCACTCTTTTCAGAGATGCCTTTGATTTTTGTAAAGCTTGTCCCGCCTGCCAGTCTTTTAGCCGAATCAATAAGAGGAACATGATGCCCCTCAACCCTATTTTGGTAGTTGAGATCTTTGATATCTGGGGCATCAATTTTATGGGACCATTCCCTAATTCCTTTGGGAATTTGTACATACTTTTGGCCGTTGATTATGTTTCTAAATGGATAGAGGCCATACCTTGTAAAACTAATGACCACAAAGTAGTGGTCCAGTTTCTAAAAGAGAACATTTTTTCTCGCTTTGGTGCACCACGTGCAATAATTAGTGATAGGGGTACTAATTTTTGTAATCGGCCTTTTGAGACCCTAATGAAAAAGTATGGGATCACCCATAAGTTATCTATCCCTTATCACTCCCAAAATAGTGGCCAAGTGGAGGTGTCTAATAGGCAGATCAAACAAATCTTGGAGAAAACTATTAATCCCAATCGTAAGGATTGGTCCCTCAGGCTCATTGATGCCTTGTGGGCCCATCGGACTGCATTCAAGATCGAACTTGGTCAGTCTCTCTACCGTTTGGTGTATAGGAAAGCTTGTCATTTACCAGTTGAGTTGGAGCATAAGGCCTTTTGGGCCATCAAGAAGCTCAACTTTGATTTTTTCGATGCGGGAATTCATCATAGGCTCCAACTATCTGAGTTTGAGGAACTTAGGAATGAAGCCTATGAAAGTTCTAGGATCTACAAGGAAAATACCAAAGCTTTCCATGATAAGCACATTCTGCGTAAATCTTTTACAATTGGTGATAAGGTCTTATTGTACAACTCTCGATTGCATCTTTTCCCTGGTAAGCTTAAATCCCGATGGGATGGCCTATTTATTATCCATAATGTATATCCCCATGGGGCTGTGGAGATTTTGAATCCAGGAACAGGGGTAATTTCGAAGGTTAATGGTCAGCGTTTTAAACCATTCCTCGAGTTTCCTAATACTAGTAGTGAAGAGGTCATGGATCTCCATGAACCTCTTTACACTGATGACTAGCTTTTAATCAGGTATGACCCCCTTGCATTGTCTTTGTTTTTAATTCTTTCCATGCATTGAGGACATTGCATGACTTAAGTGTGGGGGAGGGAAACCAGTTTCTGCTTTTTCCACTTTGTTTTATTTGTTTTTTTTTTGAGCTTGCTAAAGGATGAAGTCCTACTTTGGCTTTTGGCTAATGATCATACCATTCGGTTGCTTGATGTATGAAAATAAAATTTTTGACTAAGGTACCCATTTTGAATGTATAAAAACCCTGTTGAGAAGAAAGAAACAAGCTTGTGTCTTGAGATGGGACTTTCTTTTGAAAAATAAGAGACCCCTGTTTTATGGTGTTGGATCATATGTAAGTCTGTGGGTTCCTTGTACTTTTGATTTGGAGTTGAGACCTTCTTTTTAATTTGGCATGGGTTGACAAATGCACAATTTTAAATGAAATGTGAAATGTGGTATAAAGAAGAATAAGAGTTGATTCCCTTGGAACTAGACAGGGCATTGTGCCTCAGGAAGCGTGGTGTCTTGATTGAAATTCCTTGGGAGGAAACTTCTGAAAGAACTCTAGCATCACTGTCTTTGTGGGCATATGCAAAAAGCGAAGCTACATAATAACTTGAGTGTCTGGTGTTTACTCTACCATGTCTCATTCAAGCCAAAAGTAGTGAAGTAGAATAGAGTTTATTAAGCAAAAAAAAGGAGAAAAAAATGTGCAAATGTCATTAATGCTTAGTAATATGTTTTGGTAAAAAACACTCCAACACCTTAATCATTGGTTCCCTATTTCTTCACAAGTGGTTTTACCTTAAGATAATGATGTTTTAGAAGAGACGAGGTGAGTTCCAAATTAAGAAATATGCTAGTGCCTGGAATTGATAAAGGATAATAAAAGTTCAAGTGTGGGGATCCCTTATAAGAAAAATTATCTTTGCTCCGGATCGGTATGAGCCTTACCTTTAGCCAAGGTTGGGATTTATTTATTTTGAATTTTGGGTGTATATTCACTGCAAACACCCACGAGACACAACTCGTCCACTAGGGGTTTAAAGGCTTGTTGCACATGCTAAGTGCAACCGTGATTCTTACGAAAGTGAGTTAGGATTTTTATTTTTATGCTTTTTCTTTTTGTTTTGCTCGATGATTAGCAAAGTCTAAATGTGGGGGAATTCTGATGAACACATTTATGTGTGAAATTTAGGGTAATAAAACATGCATTTTATATATTTAGAATGGAGCTACCTTCATTTTTACTCTCTTTTTACAGGTTTTGTATTTTAAAGACTTTAAGCATTATCGGGCGTCATATCTCTCCAACAACTACCTAGTGTAGTTGGTGAGCTATGGTGTGCAAAATTCCCTTACTCACCAGGAGGTCTCAAGTTTGAATCTCATGGTTGTCGTTTTTTGGAGAATTTTGTTGAAGCTTTCCTACTTTTCACTCACTTAAAGCACTAAGAGCATGGAGGGGATTTTTACATCAAATTAGAAGCAAGGAAAATCGTGGAAGGGGTTCCTGCGCAAGAAGAGAAGAAAAAAAAAAAGGAAAGAAAAAAAATGGAGAAATAAATCTTATCCAAATCTTATCTCTCCTCCACATCATCACCAAAAGATTGTCCAAATCACACAAAGCAGGAAGAAAAATCATCCCTTGGAGGGAGAAAAAGAAGAGAAATAAATAAAAAATAAAAAAAGGAAAGAAAATAACTAAAAAAAATTATAGGAAATTTCTCCAAGTTTATTTCTCTCTTCTCTCTCTTCCACCTTAGCACTTTTGGTCTAAAAAAGATCTCACTATCAATTGTGGGTTTCTCCTTTTTAAGAAAGAGAAATTTGTTGCCCTACCTCCCCATTACCTATAAATACAACTCATGTAAGAGGAGGGGAGACACTTCATTCTTCTTCTAGGTTTTTTTTTTTTTTTTTTTAGTTGCTCTATCTCTTTCTCTAGTTTTTCTCTTTCTCTAGCTCTAGTTCTAGGTTTATGCTTTAAACACTTTTGTAAGTTATTTTTATTCAATTAATGCAAGCACTTTTGTTTTTGATTCAGTTTTTTATTTTTATTGTTTAAGCAATTGAAGTTGTAATTTTAAAGTTATAGTTCTAGGCTTAGATCTAGGTGACAAGATCACAAGCTGTGGAGCATCTTTTTTTTTCAAGTTTAGTTTTTTTTTTTTTTCAAGATTTGTTTTCTCTAATACTAGAAATTTCAGATTTGATTTATTCCAGATCTGATTTTTAGTACTGGTAGTATCTCAAATCACCCAAGCTTTCAAGTTCAAGCATTGATTTCAAGTAAGCAAGCTCTTTCAGTAGTCTTCTCTCCCCCCTCTCATTCCCTCTTCTAACTACCCTTTCTTTCTTAATTTAGGATTTTAATTTTAGTCGTTACATTATTGCTATCCCTTTCCCCCAAGGTTCATGGCTAGTATATGTGTTGGCTTTGGAGTCTCTCTCTAGCTTTATCCCATTTCTTTTACTTTATTTTTATTTCAGCATTTTTTTTATTGTTTTTTTTTAATTGCGTGGATGTTTATTTTTAGTTATTTATTTATTTAATTTTAATTACGTGGCTTGCGTCTTTAAATTCTTAGATGACGAATGGTTAGGACGTTATTTTAGATATATATATATATATACATATGTTTAGGACGGTAGTTATAATTAGATCACAACCATTAATAGGTTTACTTTCGTATTATTAAAAGAAAAAAAATAAAGTGACTGCTCTCCTTGAGTTCGACCCGTAGCTACACTGATCCGTACGCTTACGGTTACATTTAAAATCTCAAACATGATACAACTCTATGTTTCTCTACTAAGAAACAATTTTCAGCTTGCAAACACATGAGAGGCATTGGAGGCTACAACAAATATTCCTTAATTACAAGATTATACTATATTTCATTCAAAATAGAGTTGTAGAAAGCCTTAAAATTTTTTATTATTAAACTACCAAACATAAGAGGAATAACCAAGTTTTGTTCTTGATCCTTTGAGAAACTGTAGCTGAAAGAAAGTTTAAAGTCAAGTTGCTTTTTATACATGTTCGGTAGAGGAGAGGGAGCGAGGGAGGTACATTTCAAACCCACAATGTTTCACAAAATAAAAAACATGATTTTGTTGAGCATGAGATTCTAAGTGTTGCGGTGCAGTCAAGAATCTCCCAATTTTGCATAATCAGACCATAAGGCCTATGCCTAGGGAACCTCATTCCTCTCGATAAATAAAAAAAAGATTAAAAAAAGAAGAAGAAGAAAAAGGTCAACTACCCGCCTCTGGTGTATAACAGAAGAAAATTGTGAAAATGGACATCAACTATCGGATTCAAATTTAGTGGAGATCATCAGTTATCAGATTCAAGCACCTAAGAAAAATTATAAAGGCTAGGTAACAAGAACATTAGCATGGGTTTCAATGTCCCAACACAACACTTGCTCTGAAAATTATGTAGGCTTATATAGAAAACAAAATTAATGGTGAGGAACATAAACATCGAGTATCAATGTTTGGCACAAATGAATATGAAATGTCCTTGTTACATAGGATATGGTTGAACACCCATTACATGAAATCCAGAATCTTTGAATGGGTGTAATTTCAAGAATATTTTCTCCATTGTCCATACAACTAAGAAAAATACTTGTTGAATCATCCTCAACAAAGGTCTTCATAGGGAACCATGCATTCCATTTGCAATGCAACAAATTTTCATAGCACAATCATATTCAGTGAAGGATTAAGTCAATCCTACAGTTCACATAAAACAATAATATAGTTGATAAAAAAAGCATAGGAAATAAAGGTTGAGATAATTTGATTAAAAAAATCATAGGAAATAAAGGTTGGAATAATTTGATTAAAAAATCATAGGAAATAAATGTTAGATTCTAATCCGAAATAGTTGATTGGAGAAGCACAGGAATCAACAACATTAATTTCTACCATCAGGAAATTACTAAAAACTAAGAACAGTATGCATGGTAAATATCAAACTTAGAACTCATTATACAAGGAACATAATTCTGAACCCAAAATCATCGACATTGGGGCATAGGGATTGGTGAACTCTAGACCCCTTTCATATATTTTCTCCCTCTAGAACTCCATCTTGTAGAGCTCTAGGCTACACTTTGAGATTCCAAACGAAGGCATGAAATGGCTCTGGATATTTAGTCCTGGAACTACAAGCTTGGAGAAGCAGGTTATGGTTGCCAAGCGTGGACAAAGCAATGCTTGAGTCAGTGATGATGGTTTACCACTCATTCACATGGACGGAAAGAGAAATGCGAAGCAGCGTGCATATCACATCACCACCATATCAGGCCTAAGATGGACAAGTGTGTCCATTTCTGGACTAATAATGGTGTGAGGTTATTGTGATCAAGAGGCAGGGATTCAGTGGTAGAGAATAAACTCACAGTGGAAGCCCAGTGGAAGAGCATATGTTGGGTACAACCTATCCATCTCTATCTGGTGAACTATGATGCATGGAATGGTTAAAGTTTTCAACTCTGAGCGGATTTGTGGTGGGATGGGTGCTACCAAGAATATGCCATCTCTAATAATAGGAACATATACACGACATACTATAGTTTCATCCCAACTGGTGGTATTAGTTGGAAGCTTATATCCAGAAGAGGTTTAGGGAAAATATTTTCCACATTCTCAAGCACAGATTAGAGCAATAAAAAAAACAATAAGAATGACAAGACATCTGGATTTTTATACAGAAGGAAAACAGCATACATTCTCCCTAGTGTTAGCCTTCCGATCGAAACAATCACTTCTGACTGCTTCAAGTTTTCGCAATTCATTTTTTTTTTATTGCAGAGCTCTATGTCCAACAAAACAGAGGATTGTTTAGCTGATAACAAAAACATAAGAAAATAATTTTCAGGTTTTACATACAAAACAATAAAACTGCCAGTTTAAGTCAACATCTATAGATTTGCATTACCAGATGTTGTCATATACATGATTTTATGGAAGTATATTATAAAAAAAAATGGGAGAAAATAGACAAAATTTAGTAGTTTCAGTTTATCAAAGCAAACCAAACATCAGAAAAAAAAGGGAAGAAACTAAAAAGATGAAATAGAAAGGAGAAATTATAATAGACTATAATGTCTAGATAGTAGAAAATAATAACCTAAATTCTTTCTTCTTCCCAACTGCTTTGATAGCTTTAGCGTGTTTTTCAGCGGGATGAAATAGAAAAGAGATATCATAACAGACTATATTGTATAGAAAGTAGAAAATAACAACTTACATTCTTTCTTCTTCTCAACTACTTTGATAATTGCAGCACGTTTTTCAGTGGCTTTCTTGTCCTCTTCTGTATCTTTCCCAAAGAGATTCAAGTCATTATCATCGACCTCAGCAGCCAGAGCCAGAAAACAAAGGCTCCTTATATGCAAGAGTATTTTGTACAACCGTTTTTTGCAAATCTGTCTTAATCTCACAGTAGAAGAAACAATCAAAATAATTGGGTTGGGAATTCTTACATTTTTCTGATGATATCAATATCTCAATTGCTCAATCGAAGTCAAAGGCCGGACAGTTTCACGTTCCCTGAAAGAGAAGGGAAAGAAAAAAGAGGAGGAAATAGAGAAAGGAAGGGATGATCTGCAATCGGCAAGAAAAGAAAAGAATGAAGAATCTAAGAGGAGAGATGGTTAGTAACTTGGTTACTACCATTGCATTGGTGCCGGTGCCGGTGCCGGTGCCGGTGCCGGTGCCGGTGCCGGTGCCGGTGCCGATGTTATCAAAGAAGGAGGGAGAGTGGGACTCGGAGAGACAACCTGTTCTCTCTTCACGATGTTCTCAGAGAAAGAGAAGGTTTAGGTCGGGACTTGGGAGGAAGTGAAGGATAAAGTGAATTTTCAACTAAAATATGTCGAATTTTTTTTTTTCTAACATTGGTTAAAAAGGATATATAAATAAAAGGGTACCAATATTTTATAAAAAGAAGGATGAAAGATAAAAATGCGTAATGAAAAATATAAGGTATTTAAAATATGAAATAAGGTTAAAATAATCAAGAAAAAGATTAGCCACGACATACAGAAGTTTCATTCCAACAGGTGGTATTAGTTTGAAGCTTACATCCAGAAGAGGTTTAGGGAAAATATTTTTCACATTCTCAAGCACAAATTAGAGCAATACAAAACCAATAAGAAAGACTGAACATCTGGATTCTGATACAGAAGGAAAACAACATACATGCTCCCTAGTGTTAGCCTTCCAATTGGAACAAACACTTCTGACTGCTTCAAGTTTTTGCAATTTACTTTTTATCATTTCAGGGCTTTGTATCCAACAAAACAGAGGATTGTTTAGCTGATAACAAAAAATAAGAAAATAATTTTCAGGTTTTACATACAAAACAATAAAACTGCCAGTTTAAGTCAACACCTATAGATTTGCATTTTTTTTAAGGAAGCATACTATAAAAAAAATGGGAGAATGGACAAAATTTAATAGTTTCAGTTTATCAAAGCAAACCAAACATCAAAAAAAAAAAAGGGAAGAAACTCAAAAGATGAAATAAAAAGGAGAAATTATAATAGACTATAATGTCTAGAAAGTAGAAAATAATAACTTAAATTCTTTCTTCTTCCCAACTGCTTTGATTGCTGCAGCATGTTTTTCAGTGGGACGAAATAGAAAGGAGATATCATAACAGACTATAATGTATAGAAAGTAGAAAATAACAACTTACATTCTTTCTTCTTCCAAACTACTTTGATAATTGCAGCACGTTTTTCAGTGGCTTTCTTGTCCTTTTCTGTCTCTTCCCCAAAGAGATTCAAGTCATTATCAACGACCCTAGCAGGTGGAGCCTGAAAACAAAGGCTCCTTATGTGCAAGAGTATTTTTTTTAACCATTTTTTACAACTTAAGAAATAGAGTATATGAGAAGAGAGAGTTATCAACCTAGTATTGTTTTGTATTTTAAGATTTTGCAAATCTGTAATAATCTCACAGTAGAAGAAACTATCAAAATCCCTAGGTTGGGGATTCTTACATTTTTCTGATGATATCAATATCTCAATTGCTCGATCGAAGTCAAAGGCCGGACAGTTTCACGTTCCCTGAAAGTGAAGGGAAAGAAAAAAGAGGAGGAAACAGAGAAAGGAAGGGATGACTGCAATCTGCGAGAAAAGAGAAGAATGAAGAATCTAAGACGAGAGACAATTAGTAACTTGGTTACTACAATTGCATTGGTGAGGGTGTTGGTGCCAATGTTGGCGCTGGTGCCGGTGCCGGTGCCGGTGCTATTGAAGAAGGGAAAGTGGGACTCGGAGAGACAACCTGTTCTCTCTTCACATGAGCATACAGTAACAAAATATATATAGAAACACTCCGAAAATAAAGTCACAATCACCCACTCACCTCGATACACAAATCCAATGGTTTTTCACTGAATTCCCATCATTGCGTATCCTTGTCGAATGAATTAGGTTCCTATACATCAATTCAATTATTTACATTAGTTTCAGCCAACTGTCCAAGGCAGCCCCTATTCCAAACATTCAGTTGAACTCCCTTAATCAGGACTCAAAGCCCACATAAACACCCATTAACTATTGACAAATCCACTGGTGGGTGGGGCAGAGGCAGCAAAACAGAAGCCATTTCCCCTAAAAAAATCACCCACCGGCAGGTCAGATGCAGGGGCACCACCCTGCGGTAGGCACCTGCTGGTGGAGGTGTTCCAGCAGCTCTTGACAGTTGTTAAACTCACCACTGGCCTTAGGTGTGCCAGCCCTTTTGTTCACCTAACTTGATTCCCTGAGTTTCTTTTATGTATGTGGACATGTCCCACACCCAAGGGACCATTTCCAAATAGTTTACACCATTTCCATCATAGTCCATAAACCCATACTTGGCCAACTTTGCTGAATTTCAGCAGTGCATAGGCAAACACTGCTGACTTGTGGTTTTTCGGCATAAGCAGCCCCACATTTGGCATGGGAAAACCCAAAGGCACTAATATCTATTTTTAACATCTAATTAGATCAGGTAACCATTCAAATTAAGAACATAAGTTCGTTACTTTTTGTTTCCCTATAAATGGAGCCATTAAGCTCTATCCATTTATTCAGTCAACCCAACTTTGAAATCCAAGCTCAACTAAAATCCCACTGCTAAACTGAAAAGTTCATAGAAGAAGACTTGGAGAATTTAAACCAAGTTCAGCAGTGCACCAATAGGAGATCTACTAATTTTAAATTCTCCAGTATGCACTCTTAATTGGGCTGTATAACCTCAGCTGAAAGGTTGTACCCTTGATCAGCCTAAATTTACAACTTTTCCAACTTCTGAGGTTCATAAGTGAGTCAGAGATATAGGTGGGTCTTTGAATCACTCTACCCTTACTATTTCAGTTCTGAGATGGTGATCCCAGTTCTGAAATGGGCTTCCCTCATTATACAGTGCCCAAATCCGATTTGTGCGTGACTGCAGGGATAAATACAGACCAGTGCAATGCCCAAATTTATAATTTCAGCATGCATGTAACCCCTCTTTGGGTTCCACTGCTGAATTGTCACCTCTGGGGCAAGAACCCCATTCACATAAAGTTTGATATTCATTTTTGGGGAATACAGGGTTAGTCACAGGCCTGTATACTGTCCTAAATGTATGGACAACAAGCCTACAACATCAACCCAATTCCTACAGTTGAGTTTCTAATACAGGAACATCGAATTCCCTGTATGCAACCCAACACCCTGCTGTAAGAGGCTACAGGAACACTTACTAGGGTCTGAATACTGTCCTAACAGTATGGACAACAAACATACATAACAAACCAAATTTATATGAACAGCACAGACTTGCCAAATTTCCATGCAGAAAACCCATTTTCAAGTCTTGGGTGGCCAACTCCATAGCTACATCTCTCAATTTAGTTGTAGATGGATACAGGGACTACATAATGCCTATAACATACTTAATTAACACAGGTACAACATCTACCATGCACAAATTCAGTCCCTGTAGTTAATTTACCCAAATTCCAAGCATACAAGCTAAATTCCCCATCCCTGGGTTACTTATCCTTACACATTCAGCCCAAATCTGGTTGAAAGAGCTATAGGGACCACTACCAACCTATAATTCACCTAATTAACACAAGTATAGCATGCTAACATATATTACACAGCCCTTGCAACTGAATTCCTGCCAAATCCCAGTCATGCAGTCCAAGGTTCTCAATTCTGGGTGGCTGCATGCTTGGGAAACCTTGCTGAATTTCATTTTATACCTATTTATCCTACTGTACAGCAGCATAAGGATGAATGTTACCTCAAGGTGTGTGTACAGCAGCTACCATACTCCCTAATTTACTTGTTTCTTGCTTGAACAGCAACATGCAGCAGCAACAGGTATCAGTTTGGACAGCAACTCATGCATAACAACACAAGGACAGCAGCAACAGCCTCCAAGCATGAAATCCCCTTCTCCTTCTCTTTTCTCCTGTTCCTCTCCATCCGAATTTGGTCCATAAGTGAGAGAAATGAAAGAATGAGAAATCAAGACTCCAACTGTTGTACAACAAGTAAATGATGGTCTTCTCTTACCTATATGTGTATGTATAGTAGAGAAGTAAGCAACGGGATAGAAGGAAACATCAGCAGCTGAGCAGCAGCCATGTAGTAGCAACAGCATGTGCAGCCCCCAAAATTCCAGCCCAGACCAGCCTTCCATCCTTCTCTTCCTCTTCTTCTTCTTCTTCTTTCTTTCTTCTCCTCTCCCCCAAACGAAATTTGTGCTATGAATGAGGGAAATGAGAGGGAAATGGCTTATATAGTGGCTGATACATGATCCACTAGGGCCTGTTTGGTTGTTAAGTCCAAAAACTAGGAATGGCATTAATCATCAATGCTGCCATATGGGCCCACCTAATCATTTGCATGTTGAGTGCCATATGACCAGGATTGGATGCTCTTTCAGCCTATGTGAATGGTCGAGGTCGAGACATGCCTGAAAGGTTGTGGGACCCACAGAGCATTAATGTGATTTAGCTCCAGACAACACCATCAACAGGTGGCACCGATTGGCCGGTGGTCAGACAGGTTACCTATCGGTAATAGAAAAATTGTCCACCCAGTAGTCCCAACCGTTGGCTAACAGGTCTGACATGTGTATGACCTTCAGAATACCACCCTGACCTATTTCCTTCAGTGTATGACTCAGGTACACATGTAGTAGGCATGCCCACTGTGCAACCTTCACTGCCCAAATAGGTAGCCTAGCTGCCCTTAGTGCTTGCTATGTCAAAGCACCCGAGGCATGCAACTAAATTTTGATATAGGGCATCACATCAACTGGCGAAGTTCTCTTAATGTGTGACATGACCCACTAGGGGGTGGACTCAATTGGAGTTGGGTCATGTCACATATCATTAAACCATGTTTGGCCCTATAGGCTGGGACAGCAAGGGGCCATTCCCGAGGCTTGAATATAGGATATGTGTATGGGCTATTGAGGTTTGTATAAGTTCAGCCGAGAACCTATACTATGGAATGTTAGGCGTTAAATATTTAGGAACCTAAACTACCAGAATGAGGATATGAGGTTGATCATTGGAATCTATCGTACTTTGTGATTGGGTATCGAGGTGAGTGGGTGTCAACTTTAATTTGCAGAGTGTTTTTGCATTACTTTTTCAGTTTGTATGGACATGTCATATGTTTGTTTCTTATATATCTTTTTTTTTTTGTATAAGTGATGTGAATCTATTAAGAAAAAGTCAGAATATACAAAGTAAGGCAATCTTATTTTCCTTCTATGGACAGACCAAAAGAAAGGAAAAAAAAAACTCTTTGATACCAAGGAGGACAGACCCTGCATTACAAACGGAACTCAAAAGGAACATTACAATCTGTAATAAATCTTAAATTCAGAATCATCTCTAACTAAACTATTCAGCTCATCTGGGAAATCCTGAGCCTGAATAATAGTCTCTCCTTGACCAGTTGCATAAGAGGCCATAAAATCAGCTGGTTTATTTGTCTCCCTCCAAACATGCTTGAATTCCTTTGTTTTTAGAGATTTTGAGATATTTAGGATCTCACTTCTAATGACTCTGGCTTGCCATGGGACCTTCTACTACACCATTTAACATATCAATGGCCAGTTTTGAATCTGATCAAATTGATACCTCCATGATATTCCTCCCCACACAAATACTTTTTCCTCTGAGAAGCCTTTAATTCCAGCCACAATATACTTGTAACATCTCCCATTCCCACAGAAGCTACAATGGGCTTCCCCATTCTATATCGAATCAGCCCTCCATAGGATGCCTTATCATGTGTAAGGGCCCCATCACAATGCAAAGCTACATTCTCTCAGGTGGCTGAAACCAACAACAAGCTCTAGGGATCACTGTTTTCCAAGTGACTTTGATTCCTCTATTTGTTACTAAAAACTGATTTATAGGGTTGCATTCAGCCATAAAATTCATAGTTAAGCGTTTCATTTTTACTTCTGAAATTATGGCTTCCATAATCTGTAGAGTAGTTCGGATTTTTTATTTGAAAATCCTAAAGTTTCTTTCCTACCATATGTGTTGTATTGCGGCACAAAAAGGCGCTGATGCGGTCGTTTGGTAGTAAGGCAGTCCGCCGACTCATGGGGAGTGTGAAAGGCGACCACCTTATACACTAAGTCGCTGAAAGGCGTGAAAGGCGACGCCTTATAGCACCTTAGTGTATAAGGCGGTCGCCTTATGTACTCGATATTTAAAAAAAAAAAAAAAATTTGTTTTTCTTAAGATTCCAAATTACATATTCTCATTGGGAGGTGTATAAAGTCTGATGCACAGGTGATGCATTGGATCAAAAATCATATAAAAAAAAACCCTTACCATAAAATTAAATAAAAAAAAAAAAACCAAAACCAGTCAAAATCATGCCTCATTCTCTCTCAGTCAGTCAATCTGCTACTTTGCCTCCAAAACTCAAAACCCCAAGCCCCAGCGTCTGACGATCATTCTTCGACGACTTCTCCTTCTCCTCCGATAGATTTCGGAGCCATCTGGTGACATCTGACAACATCTGGCGACATCCGACAACATCTGGCGACAGCCGGCTCCTTCGATTCTTCTCCAGCGGCATCTCCTTCTCCTTCGATAGTCTTCGGCAACCTCCGGCTTCTCCTTCTCCTTCGATTCTTCTCCGGCGGCATCTCCTTCTCCTTTGACAGCCTTCGGCAACCTCCGACTTCTCCTTCGATTCTTCGCCAGGTATGTTTTAGTTTGTATTTTAAATTTCTGAGTTGTGCATGTTTTTGTTTCTCTTTTCTTCTTTCTTCTCCATGCTTCTTCCTTCTGCGTATGATTTTTTTTTTTTTCTTCCTCTGCTTCTTCCTTCTTCGTATGATTAGTTTTTTTTTTCTTCCTATGGTGACAAAGATGATTGGTTGGTTGATAAGTGTAGGTTCAGGTTTTTTTTTTTTTTTTAATAACATTAGGGCTTAACATATTTATTAAAATAATTTTGGAGACATTACAGTCTGATTACAACCTTCTTATTCTGATTACCTTTTAACATTACAGTCTTAGACAAAGAGACAAGTTGAATCCAGTCATCTATAGAAACAATTGGTGGTAGCAGTGGGGGTGAAAATACAAGTACTGCTGCTACTGCACAATCAACGATTGATCCAAGCAAGGATCCGAAAAGGAGAGCTAAATCAAATGATCCTGGATGGAAATATGGGTATTGGCCTGACGTATCAGACAGAAATTGGATTAAGTGTACCCTTTGTGGGAAGGATATCAGGGGAGGAATAAAACGATTGAAGCAATATCTTATTGGTGGCTATGGAGATGTAGCCAAGTGTGTGAAAACAACTGAAGCAATTGCTAAAGAGATGAGAGATGCAATATTGAAGAACCAGAGGAAGAGGAACCTTGATTGTTTGGATGATTTGGATGTTAGTGATGAACCTACAGAAGTAATGGGACCACAACAGAATATAGTATCCGATTTGGGGCTCTCATTTCCTATCCCTAGCTCTGGGATAACTTCAAGAAGAAATAAAGCTATCATTCAAACACAATCCAAACAACAAGTAAGGGGTCCCATGGATAAGCATGTGAGGAGGACTCCTGAAGAAGTGGTTGCAGATAGGCGGGATAAAGGTTCATATCAGACAACAATGGAGAACCGAGTAAGAGGAGAAGAAGAAAGAGATAAACTTCGTTCTTACTTTGCAAGGTGAGCTTATGAGAGTGGCGTTCCATTTAATGCTTTGAAATTAAGGAGTTTTGAGGAATTGGTAGAGGCAATTGGTCAATATGGACCAGGTTTCAAGCCCCCTTCAATTCATGACTATAGGGGGCCTCTATTGAAGTCTGAAAAGGATAAAATTGATGAGTTGAAGGTGAACTATCAAGGATATTGGAGGAAACATAGATGCACACTCATGTCAGATGGGTGGACAGACAAGAGAGGAAGGCACCTAATTAATTTTCTTGTCAACTGTCCGGAGGGGACTTTTTTTTTGGGGTCTGTGGATGCATCTAGCCAATCACAAACAGCTGAAATGTTATTTAAGCTACTTGATAGTAAGGTTGAAGAGATTGGTGAAGATAATGTGGTTCAAGTAGTCTCTGATAATGCTGCCAACTATGTTGCAGCGGGTCGACTACTAATGGAGAAAAGGAAGAGGTTATTTTAGAGTCCATGTGTTGCTCATTGCATAGACCTTATGATGGAGGAAGTAGACAAATTACGCTCTTATATGTCTGTTATATTGAAGGGCAGGAAATTGACTGCATTCATCTACAGGCACACTCGTCTTCTTGAAGCCATGAGGCAAAAAATAAGGAGAAGACTTAGTGAGGGCTGGAGTGACTAGATTTGCCTCTTCCTTTTTAACACTCCAGAGCTTATACAAGCACAGAGAATCTTTGAAAAAATTATTTGTTGATGATGAATGGTCCCGTTCTAAGCTTGCATCTACAGAGGCAGGGAAGAAAGCTTCTGAGACTGTGTTTGCTACAACATTCTAGAATGGTGTGATGGATTGTATAAGAGCATCACAACCTCTTCTTCAACTCTTGAGGATTGTAGATGGTGATGAGTTGCCTGCTATGCCTGAAGTATATATGGCAATACAAGTGGCAAAGAAGAACATAAAAAAAAAAAATTTGGAGACGATGAAAGGAAATGGAAGAAAATTATAGCGATTGTTGATCACCGTTGTGAGACTATGATGAATGGATCAATATATTTAGCTGCATTTTTCCTCAATCCAAACAAGTTCTTTAAGGCAATAGCAGATAATACTGATAATGAGTTGGACTTAGCTAAAAAAGCAAGTGATGCCTTCAATGATGTTCTTGTAAGGTTGGTGCCTAATGAGACCTTGCTAGATAAGATCATTGTCCAGGTTGACAAGTATACCACTGTTCAAGGAAGTTTTGCAAAGGACATGGCGATTAGACAAAGGGACAAGTTGAATCCTAGTAAGCATATTTCCTTTTAAAGTTCTAATTAGTTTAGAACTTTGTATGTTGATTTTTTACTTAACTTATTTTTTTATATTATATATTTATAGTCTCTTGGTGGTCTTGACATGGAAGTACTGCTCCTGAGCTTTCAAAGCTTGCATTGCGCATACTTGGTCTTTGTTGCTCATCTTCTGGTTGTGAGCGCAATTGGAGCACATTTGAATTTGTGAGTATTGACTATTGAGTTCTGAGTACAATAGTACATGTATTTCACTTAATATGGTTTTATTGAAGATAAGTAGACAACCTCATATTATTAATGTTTTTCAGATTCACACCAAGAAGAGGAATATGTTAGAGCATCAGCGGTTAAATGATCTTGTCTACATTCAATATAATCGCCGACTTCAAGCAAGGTTCCAAGAAAGAAAAGAACAATTTAGAAACTACAATCCATTGTTGCTCGATGATCTTAATTGGAGTAGTGAGTGGATGATTGGTGAATCAGATGATGAATTAGTGCATCCTGAGAATGATGTCACTTAGAGAGATGTTGATAGAGCACTTGGAGCATCTTCATCTTATCAAAGCCACAATAGACCAAGGAGGGCTCCAGCATCTACCAGTGGAACCAATCTTTGCTATACCCGGCGTGGTAGGAGGGTTGAGCTTGAGGATTCGTCAGATGAAGAAGTGGATGAGATGAGTGAAGAGGATATTCGTGATGATGAAAACATTGAGGATGATTATGGCATAGCTCCAAATGATGCAAGCCAGCAACAGAATGCAGATGAAGAAGAAGATTTTAATTTAATTACTGATTTGGATTGAAAGCCTTTGAGTCTTAGAACTTTGACGTATTTTGAGTCTTTAAACTTTAAAGTTTTTTGAGTCCTTGAACTTTTAAGTATTTGACTTTCATTGTTTACTAAATTCTTAGCATTTTAGTTTATTTTATGTTTTAGCTTCATTGAAGTTTAAAGTTTTTTAGAATGATTAAGAATCCCCAGGTTAGTCACTTCTCATCCATTTAATTTGGCATCTCGATTTTTACTTTCGATGTATTTTAATTCTAAGTTCTTAATTACTTCTTTGACAGGAGTAGAAATATAGTGGATGACCTTAGGGCTTAGGCACTCATTATGGCATCATAGAGGTAAGTATAATAAATACTTGTATATTTTATGTCTTCTTTTCTTTATATTTATAATTTTATTTCATAATTATGTATTTATATTATATGTTAATATGTTATGATGATTGATGATTGAATATTGATGATTGATGATTGATGATTGATGATTCATAATGAATTGATGATGAACTTAGTTTATTCACTTTATTGATTTGTTTTTTTGATGAATATCTTACATTGGTATGAATATAAACATTTAATATTTATTTAGCATATGAGTAATAGGATTCAACTAGTATTTGAGTCAAATAGATTGGTTTTATAAAAAAAAAGTACACAAGAACACTTTAGTCAATAAGGCGACACTTTATGCTCGCCTTATTGCTAAGGCGACGCTTTATGCTCGTCTTATTGCTAAGGCGCTCCGACAGACCGTCAAACGCCTCTGTCGCACCAGCGCCTTAAAAACTATGCTTTGAGAGGATCATTATCATGAAATTCATTTTTTACCCACAATGCAATTTCCATGACACTATCAAATTTCTTCCCATTTTGAATGCATAGTAGGGCAACCTTCTCCCATATAGCATTAGTATACTGACATTCAAAAAATAAATGGTTCCTACTTTCCATACCTACCCAATAGAAAATGCATTGGGGACTAATGTTCATCCTCCTCTTGATGAGCTAATCTTTTGTTGGTAGAGCCTCAACTAAACATCACCAGGTTGTGAATGAATGTCGAGGTATGTTGCCTTCAAACATACTGATTTCTTCCAGTCCAACTTTCTCTCCTTCCTCCTTACTATCTCCCATGCTGATTTAGTTGTAAACACACCTGTAGGATCTCCTTTCCAAACCACCAAGTCCTCGTCACCATAGTGAAGTCTAGGGATAGTTTGAAGACATCCCCAAGCTTCAATAAGATCAAGAGTTGTAGCTGGAGTAGGCAACCATTCCCCATTCCTTAAGATTTCATCAACTGTAGCAAGATGAGACAAACCAGAATCATATCTTATTCTTTCCCCAAATTTCTTAATAAGGATACCCTTAGGATGCCAAGAATCTAGCCATACCCCAGTGGCTCTTCCATTGCCTACCATATGCATAATAACACCTTCCACCTTGTCCCTATATTTCAAAATCTACCTCCATACCCAAGAAGCCTCACTAGCAGCCTTTACAATCCAAATTGTGTCCTTCTTTAAGTACCTTTTGTAAATCCAGTCCACCCATATGCTCTTCCTATGAGAAGCAATCCACCATCTATGCTTCATAATTCCAGCAACATTCATGTCTTTCACTATTTTCAGCCCTAAACCCCCCTCCTCCTTAGGTTTACATACAGCATCCCAGGAAATTAAAGTGTCTTCTTTTCCAAAGAGGGACCAGACCATAAAAAATTCAAAAAAAAATTGACTCCACCTTTGCTATAAGACTACTTGGTAATGCAAAAATACCTAACCAGTATATATAGCATCCTTGTAGAACTGAGGAAATCAACTGCAGTCTTCCAGCATATGAGAGAAACCTTGCCTTCCATCCTTCAAGCATATATTGTGGATATATTGTGAAATGTGGATATAGTATGTGGATTTGTGGAGGTAAATTCCCAAGATGGGACACGGTGAGGCCAAAGGGGGATTCCAGCACTGTGTGCCCGGTGTATGTGGATTTTGTGAATGATGTATAGTGATAGTACCTACATCATTTAGAATACATATGGTTAGGATATCAAAATTCAAGTGTTACACACCTTGCTAGTAGGGGTTAGGTACTGGATAATCCCAAAAGGATGGTATATTTGACAAGAATACCATGTCCACAGTACGACAGACTGTACTCAGAGGTGGACACACTATGGGTGATCGATGTGTAGGATTCTAGGACCATGGGCTATAGGGGTTACCTTTGGTGGTTTGCAGGGTGACCGATGTGTAGGGTTCCTGGACCTGTAGACTTCCGGCTTGCAACTATCTTATATCTCTGAAGCCCGACGTGCTGGGGAGGGGATACCACTAATACCAAGATTATAGACTTAGTAATGAAAATAGAAAAGTAGTGTAGCCAAATGGATTCACATGCATCATATAATTGTATGGAGCATGCATTGCATCATTTGTACTGCGTGTGTTTGCCTACACAACCCTCATTGGGTTTTTGAAGCTCATCCCATATGGATTCTTCTTTTTAAATGGTGGAACTAGTGCTAAGGCAAGATTGGATTTCAATGGCGATTGTGAGGCTTGTGTCTGTGAGGCACATGGATGCTGATGGACGTCACTTCACTTTTTCTTTTGATGTAAATATTTATAAGTTATGTAAGATGTAATAATTATACCTATGTGTTGTTATTAAATGGGTCTTGAATACTTATAATTTATCATTTTAGTGTATGGGTAAATGTATGATGATTTTATTAGCTTACTATAATATGTAGTTATGATCTTTGTGGCATTTGTGAGTTAAGTTACTACATCTGTGATATTGGTAGAGGTAGACTAATTGTGTTTGAGAATCCAGTGCTACATACCTTAGCCTATTGGAGGCTTGGTTTGACACATAAATGGGTTAGGATTAAACAGAAACAATCCACAAATGGTACCAAACGCAACCAAAAAACTTTTTAGGAGAAACAATAAAAAATAAGAATGATACCAAAGAAGGCCGAAGATAATGATCATAACACACAAGGAAAGAATGACCAAGACATTGAAGATCATGATCATGTCGCATAAAGAAAGTGTATTGAGGATAACAATCATAACAAATAAGGGGAGGATAATCAAGAGATTGATAAGGATGATCACATTGAACATATTGATCTCCCACCACCAACCTTCCATAAGTAACAAGTAAATACTTTACATTGATTGCATTGATTATTTCCTTTTAGTATAACATTGTATTACTTTTGTACTAAATTCTATTTAAGGAAAAATCTTCTTCTCTACTCTCATGAGAGTGATAGAGAGACATTTCAAGCCTTCAGAGATGGGCCCAAATTTTAAAGAGATGTAGTCCCCTAGGTCCGATACTCATATTTTAAGTTTCAGCCCTATTAGAGAATTGCATATGATAAAATAGAGCTTCGCAACATTAGGGACAAGACTAGTGTGTCTGTTTGCAAGAGCTGTATTTGGTTGCAGTCTTTCTCTTTTGGTTTCACAGGTTAGTGACGTTAAATTTCAAAAGTAGATTGAGAATTGGTCCTCCTTTGCAACATTAGGGAAGAAACGATCTAAGGAGATCAAAACTCTGCTCTTTTATCTCTTGGTTCTTATCGTGTGCTCGAAATAAAAATGTTTTTGCAAGGAAGGACTGGACCCCTACAGATGTGATAGTGGCTGCCCAAAGAGCTTGAGAAGAATATCTCTCTGTTGGACGACTTATAAAAGGCTCTATTGCTACTTCAGTGACAACATTGAATCTAGCATGGCAGGCCCCGCCAATTGGCTTATTTAAGTTAAACCGTGACACATCATATCACCAAGAAAGGAAGAAGGGAGGGGTGGGTTTTGTGTTTTGAAATCACCATGAACATCCCCTTATAGTAGTGTCAAATGACTCAAACCCCACCTCTTTTTGCAATGTAAAGGTAGGGGAGGTTTTGGCGATCATGGAAGGTCTCTTGGAAGCTCTTTCTGAGGGAGTAGATCGTCTTCTAGTGGAGAGTGATAACCAAGAGGTGATATCATATTTGCAAGACACATCTAAAGAGTCGGCCATATCAGTACCTGAGGTTATTGAAGATATTAGACACCTCTCTACTTACTTTGATTTTTGTAAGTTCCAATATATTCCAAGGGCTGCTAATGTGCTAGCAAATACCCTTGCAAGGAGGGCCCAATCTATTATGGATAGGATTGTTTGGCCAAATTCCAATCCTTGCATATCTGATCCAGTTGCAAATGGCAGGAGTGTAATCTGTATTCATGAATAGATCTTCTTTCTACCAAAAAAATAGAACTTTGAAATCTAGGCTTTGAGATATGCATATAAGTGGTAGTGGTCAAAGTACTATACACATAAATGTATATCCTTGGAGATGATTTTGTACTTAAGTGAATTAGGATATTTCTGGAACATGGAAAATTTAAATCACGATCTCTCTATCCAATGGTCAGATAGCCGCATTTTATGTGTATGAGAGGTTCCTTCTGTGGGCGTCTAAGAAAAAAAGTTCCAAAAGATAAAGGTTGTATACAAAGGCAAAGTTCCAAAAGATAAAAGTTGTATACAAAGGCTTTGGAGTGTAGATCAAGTCTTTATAAGAGAATGATTCTCGTACGGTATTTGATTTACTCATGGATTCCATTTAATCTCTCTTCTTTTAATTGGTTTTTCTTTTGAATGGAGTCCATGTGTAAATCAAACACTGCACAAGAATGGTTCTCGTACGAGGACTTGATCCACACTCAAGGCTTTGAACTGAAAACAAGTCTATCCATTTCAGGGGGAAAAAAAAGTCTAACCCACTTAATCTTAATCTCAAGCTCATTTTTTATTCCATTTTACCAATCTCCATCCTCTTCCACCAAATCTCCCCCACCCCCAGCAACCAAATGACAAAACAATAGAGACAGAAGTGTTAAATAACTTAACATTGCCTTGTCGATTAGTGGACTCTCTCTCCTTGTGAGTCGTTACGCAAATAAGATGGTGAACTATATCTGGAGCTTGGGATTGCAAGGCACTTTTTATGTTGCGGATGCGATAAGGGTAAACCCAAGGGGTGGTTCAGCTGGAAAAGACGTTTCCTCACAATTAAGAAGCCATGAGTCCTACCTCTCAAAAAAAGAAAAAGTTAAATTTCAGTTTCAAACTTTTTAAGCCTCTTTAATTATTCTCTCTCTTGCAAATTTGAGAAAGTAAAAAAATTGGTTAAAAGAAAAAGAAACTAATGTAAAATTCAACTCGTGTTATACAAATGTTTGTTATACAATAGTAACAACATCAAAGCCTTATCCCAACTTAATGGGATCAACTACGTGAATCAAAGCAAGGGGCAAGAAAAAGGATAAGTAAAAGTGAAAGTAAATAGATCATAAAAATTCTAACGAAGTAGAACTCAACAAGTGGGGTCTGTTACCCAGATCTTGACCCATCAATATGCTCTAATCGATGGCATACTTGGAGCAAGACCTAATTTGTGCATGTCTTTCCTCACCAATTCTCCTTTGGTCACTTTTTGGCATATCCCTAGCTCTTTTACATCCTTCTATTTGGATCAGAGCATTCCTCCTTGTGCATTTGATGACCTCTGTTGAACATGATTATACCTTCCATCTGAAATGTGTCACACCTTGCCCCAAATATGGCTAAGGTATGCGGCATTGGATTTTCAACACAGTCAGCCTGACAATACCCAGGATCACAGATGCAGTATGATAACCAAACCCATTTCACAAGTCATCTAATAAATCAGAGTATGCATATAAGATCCGTAAAACATAAATAAGTGTGGTGACCAAACTACTATGGTATCGAATAATATGATTACAAACCCATAAATCCCATTCATATAAATATTTAAAACCTTACAACACATTCTGCAATAATGCGTTATGTACACATTACCTTAATCATCTGACCAGCATGTGTCCAATAACTACACCTGGATATCCGAACTGTCTCTGTCGTGCCCAAAGCTGTAGTTCCAATATCTAAAAAGACGATACCAATGGAGGTGAGCTAAACAACTCAGTGAGGGGTGAGCACACAAGAACACACATACACATCATGAATGCCATCACAAGCTCACAATATCATACCACATGTTCCATATGCAAGATCCACATGATTCATTTATTAGTCTATTTTCCATTCTAATTACTAAGGCTCAGTATCTATGGGTATAAGTGCTATAAGCAATGTAGGTGGCATTCCCTACCATGTACGTTGGGCCACAGGAATACAAACTCATTGCAAGCAGGAGTTACCCAGTCCTGGTCAGAGCCTCAGTCCCCCATGGTTTGACTGTTATGCATACAGTACGTTGTACCATGTTGTGCCCTCGCAGGATACAGTACATCGTATCCGGGTGTAGTAGTCCTCTGCGACCTACCACCGAGTGGAATTAGCCAATACCTTATCCCCTATTAGCAAAGGGTTATAGCACTGGGATGTGATCCTAACCATATGCATCTACAAGCATCCAACTCAATCATAGCATCCATCACAACCATCTGAGGCCATAGATGTAAGACTGATCTCTGAGCCCACGGTACCAAACAAAACCTTGGCCACACCGTGCCATAGACTAGCAATATTACATCTATTGCCACATACATACCTCTATGGTCCTAGTTGTAAGACTGACCTCTAAGCCCATGACACCTGACAAAACCTCAGCCACACCATGCCACAGACCGTCAATATTATATCCATTCCCACATAGAAATCACACTACTCATCCACAAAAACCTCGATCACATCCAAATCGGTAAAACATGCATCATGTGAAAATTTATACATTTTTATACAAAATAAATGAATAACAAGTTTCATCACATTTCCACATGTGCAGACAAAATGAAAACATATAAGAAATACTCCGTAAAAACAAACCAAACACCCACTCACCTGATTTCCCGAATCCAATGTTCTTTCGCTAAATTCCTGATCATGAGTATCTTCACCGGGTATATTGCAGGTTCCTAAGTAACCATTTTACATTTGAGTTAAATTCCATTGTTATTAACCTTTTATAAATCTTACTTTTCAAATCTCATTTGGATCTATATTCTAGATTCTTTACTCTGCCGATAAGAAGCACACTGGCCCCAAGTCAGTATTTCACTCCAGTTGACCGGACTGGTATCTAGTCCAGCTCCTGAGGTCTGGGTAGGTTATCTAGTCAACCTACATAGTCATTAAGCCCATTCTTGGTCTACTAGATTGGATTCACAAGTGTTTAACTCATAATTGCCCTACTGGATATGTCTGCACTGCTCTTAGCTCATAAACGTGCTTGGATAAGGTCCCAAGCATAGGTAGGGGAAATACTGATATTTCACTACCCAACACCTTCTATAGCATTTTCTTTCCCCTTTTTAGGTCATAGAGCATGCCTTCACATGGCTTAACCATTACTGAACAAGTAAGGTTATACCTGTACAAGCTATAGGGTTACAGCCTTCAAAGCTCCTTACCCACCCTATTCTGTCAGGGACCAATCGGCTAGCCGGTTCCCCTAGTAAAATTGGTTGTTATCAGCCTAACAGCCCTGCCTCTCTTGGCAGAATTGTGCCAGGTGGTTCCAACACCTGAATTTCATTGCATCCACTTCATTACCTTAGAAACAAATTCCCCAAATCAATTTGGGTCTCGGAGCACTGTCTTGGTTCAATTAGGTCTCAATTTACCCAATTTGCTCCCTGAAAGGGTCAGCAAAACCTTCTGCCTGTCTCTGGGTAAAAATTTCGGTCAGGTAAGAGTCTATCCCACCTTCAATTTCATTTAATTTTACTCAATTTGGAAAAGCCCTATGGTTTAGGGTTTATGGGACAAACCCTCCGTCACTTTGGGTTCCATTTGGGTTCAGGGATTGGGCCTTTTGCTGTGGGAGGGTGTACTGAGTTCCCATGAGCAAATTCCCTCACCCAATTTCATTTATATAATAACCCTAACCATGGACGATTCCTATTCTAGCTCAAATCACAAAGATGGATTAAGGGTTTTACCTTCCTGAAGTTCCTAGGAGGTGTAGGCAAGTTTACATGCACCTGTCCAGCTCTAGGCATCTATTCCAGTTGTGGCAGCACCTTGGAAACTTCTTCCAACTATTGGCAGCTTAAGGAGGTGCATGAACAGTAATAGCAGCAGCCATACAATAGTAGGAACAGCATGAGTAAACAGCAGCAAGAGGGCTGCTGCACTCTCTTTCTCCTTCCTTCTCTTTCCTTTTCTTTCTTCCTTCCCTTCTTCTCTTTTCTTTTCTTCTTCTCCCTTCTCTGTTTTCATTCTATTTCACAGCAGCTAAGAGGAGAGAATAGCAGACTCCCCCCCCCCCCCCTATTTATAAGCTAAACTAGGGTCTGTTTGGCAATTACATTTTGTAAAAACACATTTTCCTCAGCATTTAAACTTAAATAACTTAATATAGAAATTAGGGTTTGACATAATTCCAATTGCATTAGGGCTCTTAATAATTCCCTAATCAATGGTAGAAATGGGTGGAGTAACCTTGCAAAGTAGTGGGGCCCACAAAGGAAAAATGCCAAATCTGGGCATTCGGCCAGTTGGCCGGTTGGCAGGGGCCTATCCCATCGATTAGCCCTTGCTGGCTTCCCTGCTATCCTGCCTTCACACCATGATATCCTATCATGTGTGGGGCCTTCCCAACACCTAAAATAAATCAATTCCCTTACCTGTCCATCACTTTCATTCATCCACCCATTCTCATCATTATCTTTTAACTTTTGGTTGTAATTCATTACCACCACCTTCAAGATTGAGTGAGTTCTGAATTTAGGATGTTATAAAATGACGTTCCCGAAGCTTATCATGGATTGGGGCAGCTCCCAAGTCCGCTCTAATGCTTTCATTCCTTACCTTATCCTTCCTAGCTTTCCCACAGATCCATCTTAACATTCTCATCTCCACTAAACACAATTTACCAATTTGCCTATCTAGGGCCAAAAAAATTGGTCTATTTTATTCAATTTTTCATTGAAGTTATTATAAAGATTGTGTATTCTGGGTCACATTCTTAAGTTCCCAAATTATTTACAATTTTATTTTTTTTTAAATTTGATGAATTTTAAAATTTTAAATACAAGAGCAATATATATGCGGCCCCCCCACAACATAACGCTCACCCAGCACCCCAAGTGAAGCAAGAGATCAATCCCAAGCCTCCTACCCCTACCAACTGCTAGCCAGGGGTATCACCAACTAAGCTAACATACAATTGTTTTCATGTACAAATTTTAATCTTCACCAAACAATTAATTAACAAAACTTTCAGAGCTGTGATCGCCCTCCTCTCAGCCTCTATATATTCATGAACATTGACAATGTCAATCAGTGATGTGTGAGACTACCATCCAACCCAGAAGACTAGGCCAGATTTGTTACTGATTAGGAGAGTGGCTCGGTAGGTCCAAGAACAGAGACTACTATCAAACCTCCCCTTCAAAAAAAAAAAAAAAAAAAAAAAAGAAGTCTTCTAATAAAACAAAGCTTAGGTTAGGCTGTAGGTCTCATAAATTGACATATCTAATACAGTCTAAGAGAGCGTCAAAACCAGGTTACAGGATTGGAAAGGAGTTGGGCATCATACGTACAAGTTTTAGTTGGTCTAAACACGAATATATTTATAATTTGGGAAAAGTTTCTATCACACCTGCACCCGAAATCCTTGGGAGATTCGAGGCTTCAATGCCACATGAAGCAATAAAATTTCAGTCTTGCTCAGTTACTCCAGGAAAGTGCATTTTTGTTGCAGCTCCTCGTTAAAAAGTTCAAATTCAGTAAGGCATGTATTTGTGAAATTTCCTACTGCCTATGAGGCCCAAATATGTCGGCTATGTTTAGGTGTACGGGGAATTAAAGGGAAGGGAAATTAAATTTTCATACTTAAAAAAGAAATTAACCATGTGACTTTTAACATTAATTTCAAATCATTCCACATTTGGTTATAAAATTTTACTCTTCTTTACATCCAAAACCCTTTGCTATAATTTGAAAAAAAAAATTTACATTTAAAATATATCATTACTAAATATGATTAAAAAAATTAAGTAATTTATACAATCATATGGGATAATGATTATAAACATTTCTTTTTAAAGTATAGAAACAATTATAAAGCAAATTAGATTCTGTTAAAAGAATACAAGTTTAGATATCCTAGCTTGGTGGACCAAAAGATGGAATTGAAGCTGGAACTTGACACATGGATGATTCCGTCCTTAGAGATGACCGACCGGCTTCCCAGATATTGTTTTGGGTGCAAAGCAAAAAAATCAGGATTAAAAAGGGGAAAGGGGAGGGGGGTGGTAGAAAGAGAGTTGGGTATTCCCTTTTTATTATTGGGGAGCATTCCATTGTGATTTTCTTTCATTATTTTTTGGTAAAATAAAATAGGTAGAGGGTTCCTTAAAAGGCAGCGTGGTCTTTACACCAGCGCGGGAGCTAATTGAAACACGGGAGGGATTTCTGCATTTCATGAGGGGTGGCACGGTGCCCCCCACTAAGTTTGGGCACAGGAGCCACACTACCTTTTACGTTTCTTTTTCCCTATAAATAACAATAAGCTTCATATAGTTGGGATAAGGCTGGGTTGTTGATGTACAAATTAACATTCAGCTTCATATAAAACACATTCCTCCACCCCCAAAAAGAAATAAACCAACAACAATGAAAACTATTTGCAAGCCGGTATCAATTTACTGCATCCCCAAACAGCTTCAATTAACTTTCCCAGCACCTACATAAGATGTAAGATCTATTCCTTCGCAGGCTCCCCCACCCCCAAAACCGCCACCCGAAAAGAAAAAAAAAAAATTTACAGAAACAATTATGGTCTAAAAAATTATTTTGCACCTGGATAATTCGATCATCTAGGTGTCATCTCAGTGATGGTGAAAACAGAACTTTGCAGCTGGGTGGTAGAGTCGATAGATGCTTTATTCAATGAAGGCAGTGTTCCACTGAGCCCTCCTAATTCTTGAAATATACCTGGGGGAGTCAGTTCCTTCTCGTTGAGCCAGATGTGTCTAGAGAGCATGTCAACAACTTGTGTCATTGTAGGCCTTCGGCCAGCTGCTTCTTGGGTGCAAAAGAGAGCTACCTTAATGTACCTAAGGACTTCTTCCTCCGAGAACTCTCCTAGCTCTTGGTCAAGCAGCTCTAATAATTTTCCTTCTTCATAGAGTTGCCAGGTCTGTCGATGCATAAAATTAAAGATTAGAGGAGATACAAGATAGGCAAGGACAAAAGAACGAAACAGTTGGGATGAATCATTTAGAACATGAACAAGGCATGAGAGTGTTTGTTTTTCCATCACAGAAAACAGACTTCAAATTCCAACTGAACAGTTCACAATGGAGCCCATCAAACGGGAGGCTGGTAGGAAGAGAAATGCCTTTCAATGTCGGCAACGTAGGCTGAGCGAATAATTGTTTCATTTGTCATTGATATTTTAAACTGACATTGAATTATTGAAATGAGGGAGGACAGAAACAGAACTCAATAGCTCAGTCCAAAAGAGGGCTGAAGGGGAAGAAAACTGAAAGGAGGAATACCCTAAGCAGGTAAATAAGTTGTAGTAGTCTGTGAAATCCAACCAATGGTTTAGTAAATATATACATGAAAGGATAGTACATGGATAATTTTGAATGGAAGTATATCAGCCGTTTGTTGAAAACAGAGGTTGGAAATTGGACAGTCACCAATAATTTCAAATGAAAAACCAGAATCCCTAAAACAAAAAATTTAACTCAAAAAATGAATTGGTCCAAAAAATAATGAGAGAAACAGCTCAAGACTTTTTGATGTTACTTCTGAGAAGATTGCCAAATTTTACCAAGGGAAATTGACCCACCCATTCCAGAAGAAGCTTCTGGGTCCCTCCCCAAGTCACCTTTGTACTGCTTCTACCGCTTATTATTTCAAGCATGAGGACCCCAAAGCTATATACATCAGCCTTCTTGGTTAACTGACCACGCATCGCATACTCTGGTGCCAAATAACCACTGCATGAAACAAGACGATGTAGATTGGATGTCAAAAGTGTAGGAGCCAACAAATCAACCATCTCAGCTTAAAGCAAGGTTCAGAATTTGTATTATATTTCAGTTGCAAATTTGATTGGCCGTTTCGGTGGTCAAACTGTCATATTTTGGCATGAAACTTCGAGAAACTTTAATTAAGCATCTCTAGACATATTAAAATATTTACTTTGGATCCTAGGTTGCTAGCTATTGTATGTCGTACCTGTTGTATGCTTTCATGTAACCTATTCTACACATAATTTAGTATTAGAATATCAAAAATTCAATTAAAACTAAATATGCATTATGAATATAAAATAAAAAAAAAGCATTTCATAATTATAAATAACATTACAAGGTAGATGTACTAATATGATACATGTTACATGTCACATATTACATAAATACTTTTTGAGTACAAGTTACATGACTGCATGTTATATATTGGACCCCTCTACCCATCCTAGCACCATGTAGTTTCAGGAAGGAGCAAGACCACTAGATGATTGTTAGTGCTGAGTCGACACAACTGGAAAAATACAGAAAATCAGAAGCATTGAATTAGTCCCCAACACCTTGTTCCACCAAGAAGTGTAGGTGATTTGGCCAAAAAGCATGAAACCTGGGATTTCAGGGGTTTTTTTCTCTCTTCCTTTCAAAACTCATGAAATGGGTCAAAATTCAATCAAAATCTTGAATTTATAACATTGCTTTGTATCATTTTGCCAAAACAATGCTGAAATTTCAGCTGAAATCTGGTATCCCTATTAGAGTCAACCCCTGATTTGTTTCAAGGGTTCTTGAAAACTGAAATATTTCATGAAAATTTTCAACCGAAATATCGTACCATGATTAAGAGATAAGACTCACCGTCTTCCCCAAGTGGTCTATCCAAAATACTATGATAGTTTCAGACAACAAAACTGGTTGAGAACAGTTTTGCAGTAAGCCTAATCACTTTACAATGAAGGTTACTCTGGAGCAGAACACACAGCACTACTCCATGACAGCAGGACAAACAACGAAAGATCAAAAAAACATCAACTAATTCCCCCCCCCCTCCCCAAAAAAAAAAAAAAAAAAAAAAAAAACAAAAGGTCTCGTCTGAAATTATATACTACATATTGCATGGTTATGAAGGTCCCTGACAGTAAAAAGTTCGACGACCAGCGGGTGAAATCTATTGATGCAGGTGTCAACCTCATCACATTTGTTCTCTGACAAACTTTTCATGGCTTCCTCTTAAGTCTGAAACCTAGGTCTTTGACAAACTTGAGAAGGAAAAGTTCCTCTACATTTATGTCCAAGTGATACTCTATACGAAAAATCTATGAAACATCAAACACTCGCTCTATGAGGTGAAGTAACTTTGACTGACAAACAATGGAACTGTTGATAAGGTGTTGTTATTGAGAAGTGGTCATTGTTGTCAACACCCTCAGTGGATTCTCACACTCACTTGGTCTAGGAAGTTTATGGGGTGCAATGTCTAAAGCAAAGATGAGTCGTAGATTACAGATTTAATGTCAAGGATGTAACTCATTTCCCTTGTATCTTCACGTGTTCATTGGGTCCTAGAGTAGTAATAGTGAGATTCGTTGGAAATCAAGTTAGCTTTCATCTAGAATTTAGATCAGGTTGACCTAATTGATATATGGGTTGAAAGTTATGGTTCGGACAGCACATATGGTCTGTGAGCTTCGGATGTGATACCTCATGTCCAAACACAGCTGCTTGCCTCGGGTGCCAGGTCGTGGCAGTGCATTGAGGGAAGTTGGGCTGAATACTTAACCAGTGGCATATACACAGAGGGCAAGATTAACCTAATTTTCCTGTGTATAATAAGCCAGGTATGAAGCTGAAATAGGCCTACTCTGTGGTGATGTAGATAAGTCCCTTAATGGGCTTATTTTATTGCAAATAAGCTTTGGGTTGGGTTTTGTATGTTGGGCCTTTGATCCCGTGGGTTTTCTTTGTAGTGGGCCACTTTAATGGGCCTAAAATATGGGTAGAAAGTAGCAAAACGGGATTCAATTCATTAGTTTAGTTAGAGTCCTGTTTTGAGTCTATTTCCTTTGTTATTTCAGTTTTTAGTCAGTTTAGGTTTCTGTATTAGTGAATGACTAGTTAGTTACCTACTCCATGCTGGAGTTCTAGTCTAGTCCTGTTTAGAGTCCAACTTCTATTATATAAGGTCTAATCCGACTTGGAGTCTAACTCCCAGTTATGGTATGACTGCTAATCTGCCCTCTTATATAGAGGAGCTTATGTACTCTCAATTCTCATATTTGAATAATGAATAATTGCAGTCAATTCTTTAAACAACCTGGATAGCTATGGGTGAGATGCTCGAGCCGAGAGAGCCTATCCCAGCCCCACTTGTCTTGTTTTGTTCTTTCCTTTTCTCTTATTTTCTGCTGATGTTATTACCTACTGTTACTGTTTATTGTTAGTTCCCTACTGCTTATTGACATTGAAGAATCCTAAGAAAATCAGATCTATTCAGAACTTCAAAATCTTGAACCAACTAGCACCCATAGAGGAATTAGGAGAGAGATCGATCTCCTCTTCATTCCCCAATTGATCCCTAATCTGTCTGGCCTTTTCAGAGGGTGTTCACAACCACCCAAGGATCACTCAATACTCTTCTTGTTGCTGCCCCAGCATCCCTACTACAGTTCTAGAAGAATTCTTTTGGATTCTCTCTCTTAGGTCTGAAAATCAAGAAAGTACATAACTCCACAACCAGCAGTCGGAAGACTATCAACTTTGGAGGTTTTTGTACCATCCCTGGGCCCTACAATCCACCAAGTTTGCAGCTCAATTGGAGCCCCACAGACCTGGCGGCACCTCTCTCTCTCTAGCCCTATCGTAAGTCCTTCTCTCTCTCCTATCGGGTTGGGTTTTAGGTTGGTTTTGTTCCTGCATTGCTATTATATCCTTGGGGGTTTTAGGTTGGTTTTGTTCCTGCATTGCTATCACATCGTACCACAGGTTTGGCATTCCAGAAAGGTTCATCGAACATACCACCACTGGGTTATCCAACACCTTACCCCTATTGGCAAGGGGACGTAGCATAGGAAATGTCACCTAACCACAATATATTATATGCCTTGCATAATGATACAATTAGTATGAAATACGATACCAGAATCACCTGTCGGGCACATCGCATCTATTTCCAAGCCTAGCTAGCATCAAGCAGTTGAGTATGGACTACGCGATACCGGAATCACCATCGGCCACAAAGTGCAATCCACGACTATATCTAAATCTAATGCACATACACAATGCATGAATGCAACATCCACACGGCGATCACAGTACCAGAACCACCTCGGCCACGTCGAATCCCGCCTCACAATCCACATCTAACATAATCACATATCCAATTTCCACATTTCATAAACATAATGATTCGTCATAAATAACATGCCATAAGATCAACATAATCATATCAAAATTAAACAATCATTTAAATTTTCTAACACATGTGAGCAGTTCTAAAATATATCACTCATCCTAAAATAAAAGTCAACCATCCCTCACTTTGGTTGTAACTTGGTTGGATCGGGTTCTAAGTGTATCAACAGGAATCAACTAACGATCAGACTTGTTGTACGTGCTTGTCTCTGTCCTAGGTACAAGAGTAATCAGGTGTTAATGCTTGTCAGAAACATTAGAGGGGCCCCACAAGGGTTACACCCAAAGGGTACAAACACTATCAATTTCTGACAGCATTAGACAGGTCACCGAAAATATGAAAAATCCACCGAAAATATTAATGGTGTTTCCGGTGGCCATGGCAGAGAACTCATAAGAGCCTGGGCTTCATCGGAAATATGCCACCGGATCCAACCCAGGTTGTTTCCAGTGGCTGTTTCTGATAGATTCCCATAAATGAGCTGTGGGAGTTGGGGTTTTTTGACTCGAGCACGATTTTCAGGTTTTTTTCCATAGAGTTTGCAGGGGGTCTTCCCACCTCCACTTTAAGCTTTGGGAGATACGGTAACTGAACGGTTGAACTACTCATTTGGTCATAAGAGTTGCCGGAGCTCACCCGGCTTGGTTTGAGCTTGGGAATCACATGGGAGAGTGAAATGCACACTCAATTGAACTCCAAGAGGTGCCGAGGTCGAGGCTTACCCCTTCAATCTGGTGATTCACTCCCTTACTCAAGGACACTAGCTCAAATGAAGAAAAGAGAGTGGTAGAGGAAGTAGCACCTACCTCCCGTAAGATTCCGACAGCAGGATGCAAAGTCGGGAGCTAGGTCAAGCTCCTCCCTTCTCCTCCTTCCTCTTCTCCTTCCTTCTTTTCCTTTCTCTCTTCTCTTCTCTCCCGTCCATGTTTTTGGACAAGTGAGAAGTGAGAAATGACTCACTTCTATTTATAGTAAGTGAAATCCTTAGGGCCTGTTTAGTTGGTCCTTATCCGGTCCAAGTGGGTTAACCCGCCATTCGGGACACGTGGGCCCACCTCCTTAGACTCATAGGGAATACAAGTCATAAGGAAGGGTGTAGGAGAGTGCATGGGGTCATACGAGACTGACCACGATGTGGGTGGTGGGACCCATGGGCATTGGAACCCATTCGAGAGCTTAATGGGCACTGGATTCAGGGTCACCGGATTCAGCCCAGGTGTTTCCAATGGCCTTGTATCCGGTGGTCAAGGCAGTGTTGTGCCTTGATTGCCTGTTATCCCCACTTGGTCATTCCCTAAGGGGTTGCCCTAGGTTATGGCCATGTTCTTCAGACAATTTAGGTATGTGCCGGGACTCGGTAGGGAGGTGTCGGGTCACTTATCACTTGGGATCGAAAGACTTAAATCCTCTCCAGTTGGACTGTCATGAAATGCACAAGCAAGTGGGGTCATCCCTTCCCTTCTTGCAATGAGTTTCAGCGAGCCAAAACCCGTTGATACTCTGTATCTCCGGTCCGAGATCTACCACAAAAGTTCAAATTAGACTGGGTTAGGGTATGGGTGTAACATCCCCCACCTTACAAGAATTTCATTCTCAAAACGGAATATACCTATAAGTTAAACAATTCAAGGTATTGCTTCTTCATTTCATCTTCTCACTCCCAAAAGGATTCTTGCTCCGGGTGGTTCATCCACTTCACCTTGACGAATGAAACAGTACGATTGCGGAGGATGTGGTCCTTCTGGTCAAACAATCTTCTCTGAAAACTCTATTTAGGCATAATCCTCATCCAACTCATGGGGTACATATGTCAGAACATGAGTCGGGTTAGGTATGTACTTCCTCAGCATTGATATGTGGAAGACATTATAGGTGGTGCCCTCTAACTCTGGAGGTAGAGTTATCTTGTATGCCACCAATCTTATCCTCTCCAGTATGTCATGGGTCCCATATATCTAGGACTCAAATTTCCCTTCTTACTGAACCGCAACACTCCTTTCACTAGGGAGATCCGTTGGAAGATCTTATCTCCTACATCGAATTCCAGATGTTTCCTCCTGACATCAGCAAAACTCTTTTGTCTAGACTAAGATGCCTTGATTCTTTCTAACCACACCCACTTTCTCACTAGTGGCTTGTATCAAGTCTGGACCTAAGAAGTGTCGTTCACCAACTTCATCCCAATAGAGAGTAGTTCGGCACTTCCTACCATATTGTGCTTCGAACAGAGACATACCGATGGTGGCCTAGTAACTGTTGTAGGAGAACTAAATAAGAGAGATATGCTCATCCCAACTGTAACTCATGTCTAAGGCACATGCTCGAAATAGGTCCTCCAAGGTCTGGATAGTCCTCTCTGACTGCCCATCGGTCTGTGGGTGAAATGCCATGCTAAAATTCAGTTGTGTACCCATAACCTTCTGCACACATATCCAGAATTAAGAAGTAAATCTGGGATCTCAATCAGAGATGATGCTAACTGGTACACCATGCAGCCGGATGATGTTGTCGATATATAACTTGGCCAACTTGTCCATGGAGAAGGTTGCTTTAATTGGGATGAAGTGAGCTGCTTTAGTCAAGTAGTCAACAACTACCCAAATGGTATCCATACCCTTGTTAGTGCGGGGTAATCCTGTGACAGTCCATAGTGATATTCTCCCATTTCTACTCCGGAATAGGTAGTGACTATAGTAAGCCATGAGGTCTCTGTTTCTCTACCTTGACTTGCTGGAAAGTGAGGCACCTTGACACATGTGTGGATACATCATTCTTCATTCCCTTCCATCAGTAGGCAGCCTTTAGGTCCTTGTACATTTTGGTGCTACCGGGGTGGATGGAGTATGGAGAACTGTGTTCCTCTCTCAAGATAGTCTCTTAAGTCACAATCGCTAGGGACGCAGAACCTTCCTTTGAACTTAAGAATTCCCCCTTCGGTCAAGGAGAAATCCGGGTCCTTCTATTTCCCTTCTTTGCAGTTTGTAATCAGTTTCTGCAACTCTGAATCAGTAACCTGAGCTGCAGTAATTCTATCCACTAGGCTAGGCTGATAATGATAAGGTGACACCTTCCACTAGTAGCTTCAAATCTAGTTTCCTGGCCTCCTCGATGAGATGCTCATTAGTGGTCAGTGATGTAAGAGTCAGTGCCTGAGATTTCCAACTAAGTGCATCGGCTAATACATTAGCTTTCCCTGGGTGGTAGTGGATAATACAATCATAATCCTTCATCAATTCTAACCAATGCCTCTGTCTCATATTGAGCTCCTTTTAGGTGAAGAAATACTTGAGGCTCTTGTGATCACTGTATATCTCTCTTCTGACCATACAAGTAGTGACCGTCAAATCTTTAAGGCAAATATCACAGCTGCCAACTCTAAATTATGGGTTGGGTAGTTCTTTTCATACTCCTTCAATTGGCGGGATGCATAGGAAATGACTTTCCCATGCTGCATTAGCACACAATCAAATCCTAGTTTCGAAGCATCACTGTACACAATCATACCACCTGTACCGGTTGGAATAGTCAAGACTGGGGCTGATAACCAACTTTTGCCTTAGCTTGCTGAAGCTTTCCTCACAAGCATCGGACCAATCAAATTTCACGCCCTTTCATTTGAGTCGGGTCATGGGTGCAGAAATACGGGAGAAGTTCTCAATAAATCTCCTGTAGTACCCGGCCAATCCTAGAAAACTATAAATATCTACCACATTCTTGGGGGTGTCTCATTTTAAAACTGCCTTCACCTTTCCTAGGTCAACCTCTATACCCTAATCTGAGACAATGTGGCCTAAGAATGCCACCTGTGAAAGCCAAAACTCACACTTGCTGAATTTGGCGTAGAGTTGTTTCTCTCTCAGGCGTTGCAATACCAGTCTTAGGTGAACAATATGGTCCTCTGCATTCTTGGAATACACCAAGATGTCATCTATGAATACGGTCACAACCTTGTTCAAGACATCCTGGAATACTCGGTTCATTAAGTCCATGAATGCAACCAATGCATTGGTCAACCCAAATTAAATCACCAAGAACTCGTAATCTCCATACTGAGATCTGAAGGCTATCTTGCTGACATCACTATCCTTAATCCTGAGCTGGTGGTAGTCCGATCTGTCAATCTTGGAAAATACTTTAACACCCTGCAGCTGATCAAACAGATCATCAATCCTTGGCAAAGGATACCGGTTCTTGATTGTTAGCTTGTTAAGCTCTCGGTAATCAACACATAATCTCATACTCTTGTCCTTCTTGACGAACAGTACCGGTGCTCCCCACGGAGACACACTAGGTCTAATGAATCCCTTCTTAAGAAGGTCCTGAAGCTATACTTGTAATTCCTTTAGTTCTGCGGGGGCCATGCGGTAAAGGGCTTTTGGCACAAGTGCCGACCCTAGGAGTAAGTTTATAACAAACTCTCTCTCGGTCCGGGGGCAATCTCGTCAAATCATATGGAAACACATCGGGAAATTCTTTTACCACATCTAATTCAGGAAATGGTTGTTTATTAGAGGAGACAAGATGTAGCAAAGGTAATTGAGCAGTTTAGGAAGTTCCAACCACCTATGTTTTAGGGAACCACTAATCCTTTATCTGTTGAGTCATGGCTGCGGGAGATGAATAAGATCTTTAGATTCACGAAGACTAATGGTGCAATGAAGGTGGAGTGTGCCACCTTCATGTTGCAGGGTGATGCTGATTTCTGTTGGGAGACTACGAGGTGTGTACTTAGGGGGGATACTTAACCAGTGACTTGGGATAAATTTGTTAAAGTATTTAATGACAAGTATTACCCAACACCAGTTCGTCAGGAGAAAGAGAAGGAATTTCTACAGCGGAACAAAGGATGAGATCATTGGCCGAGTATGAGAGAAAGTTTGAGGAGTTGGCTTGTTTTGCAACACGACTAGTGAACATAGAGGAGAAGAAAGCCAGGTAATTTGAAGATGGACTGAAACTGGAGATAAAGATTGTGGTCACTAGCCACCAATCAAATAATTACAGTGATGTTCTGAAGCGAGCCCTGATTGTAGATAAGAGTTGCAAGGTAGACAGCCGTTCTTAGGCAAATGAACAAAGGAAGAAATTCAAACCAAACAACTATCAGGGTGGAGCTGCCAAAGGGGGGCGTGATTTTAGCAATAACAAGAAACTTGGGGGAAATTGCTCCAAGTACGGAAAGGCCTATTCTGGGGAGTGCTACTAGGAGTCTGTGACGTGTTATAAATGTGTAAGGACGGGGCATTATGCCCAATGATTGCCCCGAGAAACTAGCTGAAAAAGTCTGTTTCAAGTGTACAAAGCCAGCACATGTAATCAAGGACTGTCCTCAAGGGTCCAACCAAAGCACTCAAGGAGGTATGAGGCCTAAGGCATAGGGGAGAGTTTTTGCACTGATAGAGCATGATGCCAAGGCATCACTTGAGGCAGTGACAGGTACACTTACCATTTCTAGTCAACCAGCTTATATTCTTTTTTTATTCTAGGTCAACTCATTCTTTTATTTTGTATGCTTTTTCGTTAAAGATAAATATTGTGGGAAGTGTTTAGGTAGTGAGTTGTTTGTTGCCACCCTGTTGCGTGACATTATGGAGTCCCTTATGTTGTTGGAGTCTTGTGTAGTGAAAGTTAATGATCATGAACTACTAGGAAACCTTTTCCTATTAAATATGAAGGACTTTGATGTAATTTTAGGAATGGATTGGTTGACTGCATACCATGCTAGTCATCGATTGTTCGAGGAAGGAGATTATTTTTAGGACTCAAGGTGAAGTTGAGTTCCAATTGGTGAGTGCTAAAACCACACCGTCTACTCCTATGAAATCAGCTAGACGAATGCTTAAAAAGGGGTGTTGGGGGGTTTTCGGCTAATGTAATCTATGTTGAAACCAAGGGGCCGACTTTTGAAGAGATTCCAGTTGTTTGAGATTTTCCAGATGTGTTTTTAGAAGACTTAACAAGAATACCACCTGATCGAGAGGTCGAGTTTACCATCGACCTTATTCTTGGCACGACGCCAATTTCTAAAGTGCCATAACATATGGCCCCGTCTGAGTTGAAGGAACTCAAGGAGCAGTTGCCGGAGTTACTTGACAAAGGCTATATTCAGCCCAATGCATCCCCGTGGGGTGCTCCTGTATTATTTGTGAAGGGTGGCACAATGAGATTATGCATCGATTATCAGGAGTTGAACGGGCCTCCATAAAAAATAAATACCCGCTACCGCAAATTGATGATTTCTTCGACCAACTGCAAGGGGAGACTGTTCTCAAAGATTGATCTTCATTTGGGATATCATCAATTATGGTTAGGAAGGAAGATATTCCCAAGACGGCTTTCCAAACAAAGTATGGTCATTATGAGTTTGTAGTGATGCCTTTTGGGTTGACTAATGCACGTGCTGTTTTTATGGATCTAATGAATCGGGTATTCCACAAGTACTTGGACCAGTTTGTGGTTGTCTTCATCGATGACATACTGGTCTACTCTAAAAGAATGGAGCATGAGGAACATCTAAGAACTCTGATGCAGATTCTAAGGGAGGAAAAGTTGTATGCAAAGTTCAACAAGTGTAAGATTTGGTTGGACAAGGTTATCTTCTTGGGCCATGTAGTATTGGCCAATGGCATATCGGTGGACCATAGCAAGGTTGAAGCCATCACTAATTGGGCTAGACCCACTAATGTGACTGAAATAGGAGGTTTGAGGAGGGTTTCTCTCGGATTGCTGTACCATTGACAAAACTAATGAGGAAAAATGCCCGATTTGAGTGGACCGATGAATGCGAAGCAAGTTTTGAAGAGCTGAAACAGAAGTTAACAACTGCCCTGGTGTTAACGATTCCCTCCAATACTGGAGGATTAATGATATATAGTGATGCATCTCGGAAAGAGCTTGGCTGTGTTTTAATGCAACATGGCAAGGTGGTGGCTTATGCGTCACGACAACTGAAGTCTTATGAATAGAATTATGCGACACATGACCTCGAATTGGCAGCAGTAGTGTTTGCAAGGAAGATTTGGAGACATTATATGTACGGAGAGAAGAGTGAGATATACACCAATCATAGAACCTTGAAGTATATCCTCACCCAGAAGGAGTCATACATGAGGCAGAGATGATGGCTTGAGTTAATCAAAGACTACGATGTTGCCATCAATTACCACCCGGGTAAAGCTAATGTTGTGGCAGATGCTTTATGCAGGAAATCAAAGGGATACTCTGCAGCCCTCATAACTACACAATGACATATACTCGAGGACTTTAGGAAGATGAACATAGAAGTGAGGGTGAATCGGGTTATAGGGAGATTGGCGCATCTCACTTTACAGCCATCACTAATTGAGAAGATCAAATCCGCTCAGGATGGGGATCCTAAATTGATGAAAATCAAGGAGTCAAGGAAGGTGAACAACCCGGTTTTGTCCTATTAGATGATATGACCTTGAGGTATGGTACAAGACTTTGTGTGCTTGATGATGCCGACCCAAAACAGAAAATTATGGAAGAAGCATACAGTACCCCTTATTCTATACACCCAGGTAGCAGGAAGATGTATTAGGACGTGAAGGGTGTGTATTGGTGGAATAACATAAAGAGGGAAATTGCTAATTTTGTAGAACATTGCTTAACGGGCCAAAAAGTGAAGGCTGAACACCAGAGGCCATCGGGACTATTACAGCCACATCTTATACCTGAGTGGAAGTGGGAACACATTACTCTGAAGTTGTACAAGTCGAATAGGTTTTTGAGACAGCATTGAAAGCTGCAATTCGTAAGAATGAGAAACTATGGACTTTGTCAGAGCTTGGCCAAAGACGAAGAGGGGACAAAATGCAATTTGGGTGATTGTGGATCGGTTGATGAAATCAGCACATTTCTTCGCTGTACAGATGACCTACTCCTTGGAACAAATGGCTCAGTTGTATATTGATGAAATGATCAGATTGCATGGGATAGCTGTCTCAATTGTATCTAATTGAGACCCGAGGTTCACGTCACAATTTTGGCATAGCTTGCAGGATGCCATGGGTCACAGAGTGGACCTTAGTATGGCCTTTCACCCACAGACAGATGGACAGTCTGAACAAACTATGCAGATCTTGGAGGATATATTGAGGGCATGTGTATTGGATCTTAAGGGTAGTTGGGAAGATCGTTTACCATTTGTTAAATTCTCCTATAACAACAGTTATCAGACCACTATACGAATGGCACCATATGAGGCCCTTTATGGACGCTAGTGCAGATCTCCTGCCCATTGGGATGAGGTGGGTGAATAGAAGATCCTAGGTCTTGAAATATTACCGAGGACTTGTGAGAAGATAGAATTGACTCAAAAACGTATCTTTGCATCACAAAGTAGACAAAAGAGCTACGCCGACAATAAAAGGAAGAGACTTGATCTGGAGGTACATGATATGGTGTTTCTAAAGATTTCCCCTATGAAGAGAGTAATGAAGTTCAGAAAGAAGGGCAAGTTGAGCCCTAGGTACATTGGACCATTTGAGATTCTTAAAAGGATCGGGCCGGTGGCATACCATCTTACTCTGCCGCCTGCTTATCTGGGATGCGTGATGTATTTCACGTATCCATGTTGAAGAAGTATAGACCAAATCTTTTGCATGCTTTAAGATATAAGGCACTCCAACTGAAGAAGGATTTAAACCTATGAGGAGGCACTGGATCGTTTAGTGGAAAACAAGGAGCAATTGTGGCGAAACAAGACTATACTGTTGGAGAAGGTAAAGTGGAGAAATCATTCAATACAGGAAGCAACTTAGGAGCGCGAGGACGAAATAAGAACTCATCATCCGCATCTAATTGACAAATAAGGTATGTGAATTTTGAGATGAAATTTTCCTCTTAGTGGGGGAGGATGTAATGCCCCCAAAGTTTGGAACCTTAGAATAAGATATCTCTTTTATGTTATTTTCTAAGCTTGCTTAAATATTTAAAGTTAGGCTCTATTTAATGACTTAATGAGTCAGCTCAGTGGTTAGAACCTTGTCTAACTAGAGATCCTAGGTTAAAATCTTGTTACTAGTAAGGGGGTTTTATTTAAATCAAATCCTTTTTCTTTTTATTTAATAGATTTTTTCTTTTCTTTTAAATTGTTGTGGACCCCACCCCAATTAAACAAATCGTGGGAGTAGGGAGAAGACAATAACGTGACAGAGAAGAAGAGAGAAAAAGAAGGGAAAAGAGAGATCTGCAAAAGAGGAGGGAGAAAAAGAGAGACGTGAGAGAGGAGAGATAGAAGGGAAAAAGAAAGTCGCGAGAGAGAGAGAGAGAGAGAGGATTCCGTGAGTGAGAAGGAAAAAAAGAATGAGGGAGAGAGTTGTGACCGAGAGGGAGGAGGAGAAAGGGGGTTGTGAGCTATAAAAGAAAAGGAAGAGAGAAGAGAAGGAGGATCGTAAGAAAGAAAAAAAATGAGAGAAAGGGGAGCGTGGAAGGGGAAAATTGTGCCTGCCTACTTCACTGCTTTATTCTGCTCACTTCAGGTATTGATTCTTCCACCTTTTATTCTTACATGATTTTATTCATTAATGACCGAGTTGGACATGTCACCCTCAACAATAATGTTAGGGTTCTTTTTGGAAGCCTGTATGGGACCTATATTAAACTTGATTTTATTAATGATCTAATTGGACTTGTCACCTTCAATAATGTTAAGGTTCTTTTTGGGACTCAATATGAGACCCAAATTAAACTAATTGGATATTTTTCTTAGGACCCAATATGGGACCCAAGTCAAATTAAAATCTTTATATAGATTCTTTCTTGGGACCCAAATGAAACTATGATCTTTATATGGGGTTCTTTACTTGGAACCTATTATGGGACCCAAATCTTAGGACTCGGGCGGAATAGTAATTAATATAGGGTATTACTAATTTTAGATTGGGACCTTCTAGACATTGGGACTCAGAGTGTGGAGATAACACTTTTGCAAACGGAAGTAAGTGGATTGTACTAAATGTACACAAGCGTGTGGTATGTTTGACTTGTTTTTGCATGAGATGACTGTAATGGCATGTTGAATGTTGTAACATTATGATTGATGTTATATTCACTTATATGTAGAGACTGAGTTATATTCATATGTAGCTTGTGATACGTGGTACATATTAAATTATGTTGAAAGGGATTTTGAGTAAACGTGGATGTTATTTTAAATATTCGTTTAAAAATTTGATTGGTGTTTTTACATTGTGACTAAAATGTGATTTTTTGGGAATGTGAAATTGTGAAAGAGTGTGAGGGCAAGTGGACTGCTCCGTATTGGACTAGAGAGGGGTGTTCCGTTGAGCCGCGAGACTTATGCCCCCTGTGCACAATGGTGTATATTTAGTCACAGTGTGGTGACATATGTGTGACTATGCGTTTTGGGGGGCCGAGTTCCCCTCTCATAGCTAGGAACAGAAGCAGCTCATTTCCCTCAATGCTGGCTAAGTGTGAAATGAAAATGGGATTTTTTAGTAAATGGTTGTGTTTTACTATAAGGAAAATTTTAAATATTAAAAGTACCTGTTTAATTGTTGTATGTTGTTCGGTTATTGTTTCTATATTGTTCCCTTATTACATTCTATCTTACAAGACTGTGAGCTCACTCCATTTAATGTGACATTACAAAGGAGTAAGATTGGTGGTATGAGATGCAGCAAGTTCGAGGTCGACCAGAAGCTTTCTTTTTATTTATTAAACTTTAGTAGATGATTATAATAGGATGTTGCTTTATGTAAACTTTGATAGAGTGATTTTTAATTTAAATTTTGGGAACCCACCTTAGATTGCCACTAGTAGGTATTGTTTGGGACATCTTATTTATGATTTAGTTGTTTTTGAATTTTATTGAGACTTAAATTTTTACGAGTTCTAATATGCTTGATTTTGGTGAATGTTATTAATTGTTCTCTCATATTTTATATTTCAACTTAGTATCAAAGCCAAAAACCTTAAATAATTTTTTTAATTTCTTTGCAGCCATCAATAAGTTTCCCTCTACCGTTCTTGAGGCTTCGGCCTCCCTTGGTCAAGCATGGTTGACTGAACAATGCCACACAATTGACCACCTAACCTTACCACATGATCCGTTCCTGCCCTTCCGCCACTTGCCGTTGTCCCTAGCGTTGTCGTCTCGTGCCTCCCTCCTACGGCCCTGCTCCTAGTGCCTCCCTTGCACTGCTCCCTACAATGACGCCTTGCTCCTGCCTCACGCCGACCCTGCAGCCTTGCTGCTTCACGTCACACCTGCAGCCTCTACTATCTCGCGTCACCTCTTGTAGCCCATGTTGCTTGCATCACCCCTTGCAGCCCATGTTGCTTATGTCGCCCTGTTGCCCCTGCTACCTGCATTGCCCCCTATGTCGCCCCTGCTACCTGCGTTGCCTCTTGCATCACCTATTGCCGCTCCGCCTCCCAGCAGCCCTCGTTGCTCACCAATAGCACTGCCTACCCATTGCGCCTCACGCCTCCCTGAATGCTATTGCCACCTCTTGTGCCTCCACCACTGCCTCCTACACTGCCTATGGTCTGTTGTTTGACTATATACCCTAGTATGCAGTAATAGCCTGATCCGCCTCCTGACTTCTTTAAACCCATTTAAACCCATCTTCATTGGCCTCTTCTCTGACTTGGTTAGCTTCATTGTACCTGGGATAAAAGCACTATCATGGTCGACTCTGGGAGTGGTGAGGCATCTTGTGTTGGGGCTTACTCTCTAACCAGGTACAATGATGCTAAATGGGTCTAATTACCTTCCCTGGTCGCGTGCCTGCCTACTGACCATACGAGGTAATCATTTTCGGGGCACTTGACTGATGACAAGCCTCGACTACCTAGAGGTCTTGCTCTCAACACTACTTGGCCCACAATGCACTGGTTGTGTCTTTTCTGCTCAATTCTATGCAGCCTACTCTCAGCTCTAGCTTTGTTTTGATGAACTCTGCCCAAGAACTCTGGGAGGCTGTGTAATAGACCTATGCCTATACTAGCAATTATGCACAGATTTATGAACTGTGCATTGCCAGGTTTATGAGATGTCTTATAAAGATCCGTCTTTGTCTACCTACAATGCTACCTTAAACTCTCTGTGGCAACAACTTGATTTTTGCCACCCTTTTCCTATGCCATGTGCAACTAATACAAGAAGTAACGAGAAATGGAGTGAGTCTGACATTTTTACCGATCTCAATCCAGAATACGATCCGATACATGTTCAGATCCTTGGTCGTTACACGCTTCCTACTTTACTATAGGCCTACAATCTCCTTCAGTAAAAGAACCACCGTTGTTTTGTTATGATGCCAACAATGACTCCTCCACGTTTTATTTTGGTTCCACTCTTGCTATTGTTGACTCCTCTAAATCTACCACACCCACCAGAGAAACAATTAAATGTGATTACTGTGGTAAACCTCGTCACACTAAAGAGACATGTTGGAAGCTACATGGTCACCCAAAGGGAGGGGGTTGTAGTGTGAAACAAGGATCTACCCAGCCCTAGGCTCATCTATCTGAGATTGTTGATAGTTATGTTCTTGGCCCTACTCCTCCAACATCAGGCTTGTCTTCCTCGCTGCCTTTCTACTCAGATCAGCTATAGGCCCTATAGCATGATGTCCAACCTAGGGACACCAACCTCAACACTTGCTTCCCATCTCGCTCAGTTAGGTATTTTTTAAGTTTCTGCCTCTTCTGGTCCCTCTAGGATCTTTGATTCTAGCGCCTCAGAGCATATGACTAGCTTATCAAACTTGTTCCATTCCTACATCCCTAGCTCTAGTAAGTACAAAGTCCAGGTTGTTGATGGTTCCTTGTCCTCCATTTCTAGTAAAGGATCTGTTCAATGCTCACCTACTATTTCTTTATCTTTTGTTCTTCATATTCTCAATCTTTATGCTAACATGTTTTCTATTTATCGTCTTACCGTTGAACTCAATTGTTATCTCATTTTATTCCACCCATTGTCATTTGCAGGATCTGGTGACGGGCACAACAATTGACTATGGTAAGGTATGGGACGGGCTGTACTATATTGATAAGCCCCCACTGTTGTGTGATGTAGATGTCACTTGAGGGGCTTATTTTATTGAAAATAAACCTTGGGTTGGGTTATGTATGTGTTGGGCCTTTGATCCCATGGGTTTTCTTTGTAATGGGCCAATTTAATGGGTAGAAAGTAGAAAAACGATATTTTATTTATTAGTTTAGTTAGGGTCCTATTTTGAGTATATTTTCCTTGTTATTTCAGTTTCCTAGTCAGTTTAGGTTTCCTAATTAGTTAAGGATTGGGTTAGGTATTTCCTTTTTGGTGTTTGAGTCTGTCTTGAGTCTTTTATATAAGTTTGTAAGGGGCTACAGCATTGGATACGAATTTATGAATGAAATTGCAGCTTTGTGCTACCAAAATTCTGAGAAAGAATCCTTCAACAGCTGAGATAGCTGTGGGTGAGAGACCAAACCCGGGCTGAGATAGCCATCCCACCCACATCTATCCCTCTCAATCCTTCATCTTTCTTTTTTATTCTTTGATCGTCTTCGTCATCCAACAACAAGTAACTATTGTTCTTCAAGTTTTCCTTGAATTTCTTCAAGCCTTCTAGACGATTGGATGTCACACGTTTTTTCGGATTAAGCAATTCAGCCATCCGATTGAACTCAAATTATGGACAGGTATTCAAGAATCCTAATTTGGAGATCGATTAAAATTTGGGCATTTTCTGATCGCTTGATCTTGAGATATTTGCAAAATACCAATTCTGCCCTTCCCTTCTTAGGATTTGAAAACAGTAACTTTTGTGGTCAAATAGTTACTATTTTGCTTCCGTTTGTTTATTCAAGTTAACTATTGCATTCAGAGATTATTTGCGCTTTATTACCCTAATTTTGGGCTAAAAATTATTATTTTGCCCCTCAGGGTTATTGTTTTGTTTTTCCTCTATAGTTGTCTTATTTTTTACATCTGGACCATCCTTTGAGTATAAATCCTTGTCAACAGGCTACTATTTTGGTTCTTTCAAATATAGTACTACATCAATTGGTATCAGAGCCTAACCTAACTAAGGATGGAGCCACGTTATTTTCGTGGGGAAATTACTTCATACATATTCCTTGAATGAGTTTATGAATTGGATATGTACTTTGACAACTACAACTTGTCAAAGAATTGTCTAAGTTTTACCATAGACTGCAAGTTAACCTTCATCACACCAAGGTGGTCCTTCTCATGTTGAAAACTCGAGGTCAAGTTTTTTTTTAAGGGGTGGAGAATTGATACAGATAAATCACTCAATGGGCTTATTTTATTGAAAATGGCCTTGGGTTAGGTTATGTCTATGTTGGGCCTTTGATTCCCTTTTTTTTTTTGGTAACGGGCCACTTTAAAAGGCCTAAATTATGGGTAGAAAGTAAAAAAAAGAGATTTAATTCATTAGCTTAGTTAGAGTCATGTTTTGAGTTTATTTTCTTTGTTATTGTAGTTTTCTTAGTCAGTTTATGTTTCCTAATTAGTTAAGAATTGGGTTAGGCCTTTCTTTTTTTGTGTACGAGTCTATTTTGAGTTTTCTATATAAGTTTCTAAGGGGCTACAACATTGGACACGAATTTATGAATGAAATTGCAGCTTCATACTCCCAAAATTCTGAGAGAATCCTTCAACAGCTGAGACAGTTGTGGGTGAGAGACCTAGGCCGAGATAGTCATTCCACCACCCCACCCACATCTATCCCATCCATAGTTGTCAAGGCGTCGCCTAGGCATCCAGGCGGTTTGCCTGGGGCCTAAGCGACAGTCGCCTTATTGCACTGCATACCGCCTTGTGTTTTGGTACTTATTTATGCCAAATATCATTTAAGTAAATGCTTTTTATATTTGTTATTTCATTTTTATATTTGTTATTTCATTTTTATATTTGTTATTTCATTTACTTAAGATATTATTCATAAATAAGCAAATATCCCTTATTTGAATCCAATAAAAATAGTTTAAAAATCAAATTCCAAAAGGATAAAAAGTCAACCCCCCAGTTAAGAAGAAAAACTGGATTTTGGTTATAGGGGGCGATTTTCAACTTTTAAATGCTGGAGTTTTTCTCAATTATGAAAATTTTATAAATTCTATCATGTTAAAACATTGCTAAAAACCAAAAGTCCAGTAAAATAATTTTTTGTTTTGATATCCATAAAATTATTTTCATTCAGGCGATTTTAACAGCATTCGCGCACTTAAAAATAAGTTTGACCTGAGCATAACTTTGTCATTACAACTTAGATTTAAGTAATCTTAGACTTGTTGGAAAGCTGGTTTAATATCATAACTGATACAAAAAGTCAAAAATAATATCATTTGACCAGTCAAACTTGTTATAGAACCAGAGCATTTCTCTGAATTTTGATTTTTTATAACTTAATATGACTTAATGTTAATTTTTTATGATTTAATATGGCTAAATGTTGATTTTTAATGACTTGATGTTGCTTAGTCTTGATTTTTTATGATACAAGGTATATATAGCTTACTAAATAATGTTAGAAAATAGGAAAATTAAAAAATAACAATTGGTCGCCTTGTTCGCCTCAAGGCGTGCGCCTTCTTGCCTAAGCGCTTAGACAACCCTCCACCGTCTTGGTTCGCCTTGGCGCCGTGACAACTATGATCCCATCTCAATTTTCTTCTTTTTTTATTCTTTCATCGTCTTCATCATCCAACAACAAGTATTGTTCTTCAAGTTTTCCTTGAATTTCTTCAAGTCTTCTAAAAGGCTGGATGTCACACGTTTTTTCGGATTAAGCAATTCAGCCATCTAATTGAACTCAAATTGTGATTAGGCATTCAAGAACCCTAATTTGGAGATCGAATAAAATTTGGGCCCTTTCAAATGGCTTGGTCTTGAGATTTTTGCAAAATACCAAGTCTGCCCTTCCCTTCTCAAGATTTGGAAAAAGTTATTATTTTGTGTTCAAATAGTTACTGTTTTACTTCCGTTTGTTGATTCAAGTTAACTATTGAAATCAGAGATTATTTGCGCTTTATTACCCTAATTTTTAAACCTAATTTTAGGCTAAAAATTACTATTTTGCCCCCTCAGGGTTATTGTTTTGTTTTTCCTCCATAGTTGATGTCTTATTACACTCCTAGTCTTCATTATTTGCATCTAGCCCATCCTTTGAATATAAATCCTTGTCAACTGGCTACTATTTTGATTCTTACAAATATAGTACTACATCACTGTGCAAACCCCTCTTTTTGCTCACACTCTTCTGGTTGATAGTGTCCTTCAACAAGTGCACCGATGGCATCAACGCCTTGGTCATCCTTCTTTTCGTACTTTATATTTATTGATTCCACAGTTAGTAAGACATTGTAGTCCTAACACTTTTCATTGTGAAACTTGTGAACTATCCAAACACAATCTTGTTCTATCTCTTTTAAGAAAAGTGAGCATCCTTTTTTCTGTTATTCATTCTGATGAGTGGGAGGTCCATCTCATGTTGTCAGTTGTGATGGTTTCCGGTGGTTTATTTCCTTTATTGACAATTGCACCCACTTAACCTGATTCTTTCTTCCTTTTCACAAATCCGAGGCATTTCAATGCTTCCAAACCTTCAACACCATAATCTGGACCCAGTTAGATACCAAGGTTCAGATCTTAAAGGGTGACAATGGAACTGAATACATTGATGCTAGCTTTCACTAATATCTTGATAGTCAGGGGATTATGTTTCAGACCTCCTGTGTTCGCACTCCCGAACAAAATGGTATTCCTGAGTAGAAGAACTGTCATCTTCTGGACATCACCCTCTCCTCATATTTACCATGAATGTTCTGAATCCTTATTAGGGGTATGCAGTCTTTACTACTGCATATCTCATTAACAGGGTTCTCTCCAGTGTTTTGGACTCCAAACTTCTTTGCCTCCCATATCCCATCTCAGGTCTTTGGTTAAGCCTTATCCTTGCGCCTTCCGTTACATTTTTCTTTGGCTACTCCTCTTCCCAAAAGAGGTACAAATGCTACCATCCCCCCCTCCCGCCAGCTATTTGTTACTATGGATGTCACTTTCCATAATCATGAGCCTATTTTCAGTCATCTCTTGAGGGGAAGAATGCAATGGCCAAGCTTCCTTCAAGTTCATTTGTTATTGACGCTATTCATTTCGGTTGGGTGGGGGAGGGGGGGGGGCAGGGGAAGCATGTTTGTCTTAAGGGGGAGCCACATCTCAAGGAAAGTAGTAAAGGGGGCTTACATATTATCACAGGAAGAAACAACCCGCAAGTGACCCATCACACCCATCGCTCCTGGATCCACCTCCTGTGCCTAAGTCAGGTAATACGGATCCTCCTATTACTGTTACTGATTCTACTATTATTCCCATTGTTGTTAGGAAAAGAGTTAGGACATGTACTAAGTATCCTATTTCAAACTTTGTTTCTTACGAGTCCCTGTCTTTGTCCTACCGAGCCTTTGTTTCCACTTTGTCCTCTGTTTCTATTCCACAGGTTTAGAAAGATGTTATGGCTGATCCCAAGTGGAAACATGCTATGTTGGAGGAGATGCAAGCTCTCCGGTAGAATGGTACTTGGGAGCTTGTTCCGTCTCCAAAGAGAAAGAAACTTATGGGGTGTAAATGGGTCTTTACTGTAAAGACCAGGGTAGATGGCACCTTTAAGAGGTACAAGGCCATATTAATTGCCAAGGACTTCACTCAGACCTATGGCATAGATTACCAAGAGACCTTTGCTTCAGTGGCTAAATGAACTCTATTCGCGCTTTGCTATCCTGCGGTGCCAACCTTGGGTGGAATCTCTAACAATTAGATATCAAAAATGTCTTGCTAAATGGTGATTTGGAAGAAGTCTATATATACATTCCACCGGGTTTTGAATCCTCATCTCCTATCAAGAAAGTATGGTCAGTTCCTCAAAGCTATACTGCAATTTGGTTACAAGCAAAGTAAGCCGCCAATCACACCTTATTTCCCAGGTGTGATGGTGGTAAATTTTCTGCTCTTATGGTTAATGGACAACATATGATCACAGGAAATGATGATGCTGAAATTTCTAAGATCAAAGCTCAACTTGCAACAAAGTTTGAAATTAAGGATCTGGAGCCTATAAAATATTTCCTTGGTACAAAGTAGCACAATTTCACAACAGAATTTTCATCTCACAAAGGACATATGTCTTGTACCTTCTTAGTGAGACAGGCATACTTGAGTGTTAACCTGTAGACTCTCCTATTGAGGCTAATCATCATCTTAGCAGTGATTGTGGAGATCTAGTTGATCGAGAAAGGTATCAACGACTTGTTGGCAAGCTGATTTATCTTTCTTACACCCGTCCCGACATTGCATATGCGGTATGGATTGTGGGTCGAATCCTCCATGCTCTGCTGTCCACTCACCTCAAAGCAGTGTACCGTATCCTAAGATACTTGAAATCTACTCTTAGAAAGGGACTTGTTCTCAAATAACAACAATACCAGACCAAAGGCCTCTATTGATGCTGATTGGGCAGGTTCTGTTGATGATCGTCACTCTATTTCTGGTTATTGCAATCTCCTAGGTGGTAGTAACCTTGTCACCTACAAGGTTAATTGGAGGAGTAAGAAACAATCTGTGGTCTCAAGGTCCAGCGCTAAGGCTCAAGGGGTTTGCAAGCTTATCTGGCTTAGGGTTCTACTCAATGATCTTGGGATTGCTATCACTAATCCTATGCGGCTATACTATGACAATAAGGCTGCTACCAGTATCGCTCATAACCGGGTTCAACATGACTGGACAGAGCATATTGAGATTGATTGGCATTTCATCAATGAGAAGCTGGAACAAGATTCTAGTTGTCACTTCAGAGAATCACCCTCGCTAAGGAAGCCTTGATGCACTCTCCTTCTGATTTCAAATGAATCAAGGAATACTAGGGGCCTCAATTCCCCTATAAAACATGTTGTTCGCTTCCATATTAAGCTCCTCCATCCTAGTTTTGGTTGTCTCATTAAAACTAGAGTTAAAGAGTTGCATGCTTCCCTGGTAGCCTCTTCCATTGCCCTTACATGGCCTCCGCTTCCCAATTACAACCACCACTTAAATGGTCGTATTTGGTTCTTTTGGGATCCTAAAAAATCAGATGTTACCCTGCTTTCTTCCTCTTCCCAGACCCTCCATCTCAGTATTTCTGATGCCCCCAAGATTATCCTTTCTCATTGTCATTTATGCCACTAACTGCCCCCTTGACAGCGCAAACCTTTGGACCAAACTCCGCAATATTGCTACCCAGGTTGGGATTCTCCAGTGGGGTATTGGTGGAGAGTTTAATGTGGTTCGCTATGGGCATGAAAAGCAGGGTGCCGATCAACTTGACATTGTTTCGGTTGGAGCTTTCAATGATTGCATTGAGGATATCGATGTTAATGACTTGATGGTCTGGCCTTAAATCACTTGGCACAACAAACGCAGTGGCAACTCTCGGATTGCTTGCAAGTTGGATAGGTTCTTGGTTAATCAGATATGGCTTACTACCATCCCCTACTCTTATGCCTCCTTTAAGGACCCATTTATCTTTTGATCACTGCCCTATTTCCCTTCTGATTCAGCCATACGTGGTCCTCCCATACCACCTTTCTTACTATGGTGAAGGAAGCTTGGGATAAGCTGGTGCATGCTTTTTCCTCCCCCCTCATTGCCTTCTCCAGGAAGCTAAGGAATGTTAAGTGTGCTCTCAAAGGTTGGAATACAGATGTCCTTGGTAATATCTCTACCCAGGTTTTGGATTGCAAGAACAGGTGGTCTGCCATCCACTTTAGGCTCCAATCTGACGACTCTGACATCTTCCTCGCTGAAGAGAAAAAAGAGGTCTTTGTGGCTCTCTTCTCTTCTTTCTTAAGAAGAAAATTTCTTCAGACAGAAAGCCAGAATTGAATGGCTTGAGCTTAGGAATTCAAACTTGACTTACTTCGACAAATCAATTAAAGCTAGAGAAAATCTGAACTCCATCCCTATGTTGTTACCTTCTGATAGCCCCCCTATTTTGAGTGTTGAATGCAACAAAGCTGAGGTTGCTTCCTTTTACAAGAACTTATTTAAAGCTTCTTCCACTTCATTGGAGGTCTTTTTGGATGATTTACTTACTTAACAAGTTCATTCCTGATCACCTCCTCAGTGCCCTCCATCGCATTCCTATAAATGACAAAACTATCTCCGCTATGCACTCTTAGAAGTCTAACAGAGCTTCGGGTCCGGATGGATTTAGTATGGGATTTTTCTTGGCCGTTTGGGATATTTTTAAGTAAACCTCATCAAGGTCATCAAGAGCTTCTTCTTCAATCCAAGTCAGATTAAAGGGGTTAACTTTACTTTCCTTTGGTTGATTCCAGAGAAGGAAGGGGCAGCTTATATGACAGATTTTAGACCCATATCTCTTTGTAACCTGATCTACAAATTTGTTACAAAGATCTTGGCTTCTAGACTCAAGATTGCGATGGACACTCTTGTTAGTGAAAACAAATCAGCTTTCATCCCTGGTAGGAGTATTTTAGATAATATCCTCCTTTGCCATGAGATCATTCGTTTTGATGGAAAATCTCATTCTCCTTCCGCCCTTATGAAGACTGATATCCACAAAGCCTTTGATACCTTGAGATGGGAGTTTTTATTGGAAGTAATGCTCAAGATGATATTTCCTCTAGTGTTTGTCCATTGCATCAAATGTTGCATCTCCACACCCAGATTCTCTGTTTTAGTCAATGGCAGTTCAGTAGGTTACTTCTCCTCTTCAGTTGGGATTTGTCAGGGATGCCCCCTATCTCCTTACATCTTTACTTTGGTTCTTGAAGTTTTATCTCGTAGTATTCAAATGTGCATGGATCAGTAGAGTATCCTCCCTATCCCAAAGTGCAAGGCCATAAAGCTCACTCGTCTTGCTTTTGCAGATGATCTTAAGATATTCTTTAAAGCTAGCATTGATTCTTTGGAGAATATTATGGGATGTCTTTAATTATTTGAGAATCTCTCAGGGCTTCGTATCAACCCTTAGAAATCCCTTTCGTTCCTGGATGGGGTGTCTGATTTGGACAAGATCTCCATTATAGACAAAATTGGTTTCTCCATTGGTCATTTTCCTGTCAAGTATCTAGGGCTTCCAATTATTTCCACTAGGCTAACTGCTCACCACTGCACCCTTATGCTCGATCTTATAAGGAAGAAGCTCCAACTTTGGAAAGGCAAGCTACTATCCTATGCAGGGAGGTTGGTTCTCATTAGGCATGTCCTCCAGTCTTCTTACATATATTAGTCGGGTATCTATATGCTTCCTCAATCTACAATCAAGCAGATGGAATCTCTTATGGCTGCAGTCCTTTGGAAAGGCTCTAAATCATCAAAATTCCTCTGTCCAATGAGTTGGGCAAATATCTACCTTCCCAAATCTAAAGGGGGCTTGGGATTAGGAGAATCAATGATGTCAAATCTGCGGCTGATTTGGAAGATTGCCTCAAAGAAGAAAAGTTATCGGTGGAATGGGTTTATTATTCAGGTCTCCTGCATTTGGACTCTATCAGGACTACCCCTTTGTTATCTGATGCCTCCTGGATTTAGCACAAGATCTTATTGGTCTGATCCCTTGTTGTTCAGGCTATCTCATCTAGAATTGGTGATGGCAATACAACCTTCTCTGTGGCTTGACCATTGGCATCCTCTTGGTATTCTACTTCACCAAGTTCCTACTAGAGCTATTTATAGCACGGGTCTCACAAAAGCTTATATGGTATCAGATATTATTATTGCTGGCTCTCGGATGCCTCCGATCTCCAATGTTCCTTCTCTTGCTTGTGTCTAGATTGCCTTGCCTCCCATCTATCCTAATGGTGGACGTGACACTATTTTGTGGTGCATGCCTTGCTTCCCATCCTCCATCCACAGGTTACTCCTATTCCTTGGGAAAAGATTGTTTGGTTTAAGCATCACATCCCTCGGCACAACTTCACTAGTTGGAGGGCTCTCTCAAACTGTCTCCCAACTCAATCCTTCCTGATCCATCGTCAAATTCAGGTCTCTCCTTCTTACACCTTATGTTTGAATGGAGTTGAGGTCATTGACCATCTATTCTTTGAATTTCCCTTCTCCTCTGCTATTTGGAAAGAACTCCTCGGTAAATGTTGGCCAAGACATCATCGGATTATCTCCTTTCAATGAGAGTGGATTTGGACATGACCTTCGATGGTTCTTCTTTTTGTGATTCAGTGGGCAAGCTTGCCTTCATCGCGTCCATCAACAAAATTTGGATTGAGCAAAAAATTAGGAAATGTAGCTCCTCCAACTCTCGTTCTTCTTAAAATATTTGGGATTCCATTTCCTTTGACATTAAAGGAAAGCTTGCCTTTACTTGCTAGACAAAACCAATTTGCCCCCTTGGGCGAAATCGCTAACAACATCGAAGCTCCATCCCTGCTTGTCGGTTCTGCTGATGGTGACCTTCCTTTGGCGTCTGACTTTGACGACTCCGATGGAAGCTCCGAGGATAGCTCTGATGAGAACTCTCCTAGAGAATCCTCTACCGACTCCTCTGGCTCGATATCCGATAGCAACACTTCCGATTCTGACGGTAGTACCTCGGATCCTGATGGAGACCACTTGTCCTTGGTTTCTCGTGCCTCAAGGCCTTCCTCCCCAGAGACGGAACCAACGACTACATCTTCGAAGGCGCTCGAAGACAACCCTCTTATCATTGCGGAGGGGGCACGTGCCTGTGATAGCACATCTTCTCCTCTCCCAGAGACCGATAGTGGGCCTCCAAACGTCAATGTTACTGAGCCCAAACCCTTAGACCAAACCCCTGAACCGGACATCCTAAACCAACTCAGACCCAACACTTTACTTTCGACCAACCATTTTGGGCTCCCATCCTCTCCCCAAGCCCAGAACCCATCTATCCATTCTTCGACCCTTACCCATCACCTTCCGGACTCAAATCTGGACTATGCTATAACCCGCAAAAACATTCCATCTTCTTCACCCAATAGGCCCTCTTCGTCTGGAAATTCCAATCCCAGGTGCCCCCCACTAAAGCTAAGCGCAAACTTGCGGCCAAGTCCTCCTTGCCCCAAGGCTCAAATCTCTCTCAATCCCAGCCTCCCAACAGTGCTCCCGGGCATATCAGAGATGAAGCAAGTCTCGGCCTTCCGCCAATCCTATTGGTTCCACCTCCCAGGACCATTTGCAGCCCTCTCCCAAGAGTAACTGATGTCTCAAGGTTTTGTTTGGAACACCAGGGACCTCAATTACCCTTTAAAACATGCAGTTGTGCGCCTTCTTATTAAAGATCTCACGTCCTCCTTTTGTTGCCTCCTGGAAACCCATCTCAAAGAGCCCAACCTATCCAAAATCACTTCTGCCATTGCCCCTGGCTGGTCATTTCTGTCCAACCATTCCTCCCACCCCAATAGCCGCATCTACTTTCTGTAGGACAACATTAAACTCAATGTCACCCCTATATCCTCCTCTTCCCAATATCTTCACCTTTCCATCTCTAACATTGCCTGCAGCTCCAAATTCTTCCTCGCTTCTGTTTATGCTTCCAACAGAATAGCAGACCGTGACATCTTCTGGAATGACCTTAGACTGATTGCCAACCAAATTGACTCCCAACCATGGGGAATATGTGGTGACTTTAATGTGATCAGATTCATAAATGAGAAGCAGGGAGGAAACCCACCAAACATGGCTTCTATTGAGGCTTTTAATACCTACATTGAAGACATTGTTGTTGAAGATCTCTTAGATGGTCTGGAATGGAATACATTTGGAACAACAAAAGATTGGCCCAGACCCCATTGCTTATAAATTGGACAAAATGCTTATTAATGAAGCATGGCTCACTGCCTTTCCTTCCTCTCATGCCTCCTTTGAAGCCTCAACCACCTCAGACCATAGACCCATCTCCCTCCTTATTCAACCCTATACCTCTTTCGGCCCCAAACCCTTCAAATTCTATGACATGTGGATCTCCCACCCTAACTTTCCCATCATTGTAAAGGAAGCTTGGTTAAAACTTGTCCATGCCTACTCCAACCCTCTTAGCCCTGGCCAAAAAGCTGAGGAATGTCAAAACTGCCCTCAGAGAATGGAATACTAACTCTTTCGGGAATATTTCTTCTCAAGTTATTGATTGCAGGAACAAGCTCACTTCTATTCAATTTCATCTGCAGTCTGATCCCCTTGATTCCTCTCTGGTTGATGAAGAGAAGGTTGAGGCAGCCCATCTCTCCACTCTTCTTGCCCAAGAGGAGAGTTTCATGAGACAAAAATCCAGGATTAACTGGCTGGAGCTTGGTGACTTTTAACACTACCTACTTGCACAAATCAGTAAAGGCCAAGAACAACTTTAACTCTATCACCAAGCTGACCAACTCTGTTGGTACCGAAGTCCACAAAGTGGATGAGATAAAAAATGTGGCTGTTGACTATTACAAGAACCTATTCATGAAGGATCCAACTCCTCCTTCCCCCATTCCGGATGGTCTCCTAAACAAGTTCATTCCAGCCAACATGTCTTCTTCTCTTCTAGCCATCCCCACTGATGACGAGATTACTACTATCATCTTCTCTAATAAGGAAAGCAAAGCCTCGGGTCCCGATGGGTTTAGCATGGGATTCTTTTCGTCCAATTGGGAGCTCATAAAAAAGGACATAATCACAGCAGTCAGAAGCTTCTTCTTCAACCCCAGCCAAATCAAAGGGATTAGTCACACTTTTCTTTGTCTCATTCCAAAGAAAGAGGGAGCCGATGATATGAAAGATTTCAAACCAATCTCTCTCTGCAACCTTCTCTATAAGTTCATTGCAAAAATCTTGGCAAATAGAATCAAGCTTGTGGTTGACTCTCTTGTTAGCAATAATCAGTCGGCCTTTATCCCTGGGAGAAGTATTGGAAATAACATCCTCCTCTGCCATGAAATAGTTTGAGGGTTTGATAGAAAATCCCATTCCTCTACAGCTCTCGTGAAGATAGACATCCACACTCCACAGGGCCTTTGACTCTTTGAGATGGGATTACATTGTCTTAGTCTTACAAAGCATGGGATTCCCTCCAGGTTTCATCAATTGGATCTACCACTGCATTGCCTCCCCTCACTTCTCAGTCTTAGTGAATCGCAGTCTGACTGGTTACTTCCCTCCTTCTGTGGGTATAAGACAGGGTTGCCCCCTCTCCCCATACATATTTTGCCTTGTCATGGAAGTCCTTTCCAGAAGTTTACAAGTGGCAACTGACCAGAATCACATATCAGCCATCCCCAAGTGTAAGGCTAGTAACCTCACTCATCTTGCCTTTACTGATGACTTGATGATCTTCTCCATAGTAGATTTCTTCAGTGGATAGCATCATGTTATGTTTGTCTCAGTTTGCCACTATGTCAGGTCTCCACATTAACCCTGCAAAATCCCTCATCTTCTTATTGGGTATCTTTGACACTGCCAAATCTTCCCTCCTTGAGCAATCTGGCTTCTACTTAGGGACCCTTCCGCTGAAACACCTTAGGCTCCCTCTCATTCCAGCTAGGCTCTCTACCCATCATTGCACTCCTATGCTTGATCTCATCAGAAAGCGGCTTCAACTTTGGAAAGGAAAGCTTTTATCCTCTGTGGGTCGTCTGGAGCTCATCAGATCTATCCTCCAAGCTTCTTATATTTACTGGTCAGGTATCTACGGGCTGCCGGTTTCCATTTCATCCAAGTTGGAATCCATATTTGCCTCCTTCCTGTGGAAAGGTAAACAATGTTCCAGAGATTTCTTCGGCCCATCAGTTAGGTTGTAATTTGCCTTCCCAAAGCCGAAGGGGGGCTTGGCTTGAGAAGGATCAAGGATGTCAAAGTGGCAGGTATAATCAAGTTGGCTTGGAAAATTATATCCAAGAAGAACAATATATGGGTAGATTGGGTATACTCAAACCACCTCAGATCCTATTCATTTTAGACAGTTAAGGTCCCCGCAGATGCTTCATGGGTTTGGCGTAAGACCATAACTATCCAGCCCTCCATCTCATCAGTCATCTCCTATTAAATTGGCAATAGGGAAGACACCTACCTTTGGCTTGACCTTGGCACCCCAAAGGAATTTTATATCACACTATAAGTGCCAGGAATATATACATCTCAGGCTTGCCCAAGCTTGCTCATGTGGCTGATATTTTATCCTCTGGCAATTGGTCCCCTCCAGTCCAGAGTTCTCTCCTTGCTGACATTTGGAACTCTCTGCCAATCATTCCAGCCTCCCACTAGCAAAGGCAAGACACTATTCACTGGATGCCTTCCCCCTCGAAGCTCTGCTCAGCTAAGGCAGCTTGGGAGTTTGTCAAGACTCAGGGCCAAACCTCTCCATGGCACAGACTTAGGGCCCGTTGATAACGTTTCAAGAAACACGTTTCTGCTGTTTCTGTGTCCAAAAAAGGCAGAAACGGAACAAAAAGCGTTTGATAAAATCATTTCGTTTCACTTGTTTTCAAAAATAGAAATTGAAATTTCTACCTATTTATGGTTCAAGAAATGACCCAGGCACTTGTTTCGCCGTTTCTGGAAATGACTCGTGGCCATTCTTTCGTTGGTTACTATCGACTTCCAAAAACATGACTTATCAAACACCTTCAATTCCATTTATGTTTCTAGAAACAGAAATTTATGTTTCTGCCGTTTCTTGAAACAAAAACGATTGAAACGTTATCAAACGGGCCCTTATATGGTTCCCTCACCATATCCCCGACCAGAGCTTCACGGCCTGGAGAGTTTTCACCAACTCCTTGCCCACTCTAGATTTCCTCATTCAGAGAGGTATTCCAACTGATCCCTTTTGCATCCTTTGCGGCAATGAGCTTGAGACGATAGATTACCTCTTCTTTGCTTGCATCGTCTCCTCCATCTGGAAAGGAATTTTGGACAAATGCTGGCCAGCCAACCAAGATATCCTTGCTTTTCACTGAGAATGGATCTGGATGGATATGACTTTCCATGGAAAATCTATTTGTGATACTATGGGAAAGCTCACCTTCTGTGCAACGCTCAACCAAATCTGTATGGAAAGAAATCATAGGAAATGTACTTCCAACTCTCGCTGTCATGATAAGATTTGGAGCTCCATATCCTTTGATGTCAAGGCTACGGTTTCCCGGATGTCCTCCTTTTGTATCCCCTCCCCTAGAAATAGACATATTGTAAATTCTAGGGATCTTCCCAGCTCCACCATCAAGAATAGCTCCCCTACCTAAGGTGTTCTGTTTCTCTGCCCCCTCCCCTCTTAAGGGGCTGTAATTTTTCTTTTCTCTCGCTTGGTAATGAACTATTTATTCACCCACAAGAAAAAAAAAAAAAAAAAAAAAAAAAAAAAAAAAGGAAAGCTTTCTTCTATCCAATTTTCATGTATGAACTCCCCAAGGAACAAGCATATTGTTGTTTCCTGGGGATTTCCTCTTTCTAGTCTCCAACCCTCTTCTTCTTAAGGATTTGGGCTTTTTGTATTTTATTTTCTTTCTTTCTTCCCCCTTTGGGACTTTGTACTTTTCCTTCTCTTTGGTAGTGAATTATATTATTCACCCAAAAATAGATATTGATGAGGTGGAAACGAGGGGAGAGAGGAAATGGTCAATGATAGTGAAAATAAGGAAAGATAAGGAAGTACTAATTGTAACTGCTCTTGTATTAATCCTCTTAAGGAAGAGAACAGATCTGGATCTTCCATCAGGCATCCCCAAGATGCTCTTGCATTAATTTCTCTATGATAGAAAGACTCGTCAAATCTTAAAAGTGAGGAATAATCATAACCGCACTATGAATACACTGTGTGTTCATCTGACAGTTCACACTAGCATATCAGAACAGTCAGATATTGAACATCCAGAAATTGTGAAGGTATAGAGGGCTTGGGTTAGTGACTTACAGATTTTCTTTCCTTGACCAAATTTGGTTGATTTCTCAGTTACAATTCTGTATTAGAACCTGAACCAATTCTGAGCTGTTATTTGGAGCCTGAATTGCTATATTTTGGGGTTGATTACACCTGTAATCAGCTTGACATTATGTCCTGTGACCATTCTATTGTTTGATTCCTCCCCTTTACTAGTAAGCCTAGCTTCCATTATTCTTTTTCTTTCTTCTTTCTGTTTCTGTCCTCCTATCGAATCCCTTGATTTTTCTGTTGAGATGTATTAGTTTATACTGATAATTTTTGTTGGACTGGGAGAAAGTCCTTCAACTCCTCCATACCTGATCAGGACTCCTAGTTTTAGGCCAACCAGAATAGTTCTCTTTGAGATAATAAATTTTCTTTAATTCTGGTTCTTGTTCCTTTTCCCTGCAATCCCGTTGCAAGCTAATCTCCTGCTAGAATTCTCCTGGTTCAAGATTAGTTTTGCATTTTTATGTATCATAATATCTCTCAACAGAGCAAGAAAGTGGGGACAGGCATCCACAAAACAGGCTCACAGACATGAAGCAAATGCATGAAAGAGATTACCAAATGTAATATACTTTTCGATCAATGAATTTTGTTTCACTATTAAAAAAAAAAAATATGCAGGAACATTACCATCACAACATAATAACAATAAGAAAAGCACATGTAACCAATTTTATGTTTCCTCATTCATGAAAGGTTAATGAACCACAATTGAACTTTGATCATTTGAATTGGAACGTTCATTGTTATTTATCTAATTGCTTGATTCCATGTACTAGATTCCAGTACAAAAAGTTACAGAAGACTGCACTACAGATCTATAGAACAGGGTGTAGCTGATTGAAAAATTTTAGACACATAATGCCAATGAACCTATTAAATAAAATAAAATAAGAGAAGAAAGAGAGAAAATGATATGCATGGTATTTATGCTTAATAAATCAATAAATGGTCAAGAAAGAGCACTAAGGTAATCAAATTTCCAACAAAAATTAGGCAAGTGATCATCTTTATTTTTTCTTAGTGTTGAATAAAAGTAGAAAGATGCAATCGTATGCCAGTGTGGGAACTAATGACATTATGCTAAAAAATAAAATAAATGAAGTACCAAAATTATTATAATATGAAAGATTACTTACGTTGTTCCTGCTATTCGTGTGCTTATATGAGTAATATTTTCTGGGAAAAGTTTAGCCAACCCAAAGTCTCCAATTTTAGGGACAAAGTCCTTGTCAAGAAGTATATTACTAGCTTTGATGTCTCTATGTACAATATGTGGCTCCAGCTCTTCGTGGAGGAAAGCCAGACCTCTGGCAGTCCCAATACAAATGGCAGATCTTCTACTCCAGTCCAACATAATGGCTTTACTTTTAGTCCCTAAAAGAACAAGAAAACAAACTTTCCATAAAGTTCATTTTAAGAAATCAAAAAAGTTATTCACCCGCATCGATCATTGAAATTACCTAATAATGCACGGTCAAGGCTATTATTTTCAACATATTCGTAGACCAAAATCCTATTATTCCCTTGGATACAGCAGCCAAGTAACTCAACTAGGTTAGGATGCTTAACATTTTTGACAGTTTGAATCTCATTCAAGAATTCATTCACCCCTTGTCTTGATTCAGCAGAAAGTGCCTTCACAGCAACTTGTGTTCCATCTTGAAGGATTCCCTAGAAAAAAAACACCAACGAAAAGTACTTAATGAAGACATTTCAGACATGAGGATAGCAGAACCATTTTATCATGCCTCACTATCTCCAGTGTAGAATGTAAATTCTGAAGTTAGTGATCAGTAGAAAAATCCATGCCCATTAAAACTTGAACATTTTAAAGCTCCTAAGCGATGATAATCAAGTGAAAAGTAAACAGTGAGATTATGAAGTCAATTTATCTAGATTTATCTTCTTTTCTAATTCTCTGCCAGCAATGTTTTCTGTATATACTCAGTTTAGGTGAAATAATGAAAGGAACATCTCCCAAGAAGGGTACAGAGCAAATTTTCCCACAAAAATTCAAAGGATAGGATGAATTGAGCATGCACAACCAACAACAAAAAACAACAAACTCAGCCTTATCCCAAGTTAAGATATATAAAAAGATGATCACAATGAATATTGCATCATGTGGTCCCAATCTGCGTTCATTACTGGGAGAAGCATTGCAGACAACATCATTCTTTGTCATTAGATTGTCAAAGGATTTGATCGTAAATCCCACTTTTCTGCTGCCCTTCTCAAAATTGATATGCTCAAGGGTCTGACTCTATTAGCTAGGACTTCATCATTAATGTCTTGCTTCAGATATGTTTTCCCCCTTCCTTTGTTCATTGGATTCACTCTTACATTCCTCCCCTTGCTTTTTTGTCTTGATTAATGGCAGCCCTGCAGGCTATTTTCCGTCTATTCTGGGTATCAGACAAGGCTGTCCCCTTCCTCTTCTCTCTTGACCTTGAAGTCCTTTCTAGATCCATTCAATCTTCCACCGACCAACTCCTCATCCCTCCCATTCCCAAATGTAAATCTCTCATGCTCACCCACCTTGCTTTTGCGGATGATCTTATGATCTTCTCCAAGGCTGATCCTCTCTCCATCTTCTCCATCATGTCCTCTCTTCATTTCTTTGAAAGTCTCTCGGGCCTCCGCATCAACCTTCTCAAATCTAGCCTCTTTCTCTGAAGCCTCTCAAGCTCTCCTCCTTGGCCTCATAGGGTTTTCCAATGGATCCCTTCCGGCCAAATTCCTACACCTACCTCTCATCACCTGTAGGCTCTCTACCCATCATTACTCCCCCATGCTTGATCTTCTGAGAAAAAGGATGAAGCTTTGGAAAGGCAAGCTCTTTTCTTATGCAGGCTACCTCATCCCCATCATATCGATTCTCTAGTCCATGTACCTCTATTGGTTGGGCATCTTTGTCCTACTGGCTTCTACCATCAAGTATATTGAAAGCCTCTTCTGTTCCTTCCTTAGGAAAGGCACGTATTCGACCAAGTTCCTTCATCCCCTAAGCTAGGACAAAATCTACCCCCCCAAATTTGAAGGAGGCCTTGGGTGAGAATAAACAAAGAGGTCAATTCTGTGGGAATCCTTAAGCTCATTTGGAAAATTACTTCTAAGCATAAAAGCATCTAGGTTGATCGGGTCTTCTCCTCCCCCCTTAAGCACAATTCTCTTTGCATCGCCCCCTTTCCCTATGATGCCTCCTAGATCTGGGGGGGAAATTCTCTGTCTCCGGCCCACTGCTCTAAATGCCATTTCCTTTTCCAATGGCAACGACCAGTCAACTTCCCTCTAGCTAGATCCCTAACACCCCTCAGGGATTCTACTCATCGGGGTTGGCAGAAATGCCCATGTTTAATCCATCATCTCTAACAATGGCGGCCCCCCCCCCACTTCTCCCCCTCCTCATGTTAATCTTTGGTCCTCTCTCCCGCCCCTTCCCCTTGGCCACCGTGGAAAGGAAGATAAATGTATCTAGCTCCCCTCCACCACTGGGACTTTCTCTTCTTCTTCTGTTTGGGACTTCATCAGATCCACTGGCCCTATTGCCCCTTAGCGCAACATCATTTGGTTCAAAGGTCACATTACTCGCCATAGCTTCATAGATTGGCGCACTATATCTAACCGCCACCCCACGCAATCCTTCCTCATTCACCGTCATATCCATGTCTTCCCCTTTTGCTGCCTTTGTCAGAGTGGCATTGATGACACCAACCACAACTTTTTCTCCTGCCCTTTCTCCTCCTTGGTCTAGAAGAGAGTCCTTCACAGTTTTTGGCCACCTAGAAGGCATATTCTCCCCCAAGAAAAGGAATGGATCTGGATGGATATGACTTTTGTAGGCTCCTCAATTTGTGACATATTGGGCAAGTTAGCTTTCTGCGCAACCATCAATCACCTCTAGATAGAGCGAAACATTCGTAGATGGACTTCCAACTCCCGCTCTTTGGATCAAATTTGGAAGGCCATCTACTTTTATGTTAACTCAAAGCTCAGATCTCTCCGCTACCATATAGTCTCCAGCTCCCCAAGGAACAGGCTCATTGTTTCTCCCTAGAGCCTCGTGGCTAATATTATTTCCCCCCAGTGATGTTCCCCCTTTTGTTTCGCTTTTGGTGCAGTTCTTGTTGGAGCTCCCCTTTACTTATGATTTCTTTTCTGTCCAGCTTGCCTTTTTTGAAAGGTCCTAGCCTTATTTCCCCTCCCCCCTTTTTTCCATTATATATTCTTTTCTCTCTCGGTAATAAATAAATTTATTTATCCAAGAAAAGAAAAAGGGTCCAAATAGAGAATGTGGGAAGGAGGCAAAAAGATGAGAGATGAGAAATAGAAGATGAGAGTCAGAGGAAAGAGACACAGCCCAATAGGTCAGGAGAATCTAAGCTAAATGGGGTCAGCAACATGGATCCTAGCCCTCCAAAAGGCTCTATCCAAGGTCATACTTGGGACAAGACAAAGACTATGCATGCCATTCCTCACTATTTCTCCTATAGTTATTTTAGGCCTTCCCCTAGCTCTTATAACTCCTTCAAAATTAATCAAATCACTCTTCCTTATTGGGGAGTCCTCAGGCCTCCTTTGAACATGGTCATACCACCTCAAACAACTTTCCTGGAGCTTGTCGTTGATCAGGGCAACTCCCAAGTCAGCTCTAATGTGCTCATTCCTTACCTTATCCTTCCTAGTTTTGTCGCACATCCATCTAAACATCCTCATCTCTGTTAGACATAGCTTCTCTATATGGCACTTCTTAACTGCCCAGCATTCTGCCCCATACATCAAAACTGGTCACACAACAGTCCTATAAAATTCTCCTTTAAGCTTTAAAGGGATAAGTCGGTCACATAACACTCCAGATGCACAACCACTGGTTAGAATTACTAACTAACAGAAAATTTTCATAGTCAATTAACTTTAAGGCAGATCCTAATGAACCTCATAAATGCAAGACCTCTGTCAATGTAGTACATAGTAGTGCACGAGTGAACATCACCTGAGAAGTGTGAGATCGAGAACCCAATGCCCCTCAACACAACAAAGCCTTCTCTCAATGATTTGGGGTCAAGAAGAAAAGCCTACTTGTCTTATCCAAATAATATAGTAGGGCCATTTTTCTACTAGGTCATAAAGAAAAGGGAGAAGGATAGGCACGCTGCCTGCGTACCACATACTAGCGAGCACCAATGGGGGTGTGGGATGGGGCATCATACAGGAGGGGCATGCGGGTCATTCCTAAGGGGGGAAAGAGAGAGATAGACACAATGCCCGCTAGTGTGAGGCACACGGGCGGCGTGCCCATCCTTTTCCCTTGAAAATTAGGTCTTTTCTCAAGCCATGGTTTCAAGTATCAGGATTGGATCAGCAAAACCCAATCCACCAACACAATAATGGACTCTTCCCCCACCCCCCCCCCAAAAAAAAGGGTTGACCGGGTCCTTTTAATAACAATACTTGGCATAGTTATGAAGGCGTTGCCTAGGGGTCCAAGTGTATTCCTGAGAGCTGGAGACCCCTCAACTTAGGTTATCTATAAAAGGTAACTGCCTTGGTTCTACAGGCATCGCCTAAGACCCCTTGGTCCTCTAGGTGCCTGAGCAGATGCCTTTATGTATATAAATATTTTTTATTATTATATGAAATGATACTATTTCTAAAAATCATATTACTTGTACATATGGTATCATGCAACTGAAAAGCATGAAATCAATCACTTAGTTATAGAAAATATAAAAAAAATAAAACTCTGTAGATTTGATGGTGGCCTACCAAAGCAAGGGAATAACCAACAGGGCTGCCATTAACTAGGACGTAAGAGGGGAAGGAGATAGAAGAGTGAATCCAATGGATGATATGTTAGACATGTTGACAGGAGCCTCTATCTTTTCAATGATAGATTTGAGGAGTGGATATCAACAAAACCGGATCCACCCTGGAGATGAGCGGAAGACAGCATTTAAGACAAAGGATGGATTGTATGAATGGAAGGTTATGCCCTTTGGTCTTACCAATGCCCCTAGCACATTCATGTGCGTGATGACTCATGTATTACGCCCCTTTATCGGCAAGATTCTTATTGTATATTTTTTTATGACATACTTATTTACAGCCGCACACAAGAAAAACATCTTAAACACTTGAAATGTGTGATGAGAGTGCTACAAGCTGAAAAGCTCTACAATAACTTGAAGAAGTGTTCCTTTATGTTGCCCGAGGTTCTGTTCCTTGGATTTATTGTGTCATCCAAAGGAGTTACAAGGATCCAGAGAAGATACAGAGCGTGATAGATTGACCGATACCCAAGACTTTAACTAAGGTTTGAAGTTTCAATGGTGTTGTCTTGTTCTACAGGAGGTTCATTCGGAATTTCAGAGCTATTATGGCACCAATTCCAGAGTGCATGAAAGGAGAAAAAGTGACCTTCCAATGAACTCCAGCCACCACTAAAGCATTCAAGGTGATCAAGCAGAAGATGACAAAAACCCCTATGCTTAGACTACCAAATTCTGACCTTATGTTTGAAGTGGCTACAGATGCATTCCCTGTTGGGATTAGAGGAGTGCTTGTAGGCGGGTCACCCAATTGCCTTCTATAGTAAAAAATTTAAATGAAATTAAAACAAGGTACTCCACCTATGATTTGGAACTCTATGTTGTTATTCAGATACTCAAGCACTGGAGGCATTAGATGAACTTCATATATTGCATACAAGTGAAAGGTGAGACTTCTCTTGATATTTTTTGTGCCCTTTTTCTAACCCATTTGGTTCTTCTCTTGGTTTGGAATCAATGAACCATTAAAGCTCTTCAACTATCTTCTCAAACCACCATTAATAGAGTAAAAATAACCTCCATTAAGCAACAAGGCCCATTCAATGGCTAACTAACAAAGGGGAAACTTCCCCTCTCAAAACAATAGGTTTCTTGTGCTCAAAACTCTGTTCTAAAGCTTCCAATAGATATAGCACGAAAAAACAAGGTAGCAACTTAAATGGACCAATTTGGCCTTATGGATCAAAAGTTATGGCAATTTGAAGTCAGATTAATGAGAAACAAGTATTTGGAATCTTTCCAACTGGCATAGGATACGTTGGTGGCGTGCAGAGGCGCAGGGCGCATCTCAACCATTAGATCAGATTTCAAAAAGTGATCTGGACCGTTGGATGAGCCTACAATAACAAATCGTGGTTGTACAATCTTAATAAAGAGGCTGACGCATCTATAAGGCAATGTTTCGTGCTCCTGTTGGCTAACGCATCTGTCTGTGCATCGCCAAATCAGCAGAGCCTAACCATAGGATCAGGATAAAGGAGCAATAGTCCTTAGTGACTATGAGGACCACGAACTTCGGAGAATTACACATAACCCCCTTGAACCAAACAATATATGTTGAAAGTCTTCATTGACTAACTTTCAGTAATTGCACAAAAAACCCTCCAATCCATAAAAAAATGTACTAAAACTCCCTAAGCAACCCGAGAGCTACTTTCAAACTAGATTTTGGAATTTCCAGACCAGTTCGGCAGAAACCTCCATAACTCTCTCATACGGATTCAGATCGAGTCAAAACGAAAAGGGTATAGACCACGACTCGAAGCTCTACAAACCTTCTGAACAACCCATCAACAGAATCGGCCATGTAAAAAGATCAAAATGTCCCTGAACATTGTGAAAGCCGTAACTTCTTTATTCGATATCAAAACGGGACAAATCCAGGTGCATTAGAAAGCATTTTTTATGCTCACAAGAGCTATGTAGGAGTCGACTTCCAAAAGGGTCATCATCAATGCCAAAAATGCCCTCGAGTGAAAAAAATCTAAAATTGCCAAATTCGGACCTAGAAATCCGCACTACCTACTATGGTTGAACCAAAGCACTCAAACACCATCACATTATCCACACAACATTGATATGTCATCAGAGAGACCATATACTACCATGTTATCACCTCTGACCATCTCAAGACAATGTGAGCATACTGAATTTACCAAAATACCCTTGCTGATGTCACTCATCACTAAAAGCACCAGAAACCCCTTCACATAAATATCCTTATGACCATAGTCCCTGTCTAATGTGAATTGACAGAAAAAACCTTACAGGTTGTACTCACAGTTTCGGATGTTGTAAAATAACCAAACTACCCCTAGTGCCACTGTGGAGTCTTGTGCACTTCTTCGAGCACTGTGGGACCATTCACCATTCTTTAACAAGCACTATGGGGCCCACAAACACACATCACTATCATGACTCTGGAAACTATCCAAGGACCCTCATCATCTATCTACCTTAACCTTGTCATATTGTCATATCAAGGAGTTGCCATTTCTGATACTCTCAACTGATACCATCTCTGACACTTTGGTGTTTCTGATACTCTCAATTGATGCTCTACCATCTCTGATACTCTGTGATCCCTGATACTCTATCAGCTCTAATACTTTGAGCCACTGCCACATCACTTAACAGTTGTACTGCTCTGCTGACTCAGAACATACTGTGTTGACAACAATGCAACACAACGTACACTATGTACAACATTCTAGTATTAAAACAATGTGTAGAGTAGGCAACATTACACAAGGTATACAATAGAGTTCAGTGTATACTACCAACCAAGGGTGCAAATCCAAACAACCACTTTGTGTAACTTTTCATGCAACATAAAGGTTTACATATGTTATATAGCCTTAAAATGCACTATTTCGGTAAAATTTCGGCCATTTTGGTTAGTTTCGGTCAAGCCAAAACAAGACTGACACTCTAGTAATGGATATGACCAGACCTCTCACGACCTTGCTGGAATCCCACCAACAGGGCAGTTAAATCACACAGACCACGAACAGAAACAAGCCAACTCTTTTATTAAAATAAATTGTTGAGAGCTTAACGGCTCTTACAAACTATATATGAAGTTGAGCGTATCTCATAATCTATGTAGGAAGCAGTGTCTAAACAATTTATTTAGAATATTTTATGATTTACTTTATTTAGGAAAATTTTGAGTTATTTTATTTAGGAAGAAATGTAATCTTTTATTTTGGGTAGTTATTAGTCCATTAGGGAGTCACCACTTTAAGTTTTATTTTGTTTCTAATTTTATTAGTTAGAATTTAGGAAGTAATTAGTAATTGCTATTTCAGTTTTAGATTTTAATTAGGCAAGTTTTAAATTCAGTTTATTATATAAAAGCATGTAACCCAAGGTATTAGACAGAAATTTGAACGATGAATTAAATATTTGGTTGAACCTTGTCGTTTGGTTGGTCGCGTGAATTCCTCCCCCTCCTCTATTGTTCCCTTCTTCCCTAAGGCCCTCTATCACAAATATACGCTCAAAAGTATAAAATTCTCAACATTGTTAGCTTTCAAAATTTTCAAGAATGTTGAGAAATGAAAGAAGATGGACATGTATAGAGTCTGAATCCCTGTTCATATAGTTTTTTTGTACCACAATGGACTTTAAACAAGAATATAAAAACCTCATAAGAAAATCTATGACAAATATATCCAAAAGTACAAGGACATTTATATTGTGACAAATGTCAAATTATAATCCCAGTGCACGAGGTTCCCACTATTGCAAGGTCTGGGAGGGGCAAATGTACGTAGCCTTACCCACTGCTTCGCAAAAGAGGTTGTTTCCAAAATATCAAATGCTAATTATACCTTTCAAAATTTTCACAAATGTTAACAAATGAAGGAAGATGGATAGACGGCGATTTTGAAAACAAGTTTATATATTTTCTTATTGTCACAGTGAAATTTAAACAAGCATGAAAATACCTTGTAAACTGTTCCAAACCCTCCTCGACCTAGCTTACTGCTTGCATTAAAACTTTTTGTTGCAGATTTCAATTCATTGTAAGAGAAGAATTTAATATCCCCTCGCAAAGGCACTGCAAAAATACCCCACAAGTCAAACATTGAGAACAGATGGAATTCCCAATGGTTCTGTTATATCAGTGATTACACTGCCATCATGGGTCCCATGGGACAAAAGAAACATATTTCATTGGTCAATTTTGCTTGCTCTCTCATTTTTCGGTTTCTAAGATGAGCCATTAAGGAGGTTGTGACAAATGCAATACATTCCAAAACAGAGAGGACCAGTCATCAAGAAACATAAGATATTCCTGTTCACAGACTGCTTTTCACTATATGTTACATCATTTACATGCATCTCCCTAGAAATAACCCCAAAAAAAAAGACGTCACAAAGTGCAAGTGTGGCATGGCAAGTAGCTAAGAGAAATTATTTATTCTTTTTAAACGCACTGAAGAACATGCATAAGTTTCTATCCAGCTGCATGTCAGGGGGAGGTCAGACAAAAAAAACTATGGGGATCTCCTACCATGTTAATTGACAGACCTTGTATATACATCAATAGCTTCTATCGGATGCATTGTCAAAAAAATTGTAAGCAAACACATCAAAACGTTCTTACCATTTTCCTCTTGATGAGTATGAGCATGATCCTTCCTTCTTCTTGTCACACAGGAGCCGAAGCAATGACAACTCATGTCAAACTGTCTGACTTCAATCTTCTGCAATTGTGAAAATACACCAAATTTACATTCCAATAATTCGATTTTAACAGCACTATACAATAACAAAAAACAATAAGGTAACCATTTAAAAAATCAAGATCACTGTGTCTTCAAAAGAGAATGGAGTTTTTTTCCTCGTCTCTGAGATTCAAGTGTATATTATTTTAACTTCAAATAAGAAAGGAAATCCAGAATAAATGTAAAAAACAAATAATTTTTATTTGATCCTGTCTGAACTGATTTGAAACCTTATATGGAAACAAAGGGAAACACACCTCAAAAGACAAAACTTAAAAGTCACTTTTTTTCAACTGTTTATGGGCCAAATAGCATGACTGGTAAAGATAGCTCGTCAACCTCTCTCTCTTGGTGATTAATCTATGTTTAACCCATTTAAAACTAGTCCCTCATAAGAATATATTCTCTTAAAACCATAGGAATCATGTCTTTTCACATTACCTCAATGTTGGTTTTGTGCTTTAACTTCTTGCATCAAATCACTTATTCATGGGAACAGAGCCATTGGTTCTTGCTACAGAAGATGAAACCATCCCAGTTGACTTATATAGTCTCCTATTGGTGCTACCGCTATCACCCAGGTGTATTCAGATTCTAATGATATTACTTACAGTCTGCCCACCAAATCTCGACACCTGATCTTAGCCACACATTGTATGAATGTGTTGCTTCTGTTGCCGCCATTCTGCCGTATAACCGCAAAGGGGTAGCTCAGTTGGCAAGGACCAATACCTCACAAATAAGAGGTCATGAGTTCAACTCTCATTCTGCCACATAGAAAGTACTGCATGTCTTAAGCCATCTTCCAGTACGAACTCCAAAGATGAAAATATTGTTCCAATCGATAGGTGTATTGAAATTAGCTTTGCAAGGTTGGAGTTAACCGTAAGGCACTTAAAAGTAGTACAGACCTAACTCTGAAGTCAGAAACCGACCCAATAAGTTCAGTAATCAACTTGGATAGGATCAAACTTCAAATTATAAGGGCTACAAAAATTAAAACACAACTGAATTAAACCTGAAACAAGCAATGAAAACGATTCAGGAAGACCGCCTGAAAATGCAGTCAGCTAATTGACGGCCTCACCGAAACCACAGTAACACCCGCCATGTATTCGAGTGAATCCCCAACCCCACTCATTCGAATACAACTCCAGATTCAGAGAGATACATCCAAGCCTCTCCAGAACGAGATTGTTTCTTGAGCATCTTGGGCACATTCTCAAAAACATTTCCTGGTTTCCAAGTAAATTTCGAAAACTATTTTCACAACAAGAGGGTGGGAAGGGTGGGGGCAAAACGATTTCAACGGTTACTGGCTCAAATCCAGACGTTGGTTTCAGCAGAAACAATAACATTGAAAATAAAAGATCAATTGCGTGGTGAGACCTAGAAAAAAAAGAATGAATAAGCTGCTCGAAAGTAGAAAATTCACTTACAATTCTGCAAACTGGATCAATTGCGAGGTGAGACCTAGAAAGCCGAGGAGAAAACGTTTGAGGTGCACGTGGTCTCTGTGAACGCTGCTGTGGCTGCCTTTCTCCGCCCTCTACTTCTCCTACCTCTGTTTCTTCTTCTTCTTGGGAAAAGGGAATCGAATAACACAGGTGCACGAGTCATTGCACTCTTTCGAAATGTATCAAACTTTCCCACCTGTATAAGGGGTTATTCTGAAAACGACAGTTTTGCCTCTTCTTCTATGTTTCAACCGCTATAGCGAAAACTTCCAACACTTCAGCTCAATTGTCGCATAGATATAAACGTTGCCCAATACCCCACGTCCACAGTTAGTCCAGATAACCATAGCGAAGTCCAACCATTTTGCCCAGACCACAGAATTAGTCTAACGAGATTCGAGAATCGCCAACAAATCGTGTGCGATACGTCGGTAATAGGTTACGTGTCAAACGGTTCGGTTTGATTCGATGTAAGACTATTTAGATAAAATTGAAATCGAACTATTTATTCAACGAAATCATTTATAATCGATTTTCTTATGTTTTCTAATATTTTATCTAAATGATTTCTTTATATTTAAAATTTTTAGTGAAATGAATATCAATTTCAACATTGAATTTAATTATTTATTGTTATCTATTTTTTTTTAATAGTTGTTTGATGTAAAGTTATTTTTTTATTAAACTGTATGTTAATTTTGCATTGAATGTTTTAAACTTATCATCTATATGTCACTCGGTTTGGTTTATTTAAACGGTTTAAATGATTCGATTCGATTTTATTTTATTTAAATTGTTTAACTAAATGGTCTAAATTTGAAAAACAAAATAAAATTAGTTATTAATGGACAATTTATAGTGCCACCCCCTAGAGAATGCCAGTATTATAGGAACATCCCCTCATCTTTCACCAATTAGACTCAGAACCCCTCTCATCCGTCTATATTAAGTGATGTTATAAAATGACAATTTAGCATTTATGAATAAAACACTCTTATCTTATTATCCCAAAAATACCCCCTCTTCGCTTGTATACCATTTCATTCTCTCCTTGTCACTTTCTCTCCTTCTATCCTTCTCTCCCTTCCTGCGACTTGTGATTCCGACATCCGAAACAAAGTCCATCGTCAGCGAGAATCGAAAATGGCCACCATTGAACATGGAACACAATCTTTAAAAACGCATTCGAATTGAAGCTCTAGCAGAGTAGAGATTAACTGATTCCATTTCTATTATATAAGTTCAGAGGAATTTAATCCAATAACCCCAAGAACAAAAACCTGAGAAGTTTATTGGTTAATTGCGATTTTTTGCCACAAAAATTCCACTAAAATTGGCGGGAGAGCAGACGAAGAGAAGGAAATCAATGAAGACGAAGAAGACAAGAAGCACCCGAAAAAAGAAAAAGAATAATTTCTAACAAAAATAAAGGGTTTCGAGGATGGATGACACATGGGCTTAATTAAATTCGCATTCTCCCCGAAGTCGAATGCGTGCACCGGGATCTCCAAACGTGAGAATCTTGTCCACGACACTTGGGGTTTCGAGCACCGTCGATCCTCTGAATTCGCTCTAGAGACACGCTCGTCCTGGCTATCCGATAGGAGCATGATACTCGCCACGGGATCTCTCCCACCGATCTTCCAGCACCTCAGCGGCTTTCCTCAGAGCTTCTCCAACGCTGGTACCCTGCCCAGCGACGAGCAGGTCGATGATTCGCCGCGTCGAGCGCTGGCCCTGAGCCGTCATCCTTCTCAGCGGCAACAACCTCTTGGAGCACGCCGAGAAGGCAATGATGGAGAGCCGATCAGAAGAGCCAAGCGATGATATCACAAGCCGCATGGCACGCTTCAGCATCTGCAATTTGGCACCGGTCATGCTTCCGCTGACATCCAACACAGTGACCAGATCGATCGACGCAAGGCGAGAGGGATCGAGCAGGGGCGCTGTCGTGCTAGTGCATGCCGGGGGTGGAGGAGCCTTCACCTTTAATGCCACCACGTAAGTCTCGGGACTCCGGCCAACTGAGACCACTGCGGCCTCTGGGAGAAGCCTCACCTCCACGTTCCTCAAATCTCTGTCGTTGATTGCACCATCGTCGGAGGAGATCTTTATGGTAGACGAAGGATTGGGATTCACGAAGAACCATTGGAACTCCTCGATTTCAGCTCTTCTACAACTTCTTTGCCATTATTTTTAGGGGTAAAATGATATTTAAAAAAAAAAATGACCTGTTGATGTCAACCTTTTTAGTATATTCTGTAACAGATACTAACCGTAGAAAATATGAATCTAATTTGGTGAAAAAGAGAAGGTGATCCTATAATATTGGTATTCTCCAAGTGGTGGGGCTATAAATTACCCTTTATGAAATAGTTTCAATATAAATGATTCAATTCGATTTTAATAAATGTTTTCAGTTTGATTTCCACAGTTTTTATGTTAAGGTGGGCTCAGACGTCAGATCAGAATCACTTGGAGGATACTTACGTGGACACCCCATCAAAGTGTGAAATGAAAAACCGTCTTAAGTTTAGGAGAGAATCCATTCTCAATATCTACCGTTCAAAGGTTCAAGGCTCAAACAAGGAAACAAGTTCGTACTTCACACACGTATGCATGGAGAAAGGATTCATCCACTATCATATGTTTGCTATTTGAGATGGCAAAGTGAACGCCTAGCTCGTTCCGAGGTCTTGAGTCTTAACAACAACATGTCACATGCCATTACTGCTAATCCAGGCAGCCCTTCAGCTATGTGAAGTATTGATTTGGACATTTTAGGTTTATAACCATTGATGGATGGAGATGGACTACATGAAAAACATAGTTGACGATACATACCATACAAATTAAGCCTTTCTCTGCTAGTGATGAAGGAAGAACATTTTGCGTCATAGAGAGTAGACAATAGAGAATAACTTATGCTACATATATGGATCATTTTCACCATGTATGGCATTTGGTAAAAGTCAGACCAATATTGCATGTATCATACTCAGTAATGGCACACAACAGATAGTTACCTGAATCTGAAGCATGTTGTTTGGCATCATATAAATTAGAAGAAAGTTGAGGTCGGACGAAAACCACAGGGAAAAGGAGAGAATTCACTTATCTCACTATGCCACTAATTCTCGCTTTCAAGCAAATGTGTTTGGTTGTATAATTCATTAGAGTTATTTTTTTTTATTTGGCATAGATTCCGTAGAGAGTGGTTTTGATGAACATTATTTATTTTTGAGTCATTCTGGAAAACTGTTTAGTTACCCATAATTATGTTATGTATTTCTTCCTGAAAACTGTTTGGTTGACCTAAATCTATGAGAATGATTCTGTAGAATCAGTCATTAAAAATTGTTTGGTTACTTAATTTGTCAGTTTGATTCTTTGGATTCAATCTAAAAAAAACTGTTTGGTTATTCTAACTCCATCAGTTGATAGTATTTAAAAATAAAATAAAATAAAAATTGTACCTAGAGATTTATCTCTCCTCTTTCTACCATATACACCTAGGCTTTTAAACCATGTTTTCAATAGAGAAAATTGTGCATTTTTGTTGTTGGGTTAAAGTATCTCAAGGTGTAATAACAGCTCCACTCGAATGGTACAATGTAATTGAAGGCTTGCCATGCCTATGGCACATTCGCCCATAACAATCATCGTAGGGGCAACGATCGTCGGTCCATGTTGTGCAGATCCTTGAAAACCGCAATAGTGATAAGGCTATATTTAATTTACAGGAGTTGCGAAAGACTGTGATACCAGAAAAACCCATGTGTTAAACTTGAGTTTCCCACCGCAAGGTTTTTCTTGTCCCCATCTTTCATGATTCATTTAAAATGTTTAAATTTATATCTTATACTCTTCAATGACCTCATCCAGTCCATGAATGGGAAAGGCCGCAAGATGAATAAACCCACCACGATGAAGGTTATGTGTCTAAGTCTCTCCTCTATTTTTTTTTTTCTAAGAATTTTTTCTTTCCATTTATATTCCTTTCTTAACAACCAAACATAACCTCAGGGCTTAGATTGGCTGTCAAGAAAGAAATCCTTCAGCGAACTGATCATCAAATATAACATTGAATTTAGTCTGAATCTTAGTAGAGAAGGAAACCAATCTCAAAGAATCCAATATTGCATGTGCAGAAGCATATAATTATAGTTCTCTATTATTTTGTTTTAACATTTTTACATGCCAGTAGACATATGATAGTCACAAGTTGAGAAGGTCCATTCCCTAGAGAAAGAGAAACTAATAAAAACCACAAGTTGAGAATCTTTAAACAATTTATATATTTTGATAGAAACAGCCCAGGCATGTTACCCAATATATGTGAACAATACAGATCTGTGCAATGCTTACATATATGTGGCATCTCCCTCCAGAACCCTACTTGGTTAGCCCACAAACCCTTCAGTAAATGCCCTGAATATGCTGGTTCTGGAACATGGATTTGGGAATCTTATAGCTTTTAAAGATGAGTTTTCTCCAAACATTCTCAATGATGAAAAACCCACATGGACTAATACTTTGGGTAATCACCAGATTTCCAGAAATGAGGCAATAGATCTCCAAATAAGGACCAGATTTCCAGAAATGAGACAATAGATCTCCAGATTTCGTACAAGCATGGCCTAGCCATCAAAAGAATGAAGAAGATTCAGAAAACCCATGGCGCTGATACGAGAACAATGGGGCTGATATGAGACCCGTTGGAGGAGCTGAACTGTGCCTGTAAGCTTGTGTTTTGCTAATCCAGAAATGCGAAACCCTAACTTCGTATCTTCCTCTCCCTTCCAAAATGAAGTCCTTGTCCCTATGTCCACCGGTAGGTTTTAAGAGCCTGAAAACACAGAAACACTAAAAAACAAAATCCAAAGAACAGAGAAGCCAAGGGGAGAGACTGTTGACATTATTACATGGTTGTCACTCCAACTAATTGCTATGCTAAGAATCTATCTATGAAATTTAAAGTGAGGAATAATGTCTCGCCCATAAGCTCAAACTTGTAGTGTACCTGCTGATTTGGTTAAAAAAAATTTGTTGTTGTTGTTGTAATCATAAACTAATAAGTGGAAACTATATGAGCAATAGCTCATATTCACAACCAAGTTTTGAAACCTGGCTTGAAACCAAAATATTTCGTAATATTGCAAATTTTGACTGAAACCTAGTATGTTTCGGTTGCAGGTTTCAATTAAGGGTGTCTATTTGTAACCGAAACCGAATACCAAGATAGAAACCGAGCCGAATTAATCTGATCAAACCGAACCGAATAAATTCGATTCAAATCTGATTTGAGTACCAGAGTATTTACTTCGGTTCGACTAGGTCCCGGATTCAACCAAAGAACCGAAAACCGAATTTAATAGCATTTATTACCCCAATCTCATTAAATTCAAAATCGAATAGGGACATTAGAAGTCAGATGTATTATGTATAATTGTATAATGTCTTATTCTTATTATGACACAACTCCCATGGCATAGTTTCAAAATAAAAAATTTTAAATAATATCAATGAAGAAGGAAGGAAAGTCCTTTAGTTTTTCTATTCTGTTTATCTAAATGAAGAGTCCCATAGTAGAAGCTTTGGAATTGGAGTTGTGCAGCTGGTTTACTTTTCACTTCATTGCATATTCTCTCTTGTCAAGCACTCCTTCCCAAGTATGGTAGCCAAGACCTTGGGTAGAAGGGTTTCATCTTCATTCTCTGGTGGCCCTCGGCTAGGGAAGATATCTCCCAATCTCTCAAATCTCTCATCTCCCAACTCTAAACTAGAACCAATACACCCCAGTCGATAGGAGAAGATTGACAATCATGGTGTTCCAAACTTCTAAGCTTCACGCTTTGCCTACAATCGTCTCTTCATCTTTTTCTTTTTTCCTTTTTGTCCAATCCTTCATGTGATGAGTGAGTAGTCTCACTTTTGATATTAGTTTATCAATTCATCTAGCTAGGGTTAGTGGGTTAGTTTCTTTGTATTTTGTCTATGTACCTAATAGTAAGCAGTTTCTCAAAATTCAGCTTGCAGTTTTGCTGAAACCAAATGTAACCGAATAAAAATCAAACCGAGCTCAAATCAGTTAGAGTATCACATGTCAAAACCAAGTCGGTTCCAACATATCTCTTTTGACCCAAACCAAAACTGAGCCAAATACCTAGAACCAAGCCGATTTACACCCTTAGATTCCATTGTTGATTTTAAGGTCCATATGGCCAAATTAGGTCCTGAAACTTCTAGAAAATCCTATTTTAGGCCCTCTAAACATGGTGGAACCCTTAAATTGTAAAAAATCACTCAATGTTAGTTTGGCTTTAAATTCTATACATTGTAAGCTGATGTATACTTTCTCTAATAGTGTAATATAACCCTACACAAAATTCAGTACTAGAACACACATAATTAAAAATTATTATTGGAAAAACAAGGTTTTGATTCGAGCAAGTCACCCAAATTGAGTCAAAATATTGAAAACCTAATCAAGAGTCACGTTGACTTGCCTAGACATTAAAAAAAGAAAACAAAAACAAACAAAAAAGGCGGCTCAATCCAAGTCACCCTGAATTTCACTTGACATTGAGTTTTTCCCAAGTCACAAGAGTCTCACCACCGCTATGATTACTTCGCCACTGCTGCCCCTCCCGTCGCAGTTGTTACTGCCACTCCACTCCAGCTTGTAATTCTAACTCCGATTTAGGTTCTAGATTGGGATTCCAACGCTGTTGTTGTACAGGGTTGAAGAACAAAATGATGCAAAGTTGCAAATCAAAGTAATATCTTTGATTACATCATTACACAGATCCACTAGTATATGTTAAGCAAAGCATCCCCTGTTCCCAAACTCTTCCCCCCTTCCCCCCAAAACAATCTCTAATGAACCCTCTACTAGTGAAGTAGGGAGAGCAGAAGGAAGTCCACATAATGCTTGTGTGGTAGCACTTAACAGTGGGTGAGAGTCATCCAAATCCAAAAGGGGATTATGGAAGGCATACTAAAGCCAATAAGTCTATGTGAATGCTAATTTTGAGCCCTTGAGAGTCATTTTCGATTCTGACGATTCATGTTCTCCAGCAAGGATCTAAATCTCCTCGAAATTTCCCAGTTTCGGTATGGCTCGAAATGAACCAAGGATCAAAACCAAAATGTTACTGGATTTGACCAGTTTTGATAGGTTTCGACGAAATTTCCTAAGTTTCACATGGTTCGACCAAACTGGCCAGCCCATGCTTATGTAAGTGACATGTTTCAATAGAAACATACATTGTTTCCCATATTTCAGTAGAATCTCTCAAATTTAATGGGTTTCGACCAAGAATGGGGAAATTTGGCCACAAAACATCAATTTTTGCAATCTTCTTCTACTACCTTTCATTATCAACCAAAATCAACCTAGAGAGGATTTCTTGGAGCTTCAAGGTAAACCCACTTTTTCTCTATACTTCTTTTTTTGTTCAACATAGAAATGAACATAGTAGAATTCTTTCAAAGCAACAATGTGTGCAACCTCCACATCCTCATAGTCTTGGTGAGCCATTCTGATGGGGACATCAAAGTGTACAATCGAAAGAAGAAGAAGACCCAACTAGTCCCATCTCTGTGGTTGGAGGATTAGAAGAAACCAGGAAGGAAGATAGAGAAAGAAGGAAAAAAAAGGAGGAAGAAGGCTACTGGTCGACCCTTCTTGGTCTACCGTGAGAATGAGGAAAGAGACTGTCGCTGGCCTCTTCCTCTTTCTCTCTCCTACCGTCCAGATTTTATGGACCCCACGGCTATTAGTTATTTTAGTAGCTTATTTCCTAGTACCTTATTTTATTTAAGTCTTTGAATTAAGTAGGAAACTAAATAACCCCCTATTTTATTTCCTATTTGTTTTAGGAAACTTTTATTCTGAAATTATATTCCTAAAGCTAATCTTTTTTTTTTTAGTAATTATTTCTCTATTTATGAGTAAGGCCATTGGCCATCTTAGAATTAATGAATTAGAATTGAAAATCAGCCAATGAGCAAACCACCCACCCCTCTCACGATTCCCTCTCTCTCAATCTCGTCTTTCTCTCTCTCTTTCTTGCCTCTCTCCTTTTCTCTCTCTCTCTCTCTCTCTCTCTCTCTCTCTCTCTCTCTCTCTCTCTCCCCTCTTCTCTCGCCTCCCCCTCTCTCTCCCAGTTTTCCTACTGCTGCTGTTTACTTTTACTGTTGCTGCTTACTTTCTACTGCTGCTGGCTAACATCTGCTGTTGTTGTTACCCTTTGATGCTGAACTGCTGCTAGTGTTTTATTTCCCCTTGAGGCTGAATTGCTGTTGTTGTTTTTCCCCCTTAATGTTGAACTGTTGCTGCTGATCTCCCCTTTGATGTTAGACTATTGTCGAACTTTTTCTTCAATACTAGGTGCTGCTGTTCTTTACGTTAAAACTAGGCTCCTGCTGAGCTCCTTTCAATAATTGGAGTGTTATTGGACACCGACTTCAAAATCTGGGTTGTCTTCTTTTGTTCTCAGATTTGGGCAATAAGTGAGTATAGAATGAACCCTCCCATTCCCCCATTATCCCCTCATTATTTACTCCATTACTTCCATTAAAACCCACCCCCCTTTTTAGCCATTGTTTAACCTTTATTTACATCACTGTTTTACCTTAAGTATTGTTGATTTTCTTATTACTAGTATAACTGATTTTGGAGCATATAATATGATATCTTTATCTATCTTTGGTGCTTAATAAGCTAATGTCATAACCTAATTTAGCTTGCTGCCATGTTCCCTACCCCATGTTCCCCCTTGAAGCTTGAGTGAGTTTATGTGTTTTTCTTCCTAGATTATTATTGCTCTTTGCTACTTTGTTCATTAGTCTCATTTTATTTTGCATGTTAAATCTTGTTTGCTGAGCTTTCTTTGTTTTGTCCTACCCAAGTCCTTTAAGTCTACCCTACCTAGTTAGTTAATCTTGTAGGAAACTTAGTCACCTAGGAACCCCCTACATCATCACATTCCCTTGAAAAGTGATTAAACTTTAACTACTAGATATGAAAATTTTAAAGTTATTTACACAAAATTATAGGTAAAGAGAGAAAAATTCCCGTTATATTTTTTCCTGAATTCCTTTCCTTCCCTTCCCTTCCCTTCCCTTCCCTTCACTTCACATCATTTTTAACTAGACTCAGGCTCAAGATTTAGTAATTTGTAAAATAAAGTAGAATAAACAGAAGAATAAACCTGCTACCATGTTTGAATTTCAAAATTATTTCTATTAAAGAGTGGGAGGGGGAGTAAAAGACCATGAAGCCAAAGAAAACTAAAACAAACAACTTCATCACTATGAGAAGAGTACCTTATTACAGTATGAATAGAAATCATTGCAACCTAAGATTGTAATATCAAGACCTACATCGCTAATACAATTACGAATTTAGATTCATGGAGTCCTATTGCTATATTAAGTAGGCAAGATGAGTGCATAAAATACAAACTTTACCTTGCAAAAGTAGATTGCATAGCATGTCCTTACTCTTGTCAGAAAATATTACATGTGCAGTTGCCACAGTGTATAGTAATGCTTGCTCCACGAAAGGGTTGCTCAACTCCCTGAGATCTTAAACCAATATAATGTTATTCTTCTAAGCAAATGGTATTTTTTCATTTCAACTTAAAGCCTTCACAACTAAATAGTTTGCATCCAAGCATGAAGGATAAAGTAACTTCAAATTCATCGGTTGTGCATGATTGATCCTTCACTCTGTTTTAAGCCATACAAACAATTATGTTCCATACATAAAGGCACATATAGCAGTCCACATAGTATAACCCAAAACTACTATGAACTTGCCTCGAAGAGACACACTTGAGGGTCAAGTGCTTTAGAGACATTTTGTACACGCTTTCTCTACAGAGTTGAGAAGATGTCAACTTCACATCTATCCATGCCTGAAAGATGCCAAAGAACCAACAAAATCAGGAAGAATTCAAATAAAGCTACTTGGTCGTAATAATGTTATGACTGCTTTTATATTTTAAATTAGCTAGTAGAACTAACACAGCCAAATATTCCAATTCATACACAACCCCCCCCCGCACACACACCCTTGTCTTTCAGTGAGAATGCAATAGAATTCAAAGGATGCAAGTTAAATTTAAAGTTAAAGGAACAATAAATGTTAGAAAATTCCTAAATATCATTTTAGGATAAGATAAGAGTTTATGGTAACACAACAAGAATCCATTAATAATAGCTTGTGTAACTATCAATGCGTGCTTTAATACTTTCTCCCTCCCTCCCAAAAGTTAGGATTAGAAGTAATACCAGCAAAATTAGCAATAAAAAAAGTGAAGGTAGTAATAATGAGGAAAGATAGGAAACTATTGATGTAAAGGACCAGAATTTACAAAAATTATGTATCATGAAGGTGAGCAGTAGAACCCAAGAAGCATAATTTCTGGTTTAGATATGAAATTGTTGCATTACTGTGCTTGTGAAGGCCACTGTGGGATTCTCAAAACAATTCTACCATGTTTTCAAGATTCTACCATTGGATAAAAGATCAACAGCGGACTAGTAACGATATTTCAAACACTAGAAACACTATCTGATCATTCTCCATTACCAGACCCCCCTTTAATTTTTTTACTCATTCAGGGACCATAGACCTTCCCCATTAGCTTAAGTATTAACTTTTAAGGACGAGGTTCGTCCAAGGGCAAACAGGCCTACAAGAAGTTGAAGAGCTCCAACATCTTAAAAAGTATAAATGACTACTTAACAACAGCTATTTATATGAGGGCTAGAAATATATGTGTCAAAAGTGAGTTTTGCTATTTACCCTAATTCTTATATGAACAACATTTAGCTTTAATAGGTGTTTCAAATGAATTAGTATGTTTAAGTAGAAACACCTTCTAAAACAACCAAACGGTTTAAAAAACAGAGAACCGTGTTTCACTAGAAAGACTCTCCAACGAAATATACAACCAAACACAACCTAAGCGAATTGGGGATAATTTCCAAAGTTGACCCATGCTTGATCCCCAATCTAACCCCCGATTTGGTAGAAGCCCAATTTGTACCATGCATACTGTACACAATGAGGACACATCATTGATAATGTTTTCAGCTTCAGCATGCGATATAAGATCCCATAGATCGGAAAATTTGGAGTCTGTCCGGAGAAGCGGCAATGTAATAAGCAAAGATAGAGTCATGCAAAGGATGAAGGAGGCAATGTAGAGAGATTCCTATCTTACTTTCATTTCCCTAATGTAGAAGTTATATTTCATATCAATCAAAAGTCAATTTCATTCCATATTTCTTTCATTATTTTATAGCAAACTTAGGTGTCAAAGATTTGGTAATGAAAGATATTGAACTTTCCACACATCTTATCTCCTTCGAACAGAACCTAAAGGGAGACTTCATCTCATTATGCCTATTAAGGAAGGCCACCTGATTAGGCCATATTTTAGACATCGTTACTGTTTTAATTGAGTATTTTGATTCTAGATCAATAATAAAAGTGATTACATAATTTATTTTTCTCACATATATAGGTTACAAGGCTATGCACATAATTGATGCTATTTGGACGGATGTGATGCGATATAGACACCAAGCTACATATGGATCAATTCATATGTGATCAAGGGCAAGATGGGAAAAAGGTTTCACTGAAGCAATCAAGTGCAAAGGAGGAATTTCACATCAAATTTGAAGTTTGACCAAGAGATTGGGTAGCAAGTTAAAAATTGGCCAAAGGGAGTTGCACAAGATTGGAGGAGAAATAGGGAAGAAAGAAAAAAAATGAAGAGAAGAAATAGGAAACTACATATTTTCTCTCTTTCTAATGCCATCTCTCTCCCTTTCTTTTCTCCCACTCATAATACAACTCCACCTCTTCTACTTTCTCTCTCCTTGTTCTAATCAGCCCTTAAAACCTCTCACTCTCATGTTACCCTTCTCCCCAACATCTCTTTCTCACGAATCCATCTCTCTCTCTCTCTCTCTCTCTCTCTCTCTCTCTCTCTCATATAACGCATCCCTCTCTCCACTCCTATTTCTTCTCTATCTCCTACCGCCTCTCTCCCTATCCTCTCTCCTATATGACTGCTCCCTAACTCTTTCTCAAAAAAGAGAGGAGATTTGGACCTAGCCTGAAACTGCCGCCCTCTCTTTTCTTCACCCTTAATTCTTCTTCGCCTGATTTTGTAATTCCTTAGCTTAGATTATTTTTCTGCATTAGACAAACTGTTTAGGATTTATTTTTTACTTTGAATTGTAATTGGAGCTTGGATTCAAGAGTTTGGATTATTTCATGCGAGTTTGCTCACTAACATTGTTCTCTCCTTCTTTATTTTCTTTGAATCCTATGTCTCAATCTCTCTATCTCACTGTTATTTCTTCTTCATCATGGCTAACTAAATCACCCAACTTGGGGATGGATGAGACCATGAGAGAAGAGTGAGTTGTGATTAAATTGGTTACCCATTAATTTAACTCCCATTCAACCAAAGCTAAATTGAAAAGTTCTAAATCATTTATGCCACTAAAAATTCAATCGTATGCATAATTGTTTACTTTCAATCTAGTCTTGCTTATAATCTTTTATGCCATATGTGTTGAATTACTTATAGAATATATTAGGTTTAGACTCGTATCTTCTATTGACCTAGTTCAAACATACAATTTAGTGATTCAATTTTATGACATGTTATCTCTAATTTCTTGGTGGTTTATTCCTGAGTTATTTCTGCCTATTCTTACATCACCTGATTTTATTTTAGCTTTAGCAACATTGTTAATTTGCATGAGTTTTTGTTGCTCTTGTTAGTTTAATTTGTTTAGTTTTAATTTCATTGGTTTTGCATAGTTGTTAGCCTAATTTAAATTAATTTGTGACAACCCCATTAGTTAGTACATTCTGCCTAAATTTTCCATGGAGCTCACCTCCTCGTGATTGTCCCACATCTACACACGACCCATGCGCTTGTGGTATTATTATTTTTCTCAATCACTACCTTTGGTTAGTAGCTACCCCAAATCATCAAAATCCACTAGTCATTGGTTCAAACCTTAGTCTTTTTATTTTTTTTTTATGCACATTTTGGCCTACCTCTAGCCTAGTACAATGGTAGCTTTTGTTAATTAAGTCCTATTAGCCCCTAGGGTCTAATAATTAGGAGAATTCCCATATTAGTACCCAATGCTACAAGGCAAGAAAGAAAAATGAGAACTCCCAAAAGAAGAAGGAAACCAAACATCAAATAAAGAATAAGGAATTCAATGATCCAAACAAGGGGAAAAAGGAATATAGTCACACGTCAAAGAATAAAAGGAGACGGAACAGTAGGGATATAGACACCTCATTTTGTCGCTTAGAGCAAGCTAGGCAATAACAAACCGAAAGGTTATGAAGTGCTGTGGGATCCTGTAGACACCCAATTTTGTCACCCTCCCCGGCTATGATGACTCACGGATTGTGAACATAGCCATTTGCCTCCATTTTACAGAGATAACATTGACTAAGATGGTCTAACCCTGAAATACCCCTTTCTATACCTAGAAATCCTAGAATTGGAGAAAAAAGGGATTCGATCATGACATGACATATACAAAGGAATCAGGTCAAAAGTGACCGTATGGATGGATAGTGCACGGAATCACGATCCCAACGATATATGGTACATCAAAATCGAACCGTCGGATCTTCTGATATCACCTTCAGAAGATAGAATCGTCGGACCAAGATCTAGGGCCACGAATTCTCTCACCCAAAAACCTCCGAAAATCACTCCTTGGGATCTAGAAATCTATAAATAGGGCACTATTTACTACCCCAAGACACACTTGGTTGATATACCTACCCCCTTACCTTGGGTGAGTGAATCCCATATCCCTCTTGCTCTTGTTGGCCCCTCCCTTTGCCCTTATTCGCACCCCTCTAGCATTGCCCGCTCTAGCCCCTTTTCCTTGGCTTGCCTAGCCCTTTCTTAGTCTTCCCTAGCCAATGCTTTACCAAAGTGTCGCCCAAGCTTTAGCCTTCCAAGTAGCCTTCCCTAGCCGAAGCTCTGCCAAAGTACCGCCCAAGCCTTAGCATTCCAAGTAGCCTTTCTTAGCCAAAGCTCTGTCGAAGTGCCGCCCAAGCCTTAGTCTTTTAGTAGCCCTTCCCTAGCCGAAGCTCTACTGAAGTGCCGCCCAAGCCTTAGCCATCCAGGAGCCTTTCCCTAGCCGAAGCTCTGCCAAAATCCACCAAAGTCTTAGCCTCTTATCACATTTTCCCAGCCAAAGCTCTACTAAAATACTGATTCCATAACCGGCCTTCCCTAACCAAAGTTTTGCTAGACTACCAGCACAAGAATCACTCTTCCCTAGCCGAACCTCTATCAAATATCCGAAGACCACTATAGTTAGCATCTCTAAAGAAAGGAAGTTGGAGGTCAAGACCACCTTCCCCTGAGCCGAAAGAATTCACAAGAAAGTTCATATCCACACCAATCGGAGGTCCACCCCTCTTGACCCGAGATAGGGGTTAAGCTCAGGTATAATCCCTCATCTGAATTGTCATAATGTATACATTTTATTGATCATGTTTTAGTGTGCATATGTAATTATTTTTTGTTAATGTATATATATGCCATAATTTAGCCATGCATGCGGTGTAGAAATAATCATGGAAAATATTCGTTCTTAAGCGTCTAGTAGGAAGATCGGTTGAACTGGGTAGATTGGGTGCCTAACACCTTATCAATTCTACAACCTAACATGTACTTTATTCTCGGGACTAGACCAACTTCTGGGCCCTTTTCTTAAGAATCGAGCCCACCCCTTGGTCTTAGGCCCATAATCCTAAGTGGTGACTCCAAACCCCTTTTGCATGATCCCAACCCCCCATTGGACCATCATCAACCCAATGAGGGTATACCTCCGAACCATTCATCTCAACAGAGAGAGAGAAAGAGAGAGAGAGAGAGAGGAGCCCTGTGAAATAAGCCATCACGTATCTCTGAGTGGTGATGTGGTGGTCCAGGGCCCACGAAGGCACACATCAGAAGAGAAAGACATAGAAAGAGAGGAGAAGGGCTAGGAAATTCAGGCCACTACCTCAGAGTAGCGACTCCACTGGGGATCTATCAAGCTTCTGAAATTATATGCTATCTTTAAATGCAAGAACATTTTCCACCACACTTGTTTGAGAACGTGTTTGGCTAACCCATGTTTGTAAATGTATTCACTAACCACATTATGTATCGTGCTTGAAGTGAAATTATTTGGCGAGGGACTCCCTGTCATGCCTTCACCCTCGAGGAGGTCAGTGCATGTCATGGAGAGTACTCTAAGAGCAAATGGTAGCTCATCCTGTACAAGGGTGTGAAGGATGCTGTTGAAATGCGAGGATGTTCGTAATTGTGCCAACATCCTCGGGGAGGTCCACGCATATTATGACATTTTGAGATCGAATGATAGTAACCCCCACATTACACTTATGTACACAATCACTCACGATTCTACCACCCCCGTAGCCAGTTGCTTAACTGCATGTGTAGTCACGAGTAATGAGCAAGGACGCTACCCTCTTGATCACGTACCTTTGGGTATATCAAAAGGATCATGTACCTTGCGTATATAGATCCTATCAAGGTTAGCCGGGTCGGTCCTATTTGCATCCACTACATGCTCACATCATGTAGGAAATAGATGGAGAATGCTAGGAATGCCACAAGCTAACTTGTAGAACTTACTTGAGGTCTTGGGAAAGAATCTTCTTACAACGCATTCTAGTCATAAGGAAATGCTCTCCTAAGTGGGTTTCGGATAAAATGGTGTCCTTCCTCTTTAGAAACAATATATGGATAATTTGGTACATATGACTCCGTGGTGATTCCTGTCAAAAGTCATGCAAAGTCCCTAATTATTCAAAGACCAGAGGAAACTAGGAGGAAGGTCACCTAATGGGATAAGATTAAGGAAAGCATAACCTTCTTAACTTGGAATGTTTTATAGGAATATTCTGTCTAAGCTATTTGTGTGTATTTCCCACTTAATGACATTGAGTTGGCTAGGGGTATCAATCCCGATCTACTGTTTATCATTAGGTGGACTAACTTCGGATGGATCATTGGTTGATAAATGAATGGATGAATGAATAAGGGGGTGGGAATACAAGAATCCTAAAATAAATCACTCATGATTTAGGCATAATTCCACGTCTCAAGGATTATTCACGGTCTGCCTGGACATGCCAGGTAATCAGTTGACTCGCTTAAGTCCAGTATCCCCTCCATCATCTCTTCGGGATTGTCTTTCTCCTGGTGATCACAGCTTGGTCCATATGGATCCAACCGACAATGAAATGCCTGAGCCAGCATGGGTTCGTCCTGTAGAGATGCTACAAATAGAAATGGCTGAAGTTAAACATCACGAGTGCTGCATCTATTAGAGAACCCTCCAAGAGTAGACATGATCCCTCCCACAGAAGAGTCAGAACCAGCCAGGCCAGTCAGCTAGCGGGGTGTCTCACCCATCTGATAACTGGTTAACGAGGAGTTTCCCCTACTCGACCAACTAGTCTGCGGGGGGCTTATAACCGAGTCCCTCCACCAAGAGTTGTAATAGAGGACGAAGAGGAAGAATTTGCAGCACATGCTCAGAGGGAGCCTCCCAAAATCAAAAGGGAAAGAAGGATGAGAGAACAACTGGAAAAGCTCAAAAATTTGGTCCGAGCAGGGAAAGGCCTTGAAGGCCAAGGAATAGGATCTGATGATATGAGTTTCTTTTCTGGGGTAAGAATTCCCGAGAAATTCAAATGGTAGACAAATAGGTTTGATGGTTCAGGAGACCCTAAGGCCCGTCTGAAGGTGTTTCTTAGCCATTGCACGATCATGGCAGCTTGTTGATGATCAGATAGGGCAAGCATTCATGTTGACGTTACCCAGAGCCGCACTAAGATGGCTCACACAATTAGAGCCAACACAAACCCAGAATTGGTCAGCCATTGTGAAAGCCTTCACTAAGCAGTACTCTTACAATACTAAGGTAGATGTGAAGCGACGGGAGCTTGAAACGCTGAGATAGCAACCCAAAGAGGGGTTCATCGCTTTTTTGATGAGGTTAAGGGAAAAGGCTACCAAAATGGTAGATCGACCCTTAGAAGTAGAACAAGTAGAAATGCTGATTGAGAATCTCTCCAGACCATACTATTATGTCTTTTATTACTAGCACCTTTAAACCTTTGAGGCATTGATTGCCACAAGAACTAAAGTTGAGAACAAGATCTTGAAAGACACCCAGTATCAAGGGATGTCTCAAGACTTAGGGAAAGGTGCCAAAATGGGACGAGGAAATGTGGTAAACACAGTCACATAATCATTGACAAACAGTTCACACTCCTAGCCATTTGTATTACAGTCGGATGTTCCCCAAAAGGCTCCCTGCCCAAGAAGATATTTTATGGAGTTAGGAATGCCTTTGACCTCAGTATATGAGAAGTTGAATAAGCAAGGCTTGTTAGGGACCATAGCTCCAAGAGTGGTTAGTAATTCTCCTCCAGATTGGTATAATATTGTGCCTACCACACTCAAAAGGGGCACACCACCGAAAGATGTTTGAGCTTGCAACATGCAATCCAGGATTTGGTGGACAATGGAACCATTGAGGTTAAAGTCAAACAACCTCCCAATGTCAATACCAATCCACTCTCGAATCATGGTAAGGTTAGTATGTTGAAAGAGGAGTCGACAGAAAGTGCCCCATCTCAACTTATCAGACCAAGGAAGCGCAAAGGCCATGTAAATGCTAGTACCTATAAAAAAATCATGGGAGAAAGAGCCAAAGTCAAGAAGACCCCAAAGAAGGAAGAATCATCAGGAGAATAATCAGAGTATGGAAACCAAGTACCCGCATTTCCCCCCTCATCACCAACCCCATCGGAAGAAACAACCGCCTTATATCATCCACCCTCACCATCGTCCTCTTTCTTGCCATACTACCCGAGATCAAGAACTCCATCATCATCTTACCACCCATTATCTTCATTAGAGTACCCCACCTCCTATCCTCCAACATCATCCTATGACCCTCTGTCCTCATCAGGGTACCCCACTTCCCATATCACATCTCCTTCCTACCATCCCACCTCGTACCCCTTATCATCCCCAACCTAGTCTTATTCCCTCAAACGACTGAATGATCTGAAAGAAGGGTGGATAGGAAGATATGATTGGAAGGAGATACTCACATTATCAGATTCTTTGAAACCAACTTCGTCAAAGGATCAGTAAATGTTTTAGAAGAGGATCAAGAGGTAGACCTTACACCTCTAATTCAGATAGCTGTCTCTCAAGAAGAGACTCCTAAGGAAATTGAGGAAGTTACAGATGACATCTTGAAGGCAGTAATGGAACTAGCTGTCGGGGAACAGATCAAAGAGCTTGTATCCCTGGTCCACATAGGGAGTGATACAGAAAATGATGAGCCTAGTATGGCTAAAATCTGAGCCAATGAAACAAGGTCTGATCCTATGGAGATTTTTGATCCATATGTTCTGAATAATATGAGCGTTTGGATGCAGGGGAATTTAATGGCAATAAAGAATCTGATGAAGAGCCCAGTAAGGGAGAGACCAGTGAAGAAGATGATGATGAGGAGGAGGAGGAAGATTTGAATGATAGTGATGACTTTGAACCTTGGAGCAATGATGAAGATGATGAGTCTGGATATTATGTAGCAGGGGATCCAGGGACATACTCATTTTATGCTATAGGGGGAGATGACCCAATGATCGATCCAACATATGCTATTCGTTTGGCACTTTCAATAGAGGAAGATGATTCCACCACTGATGCAGACAATGATAATGATCCAGAGTTGCTTTCGAATGCGATGTAAACTCTGTAGTAGAGCTTGAAGAATAGATAATTGATATTTATGGGCGTTTTGTCGTAATGAAGCTTCGTGTGGAGGAAATTGACCAAATGTTAGGCGATGTAGCCATCAGTGAACGCTACTATGCCGAACAATTGAAAAACCTTAGAGAAAAAGGAGGAGAAGATACATTGAAAGAAGCAGTGGGTCAGGATTCTAGCATCTTTCCAACTCAATCGAGAAATTACAAGCAAAGCTCTTGATATCTGTGGAGGACCTCGACTTCCTACCCTAAGCCGAGAATGGGAATCTGAAGAAGAAGATGATCCCATGATCGGGATAATCACTATAATAGATAGTGATGATAAGGATCAATATCTTATAGAAATTGTTGTGAAAAAGCCTCCAAGCATAATGGAAACCCGAAGTGGAAAGACTACAAGGGTAAGGCCCTAGTGGTAAAGCAACCAAACTACAACGTGGCTGGAGCTAGTAGTTCAGGGAAGCAGCCCGACAACCCTATTTTGACCCAACTCAAGAAGGCACAAGCCAACATTTCTATTTGGGGTTTGTTGATGGCATCCCCCTCACATTGGGAGGCCGCTCTCAAATCCCTAACCAATATGCAAGTACCTATTGAGACCGATTTGGTACAGCCCTCACACATAGTAAGGGCAACATATGTGGTGCAATCACTAATGTTCACAGAAACAGAGTTACCAGCAAAAGGAGGACAACACAATAGAGCCTTGCATATAACGGTTGAATGTTTTGACAAGATCGTCCCACAAGTGCTCATCGATAATGGGTCTGCTTTGAATGTCCTACCCTTGAGGTCGGCTAAAAGTATTGTTATCAATATGGAGGATATGAGTCAATCTAGCCTGACAATACGAGCATATGACAACATTAAAAGGAAGGCCCTTAGGGTTCTTACTACAACAATGTTGATCGGGCTAATGAGGTTTGATGTGGATTTTCAGATTATCAACATACCGGCATCCTTTAATACGTTTCTCGGAGGCCATGGTTGCACCAAGCAAAGGCAGTATCATCTAGTCTCCATCAGAAGGTAAAGTTCATACATGACGGGAAAGTGATAGCTGTAAATAGATATCTTGAGATAGTCAATACTTTAGCTAACATTGAAAAGGGAGAAGAGCAAGATGATGAAGTCCAGCTCAGTTAGATTCGAGATAGAAGGAACTTGCATGGTCCTCACCAAAGGGGCTCCCAAAGAAATCATCCCAACCAATTCTGAAGCCATTTGGAGTCCCCCAGTTAGTTGAATGATGAAGAATATGCAGTATTTCCCTGGAATGGGGTTGGGTAAATATCACCAGGGCATCCCAAATGTGCCTACTTTAGTGGTGAGTAAAGGAAGAAACGGTTTGGGATACGATCCTCAGCCTCCAGGACCGGGAAATGGCAAAACAAGTAAGGGGCAAAAGTTATTAAGGATGACTAGAAATATAGTTGCTTCTTACTATCCCACTCTCGGCGGGTACTTCGTAAGGGAAGGAGAGAGCTTTCCCTTTTGTGGCAATGTCGAACCATGGTTTGATGAGATGGTCGCTAGAAGGCAACCAGGGTTCGAGGTATTCTTTCAATATGAATTTGATTGGGTTACTCATGAGTTGGAATAATTGCAAATTAAGGAAGTTGATCGAGAGAGTTATATTATTGGAATGTCAAAAGTGGCATTGGTTGAAGATGAGTTCTCCTCTGAAAATCCAATAATGTCAATCTAACCTAAGGAAACACCAAGCTCTTGAATTCTCTTGAAGAGAAAATGGGAAGAAAAAGTAAGACTTACTTGGTCCTTGTGTCTTCTTACTGATTTAAAGAATCATATTTGTCACTTCCTACGAGAAGGGCATGTATAGGAATTACATGAGCTCAAACCAAAGCCCTTCCAAGGGAGGAGTGTGTATGCCAAAGAAAGAAGGGTGCAAAGGATGATGGCTTGCATATATTGTGCTCAATTCAACTGCAATGGAAAAGTCCATACTGGCGGATAGGGTTGTGACCAAGGGGCTAGAATGGTTTACATAATAGGATGGAGAGGCTGGACTACATCGAAAGAGGGCTCAATAATCTACATTGATTGTCACCTTTCAGGAAGTTCGATTTCATGGAGCATGAAATTAGCCAGTTCATCTTCGTACGCAAGTGGCCAAAGGAAGAGAACAGGCAGCTCTGAAAATGTAGCCGTGATAATTGTGGAAGAAGAAGAGGGTCTATTGCCCCTTCTGCTCATTCATAAAGCCAGGGAGCCACTCCTGAACTGGACAAGCATGGGGCAGAACTTAAAGTTTGCTCATGTTGTTGAGTCAACCAACCTAGATACCACTGATAAAAGAATCAAGTCAGTCATCAAGTCTGTTGTTAAGTCCTCTGTTTATGATTGAGTGTTTGTTTTCCCTCTTGAGGAAAGTCCAGAGTCCGTGTACATCGAGTCTGTTACTCCTTCTTTCATTAATGAAATTTTTTATTCCAAGTACGACTTACCTCCTTTTTTTGATGATGATCTTAATGAATATCATAAATTAATAAAGTGATGCAAACAAAAGAAATCCCAACCCATCCATGAGGATACTAGTGTTATTAATTTGGGAACTGACCAATGCCCTCGAGAGGTGAAAATTGGTACCACTTAAATGATCAAGAAGCAGAATAGATGATCAGTCTTCTAAGGGAGTTCGTAGAAGTCTTTGCCTGGTCCTACGAGGAAATGCCTGGGATAGATCCTAACATTGTACAACATCATTTGCAGACCTATCCCAGTGCGAAGCCAGTCAAGCAGAAGCTCAGAAGAATGTGTCCAGAATGGAGTGAAAAGATCAAAGAAGAAGTTATGAAACAGTGAAATGCAGGGCTCCTACAAGTGGTGAAGTACTCCCAATGGTTGGCAAACATAGTGCCGATTCCCAAGAAAGATGGTAGGGTGTGCATGTCCATCGATTTTTGGGATCTTAACAAACGGAGCCCAAAAGATGATTTCCCCTTACCTCACATTGATGCATTGGTCGATAACACAATGAGGCACACCTTGCTATCATTTATGGATGGATTCTTAGGATACAACTAAGTAAGCATGCACCCAAATGGCTGTGAGAAGTCAACTTTCACTACTCCATAGGGAACTTATTGCTACAAGGTGATGTCCTTTGGATTGAAGAATGACAGAGCAACTTTTCAAAGAGAAGCTATGGCCATCCTACATGACATGACACACAAAGAGGTGGAAGTCTACGTGGATGATGTGATAGTAAAGTCAGTGGACTGGCAGGGGCATGTTCTTGCACTAAGGAAGTTCTTCGAGAGGATCAAGAAGTATCAACTAAAGTTGAATTCTCATAAATGTGTATTTGGGGCAAAAATAGGGAAAATGTTGGCTTGTGAGCGAAAGAGGCATTGAAGTAGACCCCATCAAGATTGAGGCGATCCAAGAAATGCCTACACCTTGCAATGAGGAGATATGAGGATTTTTGGGTCATATTTAGTACATCAGCAGGTCCATAGCTCAGTTGACTACGATTTGCGAACCAATCTTCAAGTTGCTAAGGAAGGATCAACCCATAAAATGGAATGATGAGTGCCAACAAGCTTTCGATAAGATAAAAGGATATCTTATGAACCCACCAGTATTGACACCTCCGGTGGAGGGGGAACCACTTCTATTATACTTAACAGGTGGGGAGTATTTCATGGGCTCCTTATTAGATCTGAAGACAGAAAAAAGGGGTGGAGCATGCCATATACTACCTCAGTAAAAAGTTCTTAGAATATGAGATGTGATACACATCTCTGGAAAGAACTTGTGCTACATTGATATGGGCAACAAAGAGGCTATGACACTACATGGTAGCATATCCAGTACGGTTAATCTCAAGGATGGATCCGATCAAGTACCTCTTTGAGAAACCAACTCTCACAAGAAAGATGGCTCTATGGCTGCTATTATTGTTAGAATTTGACATCACCTACGTTGCTCAGAAGTTTATCAAGGGGCAAGCTATAGTTGATCATTTGGCTACTCACCCTACAGAGGATGGAAGAATCTTAGATGATGCCTTTCCAGATGAAGATATCATGACAATTGAAGAAAAAGATATAATTGAATAATGGTAGCTATATTTTGATGGAGCATCCAACCAGACGGCCTTATTTGCCTTCTTCATTCTGCCTTGACTTCCCTTGTACCAACAACATTGCAGAATATGAAGCCTATGCATTGAGGTGGAATTATCTCTAACCACTGGGGTGAAAATGATCAGGGTGTATGGAGATTCATCCATTGTCATTTTTCAAATGCAAGGAAGGAAGTGGAAAACTAGAGATGAGATACTGAAGCTGTACCAAGAGCATTTAGAGGAAGTAATTGGACACTTTGATAAGATATCCTTCGAATATCTCCAAAGGGATAATAACCGGTTTGCCAATGCCCTTGTAACCTTGGCTTCCATGGTAGAAAGCAATCCTATGGCCCAAATGTGACCATTCGTGGTAAAGCAAAGGAGCAAGCCCATAAACTAGAATGTAGTAAATTCTCTTACAATGGACGGCATGCCCTGGTTTTCTCACATAATGGAGTTCATCAAGGAAAGGAAATTTCCAATTGAAGCTAAAGATGGGGAAAAGAAGTTCCTAAGGAGATATGCCACCCAGTTCATTCTCCAAAGTGACCTACTGTACAAGAGATCCTATGACGGGATATAGTTGCTGTGTGTGGATGATGATCAAGATAGAACAATCATGGAGGAAATTCATCAAGGTCTGTGTGGGCTTCATATAAATGCCAAGATGCTAGCCAAGAAGATTCTCAGACTAGGATACTACTGGAACACAATGGAAGCAAACTGTGTCGAATTTGTCAAAAGCTGCCACAAATGCCAGATATTCACCAACATCATACACATCCTGCCAACAGAGCTGCACTCACTCAATTCTCCTTGGCCATTCTCTACTTGGGGCATCGATGTCATAAGAAAGATCAACCCCAAAACATCTAACGGGCACGAGTTCATCCTGGTGATCATTGATTACTTCACAAAAGTAGAAGCTTAGTCATATGTAGTTCTCACATTTGCCAAGATGGTAAAGTTTATCCAAGAAAATATCTTTTGTCGATATGGAGTACCACAGGAGCTGATATCGGAACAAGGATCCCATTTCTGGGGCACAGCTGACAAAATCTGCCCAAAGTTTGGCATCAAGAGGCATCATTCTACCACCTATAGGCCACAAACCAATGGGGAAATGGAAGCAACTAACAAGAACATCAAGGTCATCTTCCAAAAAGTGGCTAAAACCCACAATGATTGGGCAAAAAAGTTACCATTAGCCTGAAGGGCATATCGAACTTCTATACAATCCTCGACTGAGGCTACTCCTTTTTCCTTGGTGTATGGGGTTGAGGCAGTGCTACTAGTAGAGATCTTAGTACCACCCCTAAGGGTACTTTTGGATAGCCAGTTAGTTACCTGAAGGAGAATGGGTGAAGGCTAGACATGACGAGCTCAACTTTTTGGATGAAAGGTGTATGTAGGCCTTGGATAGTCTAAGAAAATATCAATTGAGGATGGCAAGAGCATTCAACAAGTAAAAAATGCCCTGTCACATAGAAGAAGGTGAACTAGTTCTCTGAGAACAAAGAGCCCCCATTCATGACCCAAGGGGAAAATTCAGGCCAAATTGGAGTGGCCCATTCACTGTCAAAGAAATTTTGTCAGGCAAGGCTGTAAAGACTTATGGACCTCAATGGCAGAGATATGTCTAGGCTGGTCAACATAGATCAACTCAAGAGATACTATGTATAAAAAGGGTGTACCACTTGAACTACGTTTAACCCGATTCCTCTTAAGGGATATGTAGGCAACTTGACCTGTGCAAGTGTGGTCTCAACAGCCTCCGAGCAAGTGGAAGGTTTCCAGATTAATAATTAAGGTATCTAAAAATCATCATAGCTTGTGTCCCCCAAGAATTGCCACTTGGCATATCTAACCATTAGGTATCTGTCATTCACCTAGGGTCCGTCAAACTCTTGTCCATAATTCGTTCCCCCGAAGATGGTCGCTGCTCAACACTAGTAATCAAGGCCAGTTCCTTCCCACCCTCATTTGGTTAAAAAAAAAAAACTTGATGCAACAGTGGTAAACCTTGGTAGAATTAGTAATCAATGAGCAATACCTTGAGAAATTTACCCCCAATTTATAATGATTACAGGAAAGACTATGGGCTCCTTGGATGCGATATTGAGAAGACGGACCTTAGACATCAACATGGAAGCACCGAGGTTGCTAGAATCTGCAAGTATGCCAATGCTTAGTCAGATTGGGTGTATAGAATTGCACAACAACCTAATTCGCCAAGTGCCTCATCATTGGGATGCTGATCTCCATGTGTTTCCATTTGGGACGATTGAAATTTGCCCAACCTTGGAAGAATTTCGGGCTTGTATGTTTTCCCCACCTAAAAGCGGATTGGTTCAACTGTCCTTGAAGGGAGAATATTCATAAGAGATTCAAAGCTTCTTCGGATGGGGAAAGGAGCAGATATAGAAAGATTGACATTTTGAAGGTGGCCAGAGTTTTCATTAAATTTTTTTCGTTGGGGGGGATCCATCAGCAGAGATCGCAGGATGTTCATCTACTTTGCATGTTTGCTCACTATGTTCTCCGAACTCATGGACGTGGTGCACCACTTATTCTGATAGAAGTGGTAGACCAATTGAAAGGAGGAAGGATTTGTCCTTATAGTCCTTGCTGAGACATTTAAAGGGTTTGATGACATGAGCCACGGCCACAAATTTAGGATAGTTCATTATCGAGGTAACCCTGCTATTTTTCAGCTTTGGTTACTCGAGAGGTTAAAATTGGTCTAGCCATTAAATGAATGCTAGCTCAGAGTTTCTCACTATCAAGACAAGAGGGAAGTCCCAGAATTCAAGCTCATTGATGATTGGGAGGAGTACCTAGAAAGAAGAACCGCGCAGGACAGTGCAAGACATCAGGTGGAGGTGCCCATAGTGGCCCCAAGACGACTTCCTAATGAGGACCCCGGGGTGCAACTACGTTAGGATGATGGGTTTGACCCATACGTCCTTCTATTTGCCCACATATACATTGGTCATCAATATGGACTAAGCCGAAAGACCCGGAGAAGGTGAATTTCTATCCACCTCAAAAATTGTCTACCCAAATTGTCACTCACCTATCCTATCGTTGAGTTCAGGGCTAGGATGCTGGTTTCCTGTTTTTATTTATTTCATTGCCTGATGGGGTGATACTTGGACTTTTGCGTTATTTTGGTTATCCTAAATGAAAATTTGAGTCTTAGAATTAGCCCTGTTCTAATTTAGACTCTCAAAATCCCACAAAAAGAGAGAAAATTTTGGTCCCTAAAATCAAATCTTCATTTCAGGAATAAAATTTCCAAAAATGGCATACAAAATAAAAATCATGAAAGATAATAAGAGGGGTGGAAGAAAAAGAAAGACAAAAAGAAAAAAGAAAAAAAGATCCGTGCTTTTTCCAAACTGTGCGGGAATGATAAGAATAGAAGGGAAGTAGGGGGAATGGCTATAAGGGTCCTTCATCATGAGCTGCCCTAGTCCCATTACTCGGTCCAACATGGTCATCCATTGAGACCATCGTATTGTCATACTTCACTTGCAATGCCGCTAGCTGGTCCTCCAAGTTGCAAATTTGATCAATCTGAGACTTGAGTTGTGTGTCCTGAAAAGTAAAGAAGAAGGTTAGGATGGTAACAAAATAAATAAAACAGGCAAAAGAAAGGAATCATACCGTGACCCGCACTTGCTAGTCTCTATCATACAGCTCCGAGCATAAGCTATAGTGCATGCGCGGGATCTCAGCATACGCCTCCGGGGAGACCTGAGAAGAATTATATCAGCAAAAAAAAAAAAAAGGGGATTTTAACTTACACAGTCATATGGAATCGGAAGGCCAATGAAAGCATCCCACTCCAAACTTCTCGGCATATCCCTAGGAGCCAAAGGGTTAACTGCGTTAGGATAAGTCCAAGAGGGGAACCCTGGGAAAGAAGTGATAGCTATATTGTGCACTGGTCTACCCTTGACGGAAGATGACTCTGCAGCAAAAGAACCAAAGGCGACTGGCTGAGGCCGAGGGGGAAGAGGGGCCATCTCTCTTGTCCTCCACTGTAATCATATCCAAGTAAGAATAAAGAAACTTTGGGTTCACAAAGGGAAGAAAAGAAATAATAAACAGACATGCACCATGGGACCCTCTGGGGTCAAGGGCACACAGATTGCCTTCGTTTCCAGAAAGCAGTCATAATCCCTGCCATATCCAAGAAGTCATCATCCCATACTCCCTCGGTGATCTCCTCTGCCTCACCCTCAGGAATATCCTCCGAGCAATGCATGGTGGGAGGAGGGAGACAAGAAGGGACACAACGGCCTCATCCGATAATTAGGGGGTGAACCGCTCTCTCAAATACCAAGCCCTGCCCAAATGGCCCTGAAATAATACTCTCTGTCAGGTCAAGTACATGGCCCTCTCCAACTCATCTGGGTCGAGGAACTCGATCCTCTAGAAGGGTCTATAGTTCACCTGCATCAAACAAAAAAAAAGGATTCTCAACGGCAGATGAGCACAATACAAAAGATAGCAGGAAAACATAAAGGAGTAAAAAGACTCACCATCATAAGACCATTCAATAGAGAACGGGAAAAGGATCCCCTAGGAAGAGTTGAACGCCCCCTCATGATGCACTTGTCCCCTATCTCCTAGATGCTGGGAAGAAAAGCTCATAAGGACTGTGGAGATCCGGGCACATGAACATCGAGTGCTCATAAACCCAAGGCTAGTCGAAGAAACCATGCTACATTGTAAAAAAAAAAAAAAAAGACAAAGGCTGGGAGTTACTTGGATGATGCAACCCGAACTGTAAATGTTACGGTCCCTGTACGCCAGATGATCCAAGGTCCCCAACAAATAAGCGTATGCCGCTCCGCCCCAATTGAAGGAGTTAATCCCATCGAGGTCCTGGAGGAGGTGCACCAAATGGATGTCCACGTCACCACAAGAGTTGCTGAATAAACACTATCCTATAGTGTAGAGGAGGAAGGAGCGTAGGCACTACAGGGACTTGATAGGGTCCAAGGAACCTCGTGAGGTCGTCCACCGTCCTATAGGTCTGCCAGCTGAATCATCCTATGGGCCGTCCGAATGCCAGTCAAGGCAAAGAAATCCTCCGGATCCAAAGTCTTTGGCAGAACAAGGGGACGATCACCGAACAATACCCCAGCCAAGGAATAGAAGCACAGGAGGGTAATCGTCATCTCGTCGACTAGAAGGTGGAATGAGTGGGTACTTGACCACCACTGCTCGATCATGGCCTTCATCAACTCGCAGTCCAGCTTCTTGGTCTCCAGCTCGACCAACCGACGTAAATAGGTATAGCCAATCCTACGCCTCATCCCTAGGGAAAGGACCTCGTACCAATTCCGAACCTTGTTCGGGAAACCATACCTCCCGAGGTTCGAGAAGCTGGCCCTCGGGGGAATCTAAAAGAAAAGAAAAGAACAAAAAGATAAAGGTTAGAAAAGACTCACCCATATATCCGAGGCCGCATTACAAATGTGGCCCTACGTACCTTGGAGCGTTTGCCCCGTATACCAGAAGGCCGGCCCATCTACCCCTTCTGCTGATGAAGCCTGACTAGACATCCCCCGTAGGACCCGACCACCATGGGTCCTCTTCCTTCCCCTCCTAGACATGGCTAAGGAAAAAACTGAAGACTAGAAAGGCACAAGAGAAGTAATTTTTTTTACTAGAAATGACAATGAGTCAAGGGGGAGGGGACCACTCCTTTTATAGAAAGGCCCCTTCTTGGAGGCCCCGCGAGCTTTTCACGGCCCCGCCAAGCAGGCAGCCCCGCAAACCACTTGTGGCCCCATGAATGAAATTGAAATATTCCATCCATTGAGTGATTATCCCATGACATCCTTGGCTGGTTGATCTCACACGATCATCGACTCGGACGGCCTAAGTGGAGCCCCCTCGGCCTTGATCTCAAAATTTAAGATTTTTGCATCCGGCCCCAAATGGCCTAAGCCAGAACCGGTCCTATGGTCTGAGAGGCCTAAGACCAAATTCCCTAGACTAGTCCATAGAGACCTAGCCTAAGAAAACCAAGATCAAGATGCCCAGTCCAAGGGTCCAAGAGGCCTAAAGACCAAAACCCTAGACTAGTCTGTGGAGACCTAGCCTAGGAAAATCAAAATTTATCATGTACTAACATATTTTGCAGGATTGAGAGGGCTCAAATCTCCTTCCTACATTCAAATGGCATGAATAATGACTGCCAATCAAATATTTTACATACTAACATCTTTTGCCGGATTGGAAGGGCTCAAATCTCTTTCCTATGATCAATGGTCTGGGTAAGATTCTAAACGGTTGAAAATCGCATATCACATTTGCACCTCTGTCACACTTGAGTAAGGTGACAGCAGTACATGCTCCGAGTGACAAAATGTGCTCGTTCTTTTCTTTGCCCTTTGGCTGTGGCACCGGCCTCGGCCAAAGAGGGGCATTCTATATACACCCAATTTACGAATGATGACTCACAGATCGTGGACATAACCATTTGCCTCCAATCTATATAGATAACAATTGACTAAGATGGTCTAACCTTGAAATACCCCTTTCTATACCCAAAATCCCTAGAAATCCTAGAATTGGAGAAAAGAGGGGTTCGATTATGACATGACATATACGAAGGACTTAGGTCGAAAGAGACCATAAGGATGGATAGGGCTCAGAATCACAATTCCAACGCATCTTTATTCTACAAATGACGTTTCGTTGTAAAAAATGGAAATTTCAGTTTCTGTATCAAAATGCATTTATTTTCTAATGACAGAACTACCTTTTGTCGTTCCGTCAATTCTCATTTCTAGCGTTTTTTTTTTTAGTTTTAAAAAAAAAAAAAAAAATACGAAACACACCATAAATGCACCAAACGCTTTATTCCCTTTTTTCATTCCCATAGAACGAAAAACTGTAGAAACATTTTTCTGGAACATTACCAAATGCAGCCTTAATAAAGTTCACGACACAAGAAAAATCTCTCTTACTTCTCTAGAAGAACAAAAGGAGAGACAATGTCTATTAAACTCTCCCATTTCCTCCACCCCTCATTCTTCATTCCCATTTGTGCAAGCCATACACAGGTTCTAAAAAGAGAGTCAAGATTAGGCTATCGTTTGAAAAGCCAGGCTCTCCCTTCTTCCCTCCCTATCACACTCTCCAATCTACCTATTTAAAAAACTCCCTTCAAGTTTGCATCTCAGGCTAGCTAGGTGCTCCAGCTCACAGATTCAATAGCCATAAAATGAAGACAAGCTCAGACACATTAATGTTACTCAATGGCACCTATGCCAAATGACCGTCATGTAGTTATAGTAACAAGCATAGATATCCATGTTAATTTATTTAATTATGAATACTTGTAGATCAAACCCCTCCACAAGTTAGTTCATGTCCAAGGAAGGAACATACCATCTGATTCTATGTTTAGCATAAAAGCTTTTAGTATTCCAAGCTCAGTCAATGGAATTGAACCAATCACAACTAGCTTAGCTCTTGCACATAGTTGTCATGGCGCCAAGGTGATGGAGGGTTGTCTAAGTGCTTAGGTGAGAAGGCGTCTGCCCTTAAGGTGAACAATGCTACCAAGTGTTACTTTTCCTATTTTCTAACATTATTTAGTAAGCTATATATACCTTGTATGATAAAAAAATCAAGATTAAGCAACATCAAGTTATTAAAAATCAACATTTAGCCATATTAAATCATAAAAAATTGACCTTAAGTCATATTAAGTTATAAAAAATCAACATTTAGAGAAATGCTCTTGTTCTATAATAAGTTTGACTAGTCAAGTGATTTTATTTTTACATGAGACTTTTTGTCTTAGTTATAACATAAAACAAGCTTTCCAACAAGTCTAAGATTACTTAAATCTGAGTCGTAATGACAAAGTTATGCTCTAATCAAACTTAATTTTAAGTGCGTGAGTACTGTTAAAATTTTATGTTTTCTCACTTATTTGCCGGATTTTTGGTTTCTAGCAATGTTTTAACATGATAGAATTTATAAAATTTTCATAATTGAGAAAAACCCTAGCATTTAAAAGTTGAAAATCACCCCTATAACCAAAATCCAATTTTTTTTCTTAGACTGGGGGGTTGACTTTTTATCCTTTTGGAATTTGATTTTTAAACTATTTTTATTAGATTCAAATAGGGGTATTTGCTTATTTATGAATAATAATATCTTAATTAAATGAAAAAAAATTACTTAAATGATAATTGGCATATATAAGTGTTTAAACACAAGGTGACATGCAGTGCAACAAGGCAATTGTCGCCTAGGCCAAAGGTAAACTGCCTGGACGCCTAGGCGACTCCTTACCAACTATGCTCTTGCTTGAATTCTTTTCACAAGGTTAGTAAAGTGGTTTCCTTGTACAATACCCTCCTCCAAAGCCTGTATGGTACAGTAGCAGTTAAAATGATAAGAATAGACCTGTACGTATAAATCTTGAATAATTTCGAGTCTGTGCATTGTTTTCATATTTCTATACATCCAGAAGATCCGTTAACCACCGATGAACACATTTATGTGTGAAATCTAGGGTATAAAATTATGCATTTTTATATACTTAGAATGGAGCTACCTTGGGTTTTACTCTCTTTTTACAGATTTTAAACTATAAAGGCTTGAAGGATTATTGGCCGTCATATCTCCAATTTTACATGTAAAGAGGTCCAATTTCTTTCCATGGCTGAGGATGAAATTCTGATCAAGATGGATGTGTTGCATTAAAAATACGTATTCGTTTTGACACCCGTACATGCAATTATTCTTTTTGGGCAAAAAAAGAATATTAGACCAGAACTAAACTGAGATGTAGGCCGACCCTTCTGCAGTTGTCCCAGGGATACAAAAGAATATTCCAAATGCCTGGACCCCCCTTGAGTAATTGAAGTTCTTTTTTTTTTTTGTAACAACTACTCAGCGTAGTTGGTGAGCTGTGGTGTGCAAAAATCCCATGTAAACCTGAAGGTCTCAAGTTCAAACCTCTTGGCTATTTTTTTTGCTCTCCTATTTTCCAACTACTTAAAGACCAAGGGCATGTAGGAGATTTCCCATTAAATTAGAAGATTGGTCAAAGCAAAGCAAGAGAAATTCGGCCAAGGGGGTTTCTTGCGCAAGAAGAAAGAAAAAAGAAAGAAAAAAAAAGAGATAAAAATCCTGTCCAAATCGTGTCTCTCTCCTCCACATCATCAACAAAGATGTCCAAATCTTCAAGTAAGCAGAGGAAATCGTCCAAGGGTTATGCACAAGTTTGAAGGAGAGAGAAAAAAATAGGAAATAAGAGAGAAACAAAAATAAAGAGAAAATGGTTGGATCTCCCATCTTGCACGATTTTCCTCTTCTCTCCCCTCCACATCAGCACCTCAATCTAAAAAAATCCTACTTTTAAAAATGAAATTCGTTGGATTTTTTCACCCCTTTCCTATACATAAGAATCATATAAGAAAGGGAGGCACTTCTCTTCTTAGGATTTTTTTTTTAGTTGCTTTCTCTCTCTCTCTCTCTCTCTCTCTCTCTCTCTCTTTAGTTCTAGTTTTAGTTTTTATTGCTATTAAACACTTTTGTAATCTCCTTTTATTTTATGATTGCAAGCACTTTTGTCTTTGATTTAGTCTTTTAATTTTATGTTTTATGCAATTGAAGTTGTAATTTTCAAGTTCTAGTTATAGGTTTAGTTCTAGGTGACATGAAAAAGTTATGGAGCATCTCATTTCAAGTTCAAGTTTCTCTTTCAGATTTGTTTTCTCTAGTATTAGCAATTTCAGATTTAGTTTATTCCAGGTTTGGTTTTTAGTACTGGTAGCATTTCAAATCTCAACCAAGTTTTTAAGTTCAAGTATGGATGTTCAGGTAAGTAGGATTCTACAGTAGTCTTCTCACCCCCCCCTCTCATTCCCTCTTCTTGCTATCCTTTCATTCTTAAAGTAGGTTTTAAATTTTCAGTTTCAGATTATTGCTTTCCCTTTCCCCCAAGGTTCATGGCTAGATTATGCGTTGGCTTTACCCCTCTCTAGCCATGATACCATCCTTTTATTTTGATTATTTATATTGCATCCCTTCCCTTAAAGCTAAGTAGAAAAGCCATTGTAAGAGTACTCTCTGGTCAAGTAGGGAATCTCATATTATTTATGGTGCATCCCTCGGGCTAAGTAGAGATACCTACTTGTGTACCTCTTTCTAGCTTTATTCCCTTTTCATTTTATTTATTCACTTTTCAGCAGTTTTACTTTCAGTTATTTGCTTTTTAATTGCGTGGTTTGAGTATTTAAATTCCTAGATGACGAATAATTAGGGCTATATGTGAATGGTTAGGTCATTCAATTTTTATTGTAATTTCAATTCCAATTTCCCTAGATATGTTGGTTATGACGTTTCTAGATGCATTTGTTTTAGGTTGGTAGTTAGAAGTAGATCACCATAATCAATTGTTACACTTTTGCATTACTAAAAGAAACTAAAAATAAAGTGACTGCTCTCCTTGTGTTCGACCCGTTAGCTACACTGATCCGTACGCTTGCGGTTATTTTTAAAATTTAAACAAGTTTTTGGCACCATTGCCGGGGAGACAATTCCATGTTATTTTTCACTTTCTTAAGGAGTTGCCACTAATTTGAGATATGTTTTTCTAGGGCCTGACCAGACTCTTCCTATAATAATTTCTTCAGATTTGATTCTAGCCAGGAAGAGGAGTTACTTAAAGTGTTAAAGACAATAAGGAAGCCTTACGTTGGACCATGGCTGATATCAAGAGTATAAGCCCTTCTATTGTGCAACATCATATACACCTTATGGAGGATTCCAAACCATCCACGGGACCCCAAAGAAGAGCTAACCCAGTGATGATGAAAGCTATTAAAAAAAAAATCCTAAAGTGCTTAGATCATAGAATAATTTATCCTATTTTTGATAGCCAATGGGTAAGCCCAGTTCATGTAGTGCCCAAGAAGTCTGGTGTTACTGTAATTCCCAATGCCAATAACGAACTGATTCCAACCCATTTCCAATCAGGGTGGAGAGTGTGCATAGACTATAGAAAACTTAATGCGACAACCTGGAAGGACCACTTCCCATTGCAATTCATTGACTAGATGTTAGAGAGGTTAGCTGGACATGAATATTATTGTTTTCTTAATGGATGTTCCGGCTATAACCAGATCCCAATTGCTTTAGAAGATCAACATAAGACCACTTTTACATGCCCGTATGGAACATTTGCTAACAAGCGTATGCCTTTTGGGCTTTGCAATGCCCCTACTACGTTCCAACGATGCATGATGAGCATTTTTTCTAACATGGTTGAAAAATTCTTAGAAGTATTTATGGATGACTTTTCGATTAATGGAAATTCCTATTCTGCGTATCTTCACCATCTTTCTCTAGTTTTGAAAAAGTGCATATCTAAGAATTTGGTTTTGAATTAGGAGAAATGTCATTTTATGATTAAATCTGGTATTGTTTTAGGCCATGCAATTTCCAAGGAGGGAATTAAGATAGATAGAGGCAAAGTGGATTTAATTGTTAATTTACCACCTCCCCAATCTGTTAAAGATGTCCGGTCTTTTCTTGGTCATACTGGCTTCTACAGAAGGTTTCTTAAGAACTTTAGTCAGTTAGCTCGGCCTCTCACCTCACTACTTGCTAAAGATCAAACTTTTGAGTTTTCTACAGAATGCCTAGAATCCTTTGAGCAACTTAATAAGGTGTTAACCAATGCACCAATTATTCAACCACCTCTTTGGACTGAACCTTTTGAACTAATGTGTGCTGCTTCTGATTTTTTCATAGGAGCGGTTTTGGGACAAAGGATTAATAAGCTGCCCACTGTCATTTACTATGCTAGTAGGACCCTACATGATGCACAACTCAACTATACTACCACTGAAAATGAATTTTTAGTTGTTGTGTTTGTATTAGAAAAGTTTCGATCTTACTTAATTGGGTCAATGTGGTGGTGTATACTACTGATCATTCTGCTCTTAGATACCTTATTCAAAAAAAGGATGCCAAAGCTCGTCTCATTAGGTGGGTTTTGCTTTTGCAAGAGTTTGATTTGGAAACTAGGGACAAGAAAGGAAGTGAAAACCTAATTACAGACCATTTATCTTGGCTTCCCAATTCCTTGACTGTCGATTCTCCAGTCAACGAGAATTTTCCTGATGAACAATTACTTGCAGTATCCAGTGTACCATGGTTTTCTGACATTGTCTACTTCTTAGTCTCGAGTGTGATTCCGGATCACTGGTCCATCCAAGATAAGTATAGGTTTCATTCTCAAGTTAAGTATTTTTTCTAGGATGATTCTTATTTATTTAAGATATGTCTAGATCAGATTATCCGACGATGTGTTCCTAATCATGAGTAGCATTCCATTCTCTCTTTTCGTCATGATCAGGCATGTGGAGGCCATTTTAGTGCGAAGAAGACTACGGCCAAAGTTTTACTATAGTGTGGATTCTATTGGCCTAGTCTCTTCAAGGATGCTTTTATGTATTACAAGTCTTGTAAAGCCTGTCAATCTTTAGGACGTGTGACCAAGAGAAATATGATGCCCCTCAACCTAATTCTAGTTGTTGAGATTTTTTATGTGTGGGGTATTGATTTCATGGGACCATTCCCTAATTCTTTTGAGAATTTATAAATCTTATTGGCTATAGATTATGTTTCCAAATGGATTGAAGCCATTGCCTGTAAATCTAATGACCACAAAGTGGTGATCAAGTTTATGAAAGAGCCCATTTTCCCCCGCTTTGATACACCACGTGCTATTATTAGTGATAGAGGTGCACACTTTTGTAATAGGATTTTTGAGGCCTTGATGAAGAAATAATGGATCACCCATATGCTGGCTACACCCTATCATCCTCAAACTAGTGGTCAGGTTGAGGTATCCAATAGGCAGATTAAGCAAATTTTAGAAAATACTATGAACCCTAATCATAAGGATTGGTCTAATCGATTGGTGGATGCCTTGTGGACGTATAGGACTGCTTGTAAGATCGATTTGGGTCAATCTCCCTACTGTCTGGTGTATGAGAAGGCATGTCACTTACCGGTTGAGTTAGAACATAAGGCATTTTGGGCTATCAAACAGCTAAATTTTGATTTGTCTACTACTGGTACTCATAGAGGACTCCAACTAGCAGAGTTAAAGGAGATTAGGAATGATGCCTATGATAATGCTAGAATTTATAAGGCGAAAACCAAGTGTTTTCATGATAGACAAAATCCTTAGGAAGTCTTTCACTCCTGGTGATAAGGTTTTTCTTTATAATTCTAGGTTGCATATTTTTCAAGACAAGTTGAGATCCCATTGGGATGGTCCTTATATTGTAGACTATTTTTTTCTCATGGTGCTGTTGAGGTTTGAACCCTTGCACAGGTGCAATTTTCAAGGTCAATGGTCAACGTCTAAAACCATTCTTTGAGCTTCCTACTACTGCTAGTGAAGAGGTTAAGGATCTCTATGAACCTCTTTACACAGATGACTGACTTTTACCCAGGTATGACCCCCTTGCATTGTCTTTGCTTTTAATTCTTTCCACGCATTGAGGACATTGCATGACTTAAGTGTGGGGGAGGAAAATCAGTTTCTTTTGTTTTTTGTTTTTTGTTTTTGTTTTTTGTTTTTGTTTTTTTTTCCTTCGTTTGTTTTTCTTTTTTTTTTGAGCTTGCTAAGGATGAAATCCTACTTTGGCTTTTGGTTAATGATCATGCCATTCGGTTGCTTGAAGTATGAATGTAAGAATTTTTTATTAAGGTATCCATCTTGAACACATAAAAACCCCGTTGAGAAAAAAGAAACAAGCCTGTGTCTTGAGATGAGACTCTCTTTTTGAAAAATAAGAAACCCTTGTTTTACGGTGTTAGACCATATGTAAGTCTGTGGGTTCCTTGTACTATTGATTTGGAGTTAACACATTCTTTTTAATTTGGCATATGTTGATAAATACATAATTTTAAATGAAGTGTGGAAAGTGATATAAGTGAAAAGTAAGAGTTGATTTTCTTAGAACTATAAGTGATATAAGTGAATGCTTCCTGAGGGCATTGCGCCCCAGGAAGCATAGTGTCTTGATCAAAATTCCTAGGGAGGAAACTTCAAAAATAACTTTAGCATCACTATCTATATGGCTATATGCAAAAAAGCGAAGCTTACATGGTAACTTGGGTGTCTAGTGTTTACTCCACCATGTCATTCAGACCAACAGTAGTGGAGTCGGATAGAGTTTATTATGAAAAAAAAAAAAACCACATAGCAAAAAAGTATGTATAAATGTCATTAATGCCTTGGTAACATGTTTGGTCAAAAACACTCTAATGCCTTAGTCCTTGGTTCCCTATTACTTCACAAGTGGTCTTGCCTTAAGATAAGGATGTTTTGGAAGAGACAATGTGAATTTCAAATTAAAGAAATATGCTTGTGCCTGAAATCGATATGGGGTAATAAAAATTCAAGTGTGGAGATCCCTAGATCAAGTGTAAGAGGAATTATCTTTACTCGGGATCAATATGGCCCTCACCTTTAGCCAAGATTGGGATTTGTTTTTCTGAATTTTAGGTGTATATTCACAGCAAACACCCACGAGACACAACTCATCCTCTAGGGGTGACCTAGTGGTTTAAATGCTTGTTGCACATGCTAGTGCAACCGTGATTCCTATGAAAGTGAGTTAGTTTTTTTGTTTTTATTCTTTTTCTTTTTATTTTGCTCGAGGAATAGCAAAGCCTAAGTGTGGGGGAATTCTGATGAGAACATTTATGTGTGAAATCTAGGATATAAAAGCATACATTTTTACATACTTAGAATGGAGCTACCTTGGGTTTTACACTCTTTTTGCAGATTTTGAATTTTAAAGGTATTAAGAATTATCGGCACCATATCTCCAATTTTACACGTAAAGAGGTTCAGTTTCTTTTCATGGCTACAAAGAGGATGAAATTCTGAGGAAAATAGATGTGTTGCATTAAAAGTACGCATTCGTTTTGGCACCCATACACAATTATTCTTTTCGGGCCAGAAAAAGAATAATAGATCAGAACTGAACCGAGATATAGGCTAGCCCTTCTGTAGTTGTCCCAAGGGTACAAAAGAATATTCCAAATGCCAACAAGGACCGATGGACCCCCCTTTAGTAATTGAAGATTTTTTTTTTTTGTAACGAGAATTACTTAGCATAGTTAGTGAGTTGTGGTATGCAAACATCCCATGTTAACTGGAAGGTCTCAAGTTTGAACCTATTGGCTGTTTTTTTTTTTTTTTTTGCTCTCCTATTTTCCAACCACTTAAAGTCTAAGGGCACGGAGGAGATTTTCCATTAAATTAGAAGATTGGTCAAAGCAAAGCAAGAGAAATTCATTCAAGGAGAAGAGAGAGAAAAAGGAAAGAAAAAAAAAGGGAGAAATAATTCCTGCCCAAATCGTGTCTCTCTCCTCCACATCATCAACAAAGATGTTCAAATCTTTAAGCAAGCAGAGAAAATCGTCCAAGGGTTGTGCGCAAGTTTGAAGGAGAGAGAAAAAGAGGAAAAATAGGTAATAAGAGAGAAAATATAAAAAAGAAAAAAGAAAATAAAGAGAAAATGGTTGGGTCTCCCATCTTGCACGATTTTCCTCTTCTCTCCCCTCCACATCAACACCTAATTCTCAAACAAAATCCTACCTTTTAGAAACCCAATTCGTTGGATTTTTTCTCCCCTTCCCTATAAATAAGAATCATGTAAGAAAGGGAGACACTTCTCTTCTTAGGGTTTTTTTTAGTTGTCTCTCTCTCTCTCTCTCTCTCTCTCTCTCTCTCTCTCTCTCTCTCTCTCTCTCTCTCTCTCTCTCTCCCTTTAGTTCTAGTTTTAGTTTTTTGCTATTAAACACTTTTGTAATCCTCTTTTATTTAATGAATGCAAGCACTTTTGTTTTTGATTTAGTCTTTTAATTTTATGTTTTGTGCAATTGAAGTTGTAATTTTCAAGTTCTAGTTCTAGGTTTAGTTCTAGGTGACAAGAACAAGCTGTAGAGCATTTCCTTTCAAGTTCAAGTTTCTCTTTCAGATTTGTTTTCTCTAGTACTAGCAATTTCAGATTTGGTTTATTCTAGATCTGGTTTTAGTACTTCTAGTATTTCAAATCTCAATCAAGTTTTCAAGTTCAAGTATGGATATTCAGGTAAGTAGGCTTTTACAGTAGTCTTCTCACCCCCCCTCTCATTCCCTCTTCTTGCTATCCTTTCATTCTTAAAGTAGGTTTTAAATTTTTCAGCTTTACATTATTGTTTTTCTTTTCCCCCAAGGTATGGCTAGATTATGCGTTGGTTTTGCCCCTCTCCAGCCATGGAGCCATCCTTTTATTTTGATTATTTGTATTGCATCCATTCCCCTAAAGTCAAGTAGAAAATCTCTCGTAAGAGTACTCTCTGGTCAAGTAGGGAAACTCATATTATTTATGGTGCATCCCTCGGGCTAAGTAGATATACATACTTGTGTGCCTCTCTCTAGCTTATTCCCTTTTTATTTTACTTATTTACTTTTCAGCACTTTTACTTTCAGTTATTTTCTTTTTAATTGCGTGGTTTGAATATTTAAATTCCTAGATGACGAATAGTTCGTGTTAGATGTGAACGGTTAGGTCGTTCAATTTTTATTGCAATTTCAATACCAATTTCCCTAGATGTGTTAGTTAGGACATTTCTAGATGCATTTGTTTTAGGTCGGTAATTAGAAGTAGATCACCATAATCAATCGTCACACTTTCGCATTACTAAAAGAAGCTAAAATTAAAGTGGCTGCTCTCCTTGAGTTCGACCAGTTAGCTACACTGATCCGTATGCTTGCGGTTACTTTTAAAATTCAAACAACCATCGCCTTGGAGACTTTCTAAGATAGGTAACCCCCTTTGACCACTCATCCATGCAATTTGCACGTTCTAGCCTTATGGTGGCATCAAAAGGCAACACAGGCTCAGCAAACAAAAAATCTATGCACTTCTCCATATTTGTTACATACTCCTGAGACTTGGCAAATGCTTCACCAAGACACTGGTTCAGGCACTTCTGGAACGAAATTTACAACAAGATTTTCTGATCAGAGTTGTATGCATGGTATGAAGAAACTGGAGAACGTATATAGTCAGCCATATCATCAAAAAGTTTCTCTAGCCTAGAAACTGAGAAGATTTTTGTTAGGTCAGCCAAATGACAGAGCAAACTTAACTGTAGATTCAATTCAATTGTCCTGAACCTAGAGAGGTCAGAAAGCTCATCCAGTAAAAGTAGGAGGGGATTAATTTGATTTCCATGAGCCAATGAGAACAATATGGAATCCTCTCAAAGCATTACTTTCTGAATAGATGGATCTGGGCATAGGTTGCCAGAAATTTGATCCCCCAATCTCATGCAGCGTCGAATGATCACTCCCCAATCCAAGGATGGTAAGCGTCGAATGATGACTCCTTAGAACGGTTTCCCGTGTTTATGTGTGGTAGTACCTTCTTGGATTACAGAAAGCCAAGAAAATGATATTATTTAGCAGTCAGTAGTCATTACCGAAGAGATGTATCAGAATGTGAACACAATAAATACTTAACTTGTCGATTTTGTAATTCTGATACATACACATACAGAAGACCAATCTTTTGAAATTAAAATTAACGAGAAGAGTGCAGTTAAAGAAATAATAGATGATTAAAGAATATGTGAGAAGAGAGGGAACCCAATAGAAAGATTCTTCCAAGTACTATCATGTAGGGTACGGCATCATAAAATACAAAAAAAAACCACAAATAAACCAACTCTGGGCCAAAATTTGTCTTTTCTCTAGTTCAGACTGTTCAGTTATAATTGTTGAGGAAGAGCAGTGCATCCAACACTTCACTTTGCTTCTGATGAGGAGAGAAATCAAGGTAACTCTGTTTCCTGAGTTTTATTCTTTGTCTGAACATCAAACAAGAACTAATTAAAGATTCCATCATCATTAGAAAAAAAAAATTGATGTTGCGGAATTACCCCTTCCATATCAAGAATTTATAATTTGAAAATGCTTGAGATAACAACTTCAGGGAGGAGTTAAAAATTTATCATTTTCATGAAAGATAATGACTATTTTTTTCTATAACAACAAAAAACTAAGCCTTATCCAATTTAATGAGGTCAGCTACATGGATCCAAACAACAAAAGTAAGGAAAATTGAATTCTAAGCAGATAAAGAGAGGAGGGGAAGAGATGATAAATGAAAAATGACTAGGTCTAAAGTATCGGCATCAGAAGGGATTTAAGAGATGTATTGTATCGTATTGTGTCAAATAGACTCAAGATATGCTAAAGTTACATATGGAAATGGTCAGAAATATACAGAAATGCTTAGGAAATATGCAAAATACAGTTTTGAAGCATAAAACAGTATAAATATGTAAACTATTTACCAAAAAGTAATATGTAAAATATGTCATGTATAAAAAGGAGAACAAAGCACGACGAGACAACTGCATTCAATTGATTATGCATAAATGATGAAGTTCCTTACATGTACTAATACCCAAAAAAAATCCTTATTTGATGCAATCATTCAGGTTACTTTCTCACTAATCTAGTGATCTATTGCAAAAAAGCAACACTAAAAATCAATATTTGAGCAAAAGATTCGAAGGAAGTATATATATATATTTTCTTGCATAAATCTGATTATGATCCATGATTGCAGAGTTTTTAATACTCAAATGATAATGAAATCAACAGTACAAGAGCCGCTTATGCAAGTAGAAGCAAGGAATCAGGTTTTTTTTGCTCCCACCTAAAAAAAAAAAGTGAATGCCTTTGGAGCTCTCGATTAAGTGTTCTGCAATCATGGATATTATTTTGTAGTCTATAACAGAGAAGTATCGAGGGTATCGATAGGTAGGGGTGTCAATTGGTCGGTCCGGGCCGATTTAGGTTGGGTTTAATCGATCCTCCCTACTTTGGGATCCCCCATTGTGACCGGCCCATTTAAGTAAAAGTGGTCCTCATAAGTTGTTAGAGTACAATGATTTCTCAGCCTTACCTCGAGCTTCTTTGAATCGTTGTTGTGGTTGCTCCTTTGTCCATTTTGTCAAGGGGAAGATCAGGTTGCTCCCGTGACATAAAAACAGCCAAACTGAAACCCCACTTTGGTGTTCTCTATTGCACCAAAGCTTCATATTTTTTATTCTATCCGAGTTGCAAATAAGGAGGATCCATTCCCCATTTATGCACATTTATTTTTACCGTTATATCTCAACACTGGGGGAATTGATGAATTAGCACTGCCTTTGGCAGTCACAAACCCATTTGGAGGCCCATGTTGAGAAAAATCGGGTCCAATTATGGTTGATTGGTTCAGTAGAATATTTGAGGAGCTTTATTTATTCGCATTTATTTTTACCATTATATCTCAACACGGAATCGATGAATTAGCACTGCCTTTGACTGTTGCAAACCCATTTGGAGGCCCATATTGAGAAGAACCGGGTCCAATTATGGTCGGGTTCAGTAGAATATTTAAGAAGCTTTATTTATTAAGGACATTATTATATAATCTTTTATTTTGGAGAGGATACATAGGAAAACTTTAGCGAGTTTTGGAATTGTTCTAGGTTATTGTCTTTTTCCTTTAATATTTATATGTTTGTAACTCATTCATTGAAACAGATTTGATGGAATAGAAGTTTGTGAGGTTGCCTCCTAGTTGTACGTTGTGAGACCAGGTTGTTCGAATGTGATCCCTTCTTCCCTCTTCTTCTTCTTCTTCTTCTTGTCTTCCCTTCTTCTTTCTTCTTGTTCCTTCTCTACTTGAGTTTCTTAAACTCAGTCCACATCTCCTGTTTCAGTGTTCTAATAGCTCCACAAGACTAGGATCGATCTCTAGTCTTCTACTGAGATTTTGCACCATGGTTCAAGCCTTAGAAGCAATTCAAGCTGCCAAGTCTGCAATCTTAAGCTTGTGTGTGCTGTGACTCTTACTGTGAATATCAGGTCTGACCTGAAGCTTTCTGCCAGACACAATTTCAGGCCTTTAATGGGATTTCATCTTTTGTTATTTTGGGTGACCATCTGATGTAGACCAAATCTTCAATTGGGGCTTCAAAGGTGGTTCACACTTCACAGACAGCAAGATATGCAAGATCACTTGGGCTTCCGTACCTTGGGCAGCAAACCTTTCTTAAGGCTACCGATTAGGATTTCTTTCTATTAATTCAGCCTTGGCCAGAAAGACAGCGAGAGGAGCTCGATTGAGAAGTTTTAGAAGACTTAGTTATTTCCTTTTGTAATAAGTTGTTTGTCTTTACAAGCAAATTGGTTTCCTTTACTTCATTGTTTCCTATTTCCTCGCTTCATTTTTTATGGCAAGCATTCTTGCCTATATATTGCAACCAACTCCTAGAGAGTCTCACACGATTTGAGAAAGAAGGAAAGAGTTTTTTTTGCAAACAATGTTGTGAGATGCAGTTGAGGTGAGAGACCTATGAGAGAGTGAGAAGTTCAACCCAATCTCCCCTTTCCACCGATTCTTTTCTTTCCTTTCCTTTCTTTGTTCTATATTTTCTGAGCATTATTTACTCTGTCCGAGACATGTTTGAAGGCTGGCTGAATACAAGCCCTCATCACCTGTTTCTGCCACAATGGAGATCCACAGACCCAATAACAACCTGGCGGCAGGCCAGCATATCTCCCAGATCCTGCAGCCACTTGAGTCCATAATTTAAAGTAATATTGGACACCAGGGTCATTCGATCAGCATTGTAGAGCCCCTTCAGGTCAGGTTATCGATTTCTTGAATATCTCCTATTTTCTTGATCTAGTTCAAGATTGTTCAGATCTCATCATCCAGCCATCAACTCAAGTTATAACTTTGAGGGTTGTTTGAGGCCTGAATATATCTGAACCTCAGTGAGTGTTCATTATTTTATTTTCTGGTTTTACAACCCTTTTATGACCTAGCTGATTGGCTTTTAATTTGGATCTATGTTACAGGTTTGGGCTTTACTATTATATTAATATCTGTATCAGTGTTGGAGTTGTTTGTGGATACAAATCCTCGGTTGTTCTAATCTTCTGTTTTTCCATGTTTTGCTAGGTTCAAAAGAGGACACGTGCCATTCTTTAGACCAACGGCCAAGATTGATCTTAGGTTGAAGCTCATGCAAAATCGATTTGAGGTAAACGAACCGAACCATTCAATGAATCAAACCGGACTGAGTCACTTTTTGAATTAAAACATTCAGAAACTCCCGCTGGAAGCCCTCTCTCGCACGACACTCTCTCTCTCACCCCTCTCTCTGTCTCTCACACCTCTCTCTGCTCACGAAGGAGAAGCTCTGCTAGGGTTTCATCTCGGTCGCTCTCACTAAGGAGAAGCTCTTACCCTAACTCGCTCTCGACCTCTCTCATGAAGGAGAAGCTCTGTTACCCTATGTCGATTTCTCTCTCTGCTCACAAAGAGATCGCTGATACTCTCTATTTGATCTGGGTTTGAGTACTCATGAAAGCTGACCCTAAATCTCTCGCTCTCACGAAGCTCTGTCTGTTGGTCACGAAGCTCTATCTGTTCTCTCTGTCACCCATTATCGCTGACGAAGGCTTCTCCTAGGGTTTTCGCTACCTATATCTTGCAAGAGGAAGCAGGCGACACCAAGAGATTCTCTGTGCAACTTCTTTTTCCCACACCAATCGGCGACATGTAAACCCCTATCTATAATGTGTGATTTTAGATTTTGCAAATGATCCTAATTTTTTTTTCTCTAATTTGTTATGTTCTCTTGGTATGCCGTACGTCCCTCCAACTTTAAACCCTAGAGAGGCACTCTCAGTGTAAAGTCAAAAAAGAATTATTGTATATAAACAATAGCAGACCATGAAAATCCAAAAAAAAAAAAAAGAAGGTTTCTCTCAGATTAAACACTATATATAGATCCATCCGGTGATAGACTAGTTTGTGGTGTCAAATGCTCCAAATTACTAAAGCAGGTTTCTTAACTAGTTGCTGTTTACCTTAGGTTTGGGCTGCTCTTAATTGATTTCTTCCCATACTTCCTACATTTGAATCCATTATCCATGATTTCAAGCTCAGATTTCGTTCTAAATGCCACCCTAGAACCCAGATCCCCTTTAATTCTCTTCATTCCACTCTTACATTTTCTGCAAATACAGTAAAAGGAACAGAAAATTAGGGATATATACTAATCAAATTTGTAATTATTAAACAATATAGGTAGATAATGTAATAGTAGGTTACTGGGTAGATCTCACTTGCAGATCACTCCTTGTGGTTTCATTTCCACTATTTAGAATTGAATGATCTACCTATATTGTTTAATTACTGGGTAGATATCACTGTTCTGTTCTCTTGGTTTGCCGTAGAACAACCTAATCTCTAGCCTCTAATGTACTAACAAATTTTTTTTTTTTTCTGTAGGTAAGGAGTCTTTAGCTCAAAATGGTAGAGCACCTGGGATAATGCCAGGTTATGGTGGTTCGAATCCACCAAGACTCTTCTTCAACAGTTTAATTTTAATATTTCCCTTGACAATGATAATTAAATGACATGAGTTGTGTAGTGTGGTGTAAAAGTAAACCCTTGTGTGTTATGTGATTGTCCCTAATCTGGATCCTCTATTTGTTAGGAGACTGAATCCTTATTGTTTGAATAAGAATCCCAAGGGAAAGCTGGGTTCAAGGCTGCTGGTTTCAAGTTCACTGCTGTTGCACCCAGAACAAGACTTACATTCTATAGTTCCTATTACCACACAAGTAGAGTCAACTTTGGAACCTGGGGTATGCCCAGCCCTTAGATGAAGTATCAAGGAGAAGAAAAATACAAGAATGGTTGCAAGAAAATGAAACTCATTTAAACTCATTTAAGTTCCAATTATGGCTGAATTGCCTCAAGCCAATACTGAAACCTTTATTGAAAAAAACTGAATGAGCATTAAAAGGTCAAAACAAAATGAGCATTTTAAACCCTCAGCAAGAATAGATTACTTTCTTTATGTTATTTGGATTAAAAAAAAAAAATCAATTGCAACTAAGGTTAGATTCTTGATGTTATTTGGTATGGAAGGGAGGATCATACCTATGGCACTTCTGTTTTGAGTTTTCTTGGTAGCAACTTTCAATGGTGATTTCCCTTACATCTAACCAGTTACTTGAGTTCATTTGTTGGTATGTACCATTTTATCCCCATTATTTTGGGATAAGGTTTGGTTAAGATAAGCAGGGTATTTCTCAATGTTCGGGACAAAAAAAAAAAAGAGGAAAATCAATCCACATATGGCAGGAACATGAAGGAAAGCACAGTGGCTTCAGTTCCAGTTCTCACGTTTTGAAATATTCCATGCATTTGAAGTCTTGGGTGATCAAGATTTCCTTCAGCAAGATTCCACTGAATTTTTTCTCATGAAATGCTTAAAGTTATTCTAAAGGTTCAAAGTGAACAAGTCTACTTTTGCTGAATTGCTGAAAACAGAGTATTTTATTACTGATATGGCTAAATATGTGCTTGTTGTCCATCCAGCATATGCCCATGTCAGCTTTTCATCTCCAAAGCCAAAAGAGCAGCTAAACTGTTTGTCTGATGATTACTAGGATATTGGAAAGTTGTGGATGGAACATGTGGGCAGGTTACTAGGATATTGGAAATCACAGGGAAGAAGAAGTAGATGATCTGACCTGTTAACAAATGGAAGAAAAAACTCAATCCAAAAAAAGTCTCAATTCATCAGAAAGCATAATATTACAACCCAGAATTCAGTACCCAAAATCTGCAATCATTTGAATCAACCAGAAATTCAAGAAAGCCAGACACAGAGTGAAGCATTTATGAGTAAAGAGCATTAAAATTTGAGAGATGTTGACATTAAAATGGCCTCTGTTCGTACTTTCCTTCATATAAGACCCCACATTTCAGAACTTCATTTTAAACTGTATGTTATTTCTACCTGGATTGTAATATGCATTAATATAAAAACATTACAATAGGCTCTCAGATCTGAGAATTCTACAAAGATTTAATTGATGAAAATAATGGCCATCCTTTGCTTGTTACCTACATCAACCAATCTATCGCTCATTTCCCTATATATTCATTCCCCTGTGACAACATCTGCTACTTCTCAATGGTTAGGAAATGCTCTCTTTCTCGGTTCAATGATGTGATCAGAACAAACAGGAAAAAGCTGGAGATCATATAGATTCACTTATTTACACTCAAAATGGGTTAATATAGGACCATCTAAAGATCAAAGCAGCAAATCGGCATTTCATAGAAAAGTAGCAATATTGATTCATACATAACAGCAATATGGATCAATGATATTGCATTATCTGCAAGCCCTATCCATCCATCCTTGCAACTCCTCTTCTATTCACCTGTTCCTTATCACCACATTTTCCACTCAATTATCAGTCCAAGCTCCAAAATAACAAGATTATCACAGAAACCCACTTCATTGAAACCAAGAACTTAAAAATCTATGAGATCCATACTTGATTATCTTCAAGTTTTGTTACCTGTGTTCAAGGGTTAGAACTTATGAACAAATATAATAAACAAACCCATAAAACTCAAAACAGAGAATAAATACCCAATCAACAGGTTCTTACTTACCCTGAGCAGTAGACAAAACAGGGTTTCCAACCCTTTCTTCATTTCCTTGAGATCCCCACACCCATCAAAAGAGTTACTGTAGTTACATCTCCCATTTTTGCTGCTTACCATTTCTTCTTAAGCAATGGTTCAATTGCTTCTGTATCTCAGGGAGACTATTGAGACGATTAATGGCAGTGGCAATGGCACCAATGGACAAGACACCCAAGTATATAATAGGAAAGTAAATGTTGTTGGCTAATAGGTTGTGGACCCAGATGAGGAAGAATATGTAAAACTCAGAAGGGTTGGTTTTGCCTCATCTCTGCTGCTACATTACACATATAAACTTGAACTTTGCCAGAAAGCATACAATTACAACCCAAAAAAAATAACACTAGACCTACATCCATCAAAAACTCAAAAAAACATTAACAGTGCTTCAAAAGTGTTTTGTTCAAAGTCTTGGTGGATTTGAACCACCATAACCTGGGCATTAACCCAGATGCTCTACCATTTTGAGCTAAAGACTCCTTACTTATAGAAAAAAAAATTGTTAGTACAGAGGCTAATCCATCAATAAAAATGCTTAGAATCCTAGATGTATTGGCAATAACAAAGAAAAGAAAAAAAAAAAGATCCAATGGAACTGAATTGTACTTAATAGCACAAACATAAGGATCCTCATTAACTGAATGTACTTGATATTCCTTCTTCTCTATTGTGCCAGTGTTTGTGGTTCTCTGTTAATTCATTTGTTTGTTGTTTGTTGTTTGTTGCATGAAGTATTTTATCACATTTTCCTAGTGTGGCAGATTGCTTGAGGATACAACTTTTGCTCAGTATGGAGAACTGCCATTTGCCCTAATGTCTTATAATTCTTGTAGCTCTTTTTGGCATTTTTTTCCCCCAATTTCTGGGGTCATTTATATATATATATATATATAATTTATGTTCTTGATCCAGCCTGTAATTGAAGCATGTAAATTTTGATTTTCATGATTAACATGTTATGTAGGAAATTGTAGACCTATCTGCAAATCCATATTTCTGATCGAAGACAAATTTTTCATTAAATTCAATCCAGCATGATTATAGGTTGCAGTTGTTTGTTCTCTTACAGCATATGTTCTGAAGCGTATATAGAAAATTGAAGTGGGCTTTGATTGATCTGCCTATTGTTAACCCACATAACAAAAGGGGTACTAGGCTGTTCTGAACAAATTGGAACAATATCTAGAAGTATTAGGACCATATATATAAAACAATAATATGTGGAATAGGGCACAGGTGTTAGTTAATTAATTCCCATCCTTCAAGCTAGGATCCAAAAATCTGGTCATCAGGAACCTGAAATTTCCCATCTTTGTCTCAATATTATAATCCAACTTTGATTTTCTTGGAACTTCTCCACAAAGGGGATTTGATCATTTAAACTGAGAGATAGGGGGGAGGGCAATTTTCTTATTTTTTGGGTAATAGAGATCTATTCATTATGTAGAAGTTGGAGTACAACCCTCCATCAACCACGGAGTGGAGTTTGTTGAATGGTTGTACACAACATAGAGAAAACCTTCCATGCTAAGGAATTTGCTATTGCATTTCATTCCGTCCAATATATAACTAAAGTTACAGAAATATAACTCAAGAACTACATTACTTGTTCAGATCTGGAAACATACCTTGGGAGGAAGAGAGACCTTCGTGAGCAGAGAAAAACCTTCGCGAGCGGAGGAGACCGCAACAGAGCAGAGAAACCCGCTCCTTCGTCAGCAGAGAGAGGGTTGTGAGAGAGCTACAGTGAGATGGGTGAGAGAGAGACTCGTTTGCAGAGAGAGTGCTGTGAGAGAGATGCAGTGGGAGGGGTGAAAGAGAATCATGAGCAGAGACCGTTTCCTGTAAGAGAGATGCAGCGAGAGGGGTGAGAGAGAGAGAATCGTGCGAAGGAAAATGGCAAATTTTGAAAACAGGGATTTCGAAATTCGAATCTCCTTTTAGGAATTTGAAATTCAAAAACTAACTGATTGTTTGGTTAGAACCGGTTCAAATGGTTGGTTCGAGTCATCCATTCTTTTGAACCGGATTTAGTTACCCTTTCAAACAAAAGTAATCTCAGCCGTTGGTTTAAAAGAGGACACATGTCCTCTTCTGCAGGTTGCAAAACACAGCAAAACACCGATCAAGAAAAATAGAGGATTTTTATCCCACCTTGAATCCCTGATACATGTATATAATTCTGTCACTTCAGAATCGGTTCAATTTCTCTATTCTTATAATAGTTCACATTGAGTGGATTTGAAGTGTGGGTCCTGTACGGATACCAGGACATCCAAACTCTATAAAAAGGGTCGAACTCTCATTGTGTTTCACCAAAAGCTTTCTTACAGTATTACTTCACTACAACCTTAAAAAAGCACCACCCCAGAGCCACCTTTCCAATCTCTAATAATGGAGGTTTGGCATATCCTCCTCCCTCTCTTTCTTGGCGCAGCCCTCAAGTTCTTCTTCTTTGATCACAAGAAGAAAGCCAAGAAAACCAGCAAGCTCCCTCTCCCACCAGGCCCTCCTTCAAGATTGCCCTTCCTTGGCAACATCTTTCTGTTCCGTAAAATACTTTCTGATATCCAATCAACAGTCTACCAACAACTCCGTGGTAAGTATGGCCCCATCATCTCCATAAGCGTTGCTTCCAACACTACTGTTGTCTTCATTTCAAGCCATTCTCTAGCACATCAAGCCCTAGTCAAGAACAGTGAAACTTTTGCCCACCGCCCAGGACCAGTCACACCTAGCCGCGTCCTCTTTAACAACCATGACGACGTTGGCTCCTCTTCCGGTGCTCTCTGGCGGCTTCTCCGCCGGAATATCACCTCTGAGGTCCTCAACCCTGCTCGTTATAAGTCCTTTGGTGAAGCTAGGAGATGGGTCTTACAGATTCTAACTCAGCAGTTCAAAGACCATTCTGAATCAGGCAAGCCTGTGACCGTAATCGATCACATCGGATACGCCATGTTCGCTTTGATGCTCTTCCTTTGCTTCGGTGAGAAACTTGATGAGAAGCTCGTTAGGGAAATCGAAGACTTGGAGAGAACCCTAATGTCTAATTACGTTAGCTTCAATTACTTTCTCTTTTTCCCTAGACTTGGGAAATTCATCTTCAGAAAAAGCTGGCTCAAACTGCTTGATGTGCGCCGCAGACAAGAATCCATTCTTATTCCTCCAATAAAAGCTCGAAGAGAATGGAGGAAGAAGATCAAACAAGAGGGACAAGAAGGATCAAACCCAGATGATGGACACATTTTCTCCTACATCGATTCTTTGTTCGATCTTAAAATCAAAGGAGAAGAAGGAGAAAGGAATCTCAGTGACAAAGAAATAATGACTCTAGTCTCTGAGTTTCTGGATGCTGGGACTGATGCACCATCATCAGTGTTGCAGTGGATCATGGCACACCTAGTGAAGGATCAAGACATTCAAGAAAAGCTCTATTCTGAAATCAAAGGTGTTGTGAATTCAAAAGAAGAGATCAAAGAAGAAGATTTGCAAAAGATGCCATACTTGAAGGCGTTGGTAATGGAAGCTTTGAGGTTGCACCCACCTGGTCACTTTGTTCTGCATCATACTGTTGTTGAAGATTTTGAGTTGGATGGTTACCTTATACCCAAGAATTCTATTGTGAATTTCATGGTGGCTCAGATGGGGAGGGACCCAAAAGTTTGGGAAGATCCAATGGAGTTCAAGCCAGAGAGGTTCTTGGGTGATGTGGGGGAAGTAATTGATATAACAGGGAGTAGAGAGATTAAGATGATGCCATTTAGTGCAGGGAGGAGGATTTGCCCTGGACTTGGATTGGCCACACTTCATCTTGAATATTTTGTTGCGAATTTCGTAAGAGATTTCAAATGGACGGTTGGTGATGGAGAAAAAATTGACTTTTCAGAGAAGGAGGAGTTCACAGTCATGATGAAGAGCCCATTGCGAGCCCATGTGTCTCCAAGGGTTAAATAAGAATTGTACCTGAAAAATAGATAAGAGTCTGGATCTTCTCCTCCAATGGGGAGAGAATGAGATCAGTGCCCAAAAAAATGAAAGGCCCAATAAGAGAGTCTAGATAGTTATTTCTTTTCTTCTTTTGTTTTCTTTTGCATGTACCCAAAAAATAAATGGCCATTTCCTTCTTCTCTTTCTCCTTAAGCTCGAAATGGCCTTTGCATGTAATGGGTCTTCAATAGTTTCTAATATAAGAGTGCAGAAGATAGTATCAATCTTTAATGAGTTTATTTTATCAATCTTTAGTGGCTTTTTTTTTTTTTTCTTCTTTTTTTTTTGTCCCAAAAGATCAATAAAAGAATATATTAATATTAAAAAAATATGAATGGATATATAAGATTATAGTCTAGGCATACCAGACTCAAATGAATAAATAATACTCTATCTTTGACATTGTCATATGCAGATTTATTTACGGTTCCACCTTTGGCATGGACATCAAAAGAAACCTTGGACAAATCTATAACAAAAGAAACTCAAATAATAAATCTATTTTTTTGGCTAAAAGATTGATAGTATTAAAAATAAATAAATAAAGTACATGAAGAAATAAAAAACTTGAGTTACCCCAGGAAAAGGAAACATAAAACAGAGATCTCATTAGAGTAAACCCCACCTCCAACATTGCCACCAGCAGAGGATAGACCAGAGATCATAATAATAATAAAAGGAGCTAAAATCCACTAGGGTTAATAAATCAAAATCTGGCCCTATCCTGAGCGTCTATTTGAAGGTCATCATGCATCGTAGTTTGCCAAGAGACTGGGTCAACTATAGTTTCGAACTTCACAATAGACTTGGCAAGGAAGTCTGAAACAAGATTTGCTTCACGATAAAAGTGGGTGAGTTTCCACTCAATGCTCTCTAAGAAATCATGGCTGCTAAACATACCAAGGAACTAACCCTTTGATGCCATAATCACCATTGCTACCTAATCACTCTCAACCCAACCCTCCGTGAGATTCATGATGTCCTTTGCTTGTTGCAAACCTAGAAGTAAAGCACGAAACTCTACAATGAAGTTTGTTGTAACACCAAGATATACTCCAAATGAAGAAAAAATTCTTCGGACTAAAGTCTTTGAAGACACCTCCGACGCCTACTTTCCCTATATATTGAGTTTTATCTAGAAATTTGGAGGATGGCATCAAAATACCTCATGCATCACTTTTTGCCGACTCTGAGGGACAGAGATAACAAGACTTCTTGAGCCTATCAGATCGAACACTGAAGTCACCCTTCCTTTCAAGCTTGGAGACATTCGGCGCAGTTCTTCAAAAACAGAAATAAAAAATTGCCTAAAATTTCTTGATACTCCGTTAAACCTACGAGAGTTTTCCAAAATGACCACCTGCCCTTGTTGAATGCCTATGTGTTTCCCCTAGTTGGTCCCTGCACTGGTGTAGTGACCCTACGACCAAGTATTGATCCCTAACTCTATAAATATAAATATATATATATATATATACTTCTTCCCGAACCTTTTCTAGTTGCATAGGTTTAATATTGAAAGGATGCATCTTTTTTTTTTGGGTACAGAAGGGATGCATCATCGCTATGGTCTCCGAAGAAGTGCCAACCGTAGTTAGAGAAAAAAATAAGTTCTTTCTACCAATATTGTATTTTTTGTATAGCATCACTTTGGAGTTGCGATTCATTTACAACAGTAATTTCAATTGGAGATTGTTTATATAGTCTATTTTTTCTTTTTTGTATAGCGTCAATGCATGGTGAGAGGTGAATTTATAATTTACCCCTTTAGTTTTAAATGAAGAAAAAGAAAATGGAGAAGTCATGGGCTGTATAGAACAATGTAATAAAGTTGACTTTGAAAGTAGGCGTCAGTGTTCATAGTGAAAAAAGCAAAAAGAAAAAGAGAAAAAGGTAGACCTTCAAGTAAAGCGGAGATGACTTTGCAATTAGCCACATGCGGATCTACGGACAAACCGAACTGAGGCTATGTTTGGTAACGAAGAAAAGAAAAGAAAAGAAAGAGAATCTAGAATAGAAAAGAAAAGAAAAAAGAAGAAATGGTAAGAAAAATGTATGTTTGATTACCAAGAGAAGAAAAGAAAAAAAAAAAATTCAAAAAATTTTGAATTTTAGGAGAGAGATAGACACATAGGAAATCATCGTGTAATCATTCATTTTTTGTCTTATTATGTTTTCATCTTTTCTCATGTTTTCTTGTGTTTTTGCAAGAAATTTTTTTGGGGAGCAAAAGAAAACTTCACAATTTTCAAGAGGAATTTTGAATTTCTAAAGCTGAATCTTCTCCTAGGTGAAAACATACCAAGTACAAAGAAAAATTCTTCACACAAGAAAAAAGTACAAAAAAATGTACTTTTTTCTTTTCTCTTGGCTACCAAACATAGCCTGAAAGTTCAAGTTTGCTATGAGCAGGGCGTTCTTGCAGCGATGGATACCCGTTCTTGCTTTGAACAGTAATGGTTGTTTTAAAACTTGAGTTGGGACGGGAGGGGGAGGGGGAGGGGGAGAGGGGTGGGGGGGGGTGGGGAAGAGGCTGGAGGAGATGCCTATAGCTAGAGGGGAGAGGGAGAGGGAGAGGGGCCTGTAAATTTTCATTTCAAAGTCCGATCTGGTAAGAGGAGGTTCTCACAGGTATATGAGAAAAGAGGGAGATCCGGAAGGTGGGTAAAGGATAGGGAGAGGGTGATGGAGGAAGGACACACAAAAAGAGCCCTACTTAAAATGTAAGCGAGTAATTTTCTTGAACTTATAAGCGCAACAGTTCTAAAACAATGAGGGAAGATCCTAGATCACTTCTTTAAATGCAGCGTCTTGATGAATTCTTAGTTGCTTTGCTTGCTGAACTGTGAACTAAGGTGCAGTACTTTTGGTTAACTTATATTCAATGTTATTCTATAGCAAAAATGAAAGAAAAAAAAAAGGGGAAAACCACAACAATTAATTTGTATCTGTCTCACCTGAGCATCCCAGTTAATACCTTAGACAAGAAAAGAGAGAGCAACATCCTAGTCAATAGAAGACATTGTGGCAGATGCATGTTTTGCTAACTTGTCAGTGACATTGTTAGCTTCACGATAACAATGGGAGATTATCCATGAAGAGCTGTCAAAGAAGGCTTTGTAGAACCACCATTTTTGTTTGAATATCCATGGAATGTTATGATAATTGATGTATAACACCATAGCGGGTCTTAGTGCTCCAAAGAAAGCTGCAAACTCACCGAAAAATTAGTATATATATATCTTCGTAAGAAGTAAAACATCTAAATGGAGATTCCAAATGATCTCTAAAGACACCCCCTCGCTCCAGAATAATGTAGATTAATCCCCAATGACCATCCATCTATATTAATTTTGAAGCAACCAGCAATTGGTGGCTCCAATATAATTCTAAGATTTGAGGGGAAGATTTAGCAGTCTTAACAAGACGCATAGTGCTTGAAAGTTGCACTTATTTCATCGATTTAATCTAAACCGATACAAGTAAGGAGAAATCATGAAGATCATTCATAATAGATTTAACGAGAATATTATAACCTCTATTACAATTCTCAAATATTTGACGATTTCGTTTCTTCCAAATATTTTAAGTAATCTAAACAAAAACAGCTTGATAAATCTTCTTCAAAAGAGCAACATTAGAATTATGTTTCCACCATGAAAATAATTCCTGAATCGAAAAATAAGCCTGCCCACCAAATATTTTATCAGATTCGAATTGGTCCGTTTGATCGGTCTTATCAGTCCAATTGGCATAAAACAAAACTAGAACGACATTATAGATTTTATTAAAATCAGAGGCCAACAAGATTTTTTTTTTTTTAACCAACAGGGAATTTAATGGGTCCGATTTCAATGCTTTCAGTTCACTTGGGTTTCCACCTTTCCACCAAAAAAAGTTCACTTGGGTCTCCTCGGCTCAACCTCTTAATTGACAATCCAATCATCACTATGTATTAAAGGAGTTTGTACTATGTATATGGCACGATAATAAACTGCCAGTAGGGTTCATATGTGGCATGGTCAGCAACCATAAACATCGAATAATTACAAAACGCCACCATCAGATTTCACTGTTCCAATTCCAATTCGAGAGTAGATCAAGTCCTTGTACGAGAATTTATGTGGCTGGTCCACACAAATGGAATTCATCCAACAACCAACTCTATGGTGAATTCCATTTGTGTGACTCTACCGTACGGAACCTGATCCACATTCTTCAAATTCCAATTCCAATAGAAGCAATTAACTTTGTAGAATTCAATGTTAATTACTATGAACAAATCATCAAACAGACACAGAATGCAAATAACAAGGTTGAAAACACCTATAGAACTTAGTTCTTTTCTGGATGCAAAAATCATAACTTAGGAAGGAGGACCTTGGCCCTCATTGAACAATAAATGTCAAAAATCATATCACCATATTAATACATAAATGGGGCATCCCTAGGGGAAAAACTCTAAAAGGACCAAATAATGAAACCAATGAAGGGACATAATATAGGGCTATACAGAAAACCCCAACTAAACTAGAGTATAACTACAAATCAATGCAAATTGGTAAGATCAATAAGCCCAAATTAAGCTGTATCGATGCTACGCAAGACAATTGTCTCCACAGTTAAACCTGGACCAAACCCTAATAGCACACCCCAATCAAACCCTTCTCCAGTTGTGGCTTTTCCTTCTTTCATAGACTTATTCCTCATCTCATCTAAAATGAACATCACAGTGGGGCTCGACATATTACCATATTCGCTCAACACTTCCCTTGATGCCTTCAATTTCTCCTCTTTTAAACCAAGGGATACTTCAATGAGGTCCAAAATTGCCGGCCCACCAGGGTGAGACACCCAAAAAATGGAGTTCCAATCACTAATACCAATATTTTTGAATGCTTCTTCCAAGCATTTTCCAATGTTCCTAGAAATAGTTTTGGTTACATCTTTGCATAAGCTGATTGAAAGACCCGTTTGACGCAAGTGACCTTCAACCATATCATTTGAGTATGAAAGAATTCGAGTACCTGTAGAGAAGAGTTGGAACAATGGGCGCTCAACTGACATGTCAGGGTCTGCACCAACTACTAAAGCTGCAGCGCCATCTGCAAAGATTGCCTGCCCAAGTAGGATGTGGAAGTCAGTCTCAGTAGGTCCCTTGAAGCCACTCACAGAGTTCAACTCTGAGCAAACAACGAGGACACGAGCACCTTTATTATTCTCAGCAAGGTCTTTAGCAACACGAAGGATACTTCCACCACCGTAGCAACCTAGATGATACATCATCATACGTTTCACGGTCGGGGAAAGGCCAAGAAGCCTGATGAGTTGGAAGTCAGCACCGGGTGCATCAACACCAGAAATGGTAGTGAATACAAGGTGGGTGATCTTTGATTTGGGTTGCCCCCACTCATTGATGGCTTTGTCATATACCCTCTTGGTAGGCCTGAATTTTTAAGTTTTATTTTATCACTTGATCAACTCCAATTGATTTGAAACTCAAAATGTGAGTTGGAGATCTTTGAGTCTAACCCTCGACAAAATTCGTGTTAGTAAGAATTGCTCTTTTTAATTTATTTATTTTATTATTGTGAATGATATATATTAATGAAGCGCAATGAGAAAACATCCAGCTCCCATCAATCTGCATTTCGATATTGATAGTTTTGATAGCAAAATCAATATCATGATCAATACCAATCTGTATTGGCGTATCAAAAATATTGAGATATGGCTAAATCTTTCCCAGTTGAATCGCCATATCTCTAATTTACCGCCACATTGCAATATGGCTAAATCGTCGCCATGCCATCAAATCACCAAATCACCACCATAATTTCAAATTGTTATGTCAATTTATAGATAACTACATCATTACCATGATGCCATATCACCAATTTGCTAAATTTCCCTCAGAGCATCAAATCGTTAAATCATCAAATCTCCATCATGGTGCCATGTTGTCAAACTTCCATCATGGTGCCAATTCAATTTTGTACTATGTTTATGTCCATTATCAGATCGGTATTAATATTGGTATCAATGTCGATCAATATAGATAAGCCTGATATTGTCATGTTGGTGTCCCATATTGATTCTTTATCTTGGATTCATATCGGTATTAGATTAGTATTATGTAAGAACGGTAGCACAATGGTCAGCATCACATTGGATTGGTATCAGATTAGACTGTAATATATCAATACATATTGGATACTGATTAAAGCAAGAGATGTTGCAATGGGATTGAATAAGGAAGGCAAGGTGCTTACGGCAAAGTGTCAATCCCATTGTTCCAAGGCTAAGAGCTCCAAATCCTACATTTTGGCTTATGCAGTCAAATTAAAAGTTACATTGTATTATAAACTCCTATTTTGTAAAACAATAAAGGGGCCGCTTAATTTTTGTAGGTTGGTCCGGTCTATTTGTTTAGGAAGTTCTATTTGACTTTAGGTAGTTCATTGATAGAATAGATGGACAAAAAAGGCCATACTTGGAAGCTGAGGTTGATAGGAAAGCCCTTGCTTGTGAGACATGGCCGCCCAATGTGACTTTTGATTTAGGTTTTGTGTGACAGAAATGTAGAGTCCTCCTTTTTGAATCTTGACTCTTGACCCTTGACTCTTCCACTCTAGCTGTTGTTTTTCTTTCTGCTAATACAAATGACGTTTTTTTCCGCTTTGTCCTATCAACATCCTTCTATTTCAATTTCCAGGTCCACACAGATTGTTTTTGTTAACAAAATCATCAAATTATTTATGGTCTAATCTTGTTAAACAACTCATATAATTAATTCAAAAAATACCCTCATTGTAAGGAGGAGGGGGGGGGGGGGAAGGCCTCTTGGTGAATGACTAATTTCTTTTGGTATGTTATTAGTGAATAGACTGATGTGAGTGAAGAGAAAGAGATCTAATTGAGCAATTAGGGGTAGAAAATAAAGATGGGTATAGTTCTTGAATTGGAACTTTATCAAAAATTTATTGGGATACAATTTGAAGTGTCTTAAAATTTGAGTGATTCTTATTTAACCTCGGTATGGTCTGGTCGATGCGATTGTGTGACCAATATGAATTTACGGGACTAGTTAGGATGAATATCTGGAAATCCATCGTTAAAATAATAATAATAATAATAATAATAATAATAATAATAATAATAATAATAATAATAATAATAATAATAATAATAATAATAATGAAAATAATAATAATAATAATAATAATAATAATAATAATAATAATAATAATAATAATAATAATAATAATAATAATAATAATAATAATAATAATAATAATAATAATAATAATAATAATAATAATAATAATTTTTTTTGCAATTACAAATGGCAAGCAAGTTTGGTTTTGAGTAAGCCTAGGCGGCTGTGTGTGTACTAATTCCATAAGACCAATATACAAAATGGGGCAGTTCACCTCACTAGGTCAAAAGGAAGAATAGAAGTTTGGTTTTGAGTAAGCCTAGTCTCTTCTTCTTCTTTTTTAAAGTTGAGAGGGATTGACTCAAACCCAATTGTGGAATTTGAAAGGTAAAAATAAACTCTACATTGAAAACTAATGGTAAGGAACTCTATAAACTCCTAACAATAAATAAATCTTCTTTGGAAGCATGCGTAGTAATTCTAGTCCTGCATAATCCATAATCAATTATCACTAGTAGAAAAAGTTGTGATGAAGACAAACTGCTTTGGAGCTGGAGAGGTCTTTGAAGTAAGGGATTTTCTTATTGATACCCCTAAATGTGTGAAATGATTTATAATTTTATTTTTTTAATCATTTTAACATAATATATTTATTTTTTTCAATGAAGGGAAATAAAATTATTCCACATGTATAAACTTTCGAATTATTTTTGAAAAGTCTTTTTATACTCCTACTTTATCGAACTTTTAGAAATGAGACAAGAGTAAGATATTAGATTCTAAATACACCTATTGAGATTGTGCATGTGAGGAATTGGGCCTTTCCGATTTTTGGGTTAACTCTGACTCTTCTTTGATTGTGAAGTTGGTTACCCAAAGATCCTATAATTTGTGGAGTTGTTGATATTGATTTCAAGAAATTATCAACCTCTTCGATTCTCTAAGAGCCCACATCTCGTTTTCATTTCGGGAAAGCAATCGAGTAGTGGATTGGTTAGCTAATTTTACTTGTGAGTCTACAATAAATTTGATTTTCTATGATCATGATCTTCTTTTTGGTGATCTTAGTTGCATCATTCGAGATGACAAAGTTGGTTTACGAGTCTTTAGAATGTAATAGTTATTTTATAAGTGTTTTCTTTTGGGTTTTTGAGAGTGATAGAGTGACTTGTCTCTCGGGTAAGGTGAGTTATGTCTTTCTTGTCTTTTTATTATCAGTTTCATTTTTAATAAAATTTTAGGGACTATCTCAGGTCCCATATAATATTCAGGATATATATATATATATATATATAAATATATATATATATGTATATATATCATTTCAAAAATATCTCCCATTATGTTTTTGCATTCTTGACTCTTCATCGTCAATATGTGCGTGTAAATTTGTCATTTATTTAAGGAAATGCTTAAATGATAAATTTACACGCACATATTGACGATGAAGAGTCAAGAGTGCAGAGACATAATGGGAGATATTTTTGGAAGGTTCAGAAACCCCATAGGGTTCATCGCCAAAATAATTGAAATTTCAAATAGGATCCTACACCCCTTTGGAAATTTTGGAGGCTACATTATGATAATGCACATTTTGGTCCCTTTTGGACTGAAGACTGATTTTTATTGGTAGAATTGGATTGGAGACTAACTCGTACCTAAGAAAAAAGAGTGGGAAATTGTGAATCTATGAGATCCCGGCCGTCCCCTCTCTAATGGAATATTAATTGCAGTTAGGTGTGTGGTGCACAAAATTTATGGAATAAAAGTGTGACGAGAAAATAGCGAATCTTTTTGGAATTAATGTCTAGTCCTAGGTGTAAGGTGCACAAAATGCCCTTCTCATTGTGCAATGTCCAATTGATGATGGGTACGATAATTAATGATAAGGTTATTTGGTGATATGACGCCATGATGGCAATTTGGGGATATGGTGCCATGACGGAAATTTGGCATTTTGATGCCATGGAGGTGATTAACCTATATGACATCATGGTGGCAATTTGGTTAATGTTGTAGTGACTGATTACTTTAGCTGAAAATTGATAGTCAGCTTATTCTTCAAAGCATCATTAATGACTCGAAACACACATTTAAATGTACTAATCATTTATGGCTAACCAACTTGTTTAGTATTTGATACTTCCAATAACTCATTGTGCAATCACAATCTACTATGGTCCCCAAGCTCCTTAGAGTTTTCTTGACGATCAATTTCCCTTCCATGCTCTTTTAGATGATCATGCTTTCTTAACTCATTTTTTTCACCAATCTTAACCAATGACTTTAGGCAAAAAATTTTAATTCCTAATTCAGAGAAAAATTCACAGCCATCCCATATGCAATATGAAATTTTCTTTTCCATTCAAATTAAAAAACAAGCAACATTAAGAAACATCGCTTTCTCGTCATCTTCTAATTCATCATAACTTATTTTCAACTTTTCTTGCATTGTTTTATTTGGAATTTTGGCCAACTTCTTCACTGTGTCTTTCCATGTTGATTCTGCTTTAGGACATAAATATGAACCTATAACGTTGTTTTTATCATATCTTTTGAGAGATCAAAATAGTTTTTTGGACATTGGTCCATTTTGAAGTATGTTTGCTGAAAAGTTTAAGAGATTGATTTGATCTATTTCATTGGAGGTGATTTGCCTATATGACATCATGGTGGCTGCTGCTACAGAACTTCTCTAGTTACGATAATTACTTCAAGAGTTAGATGTTTCCCTTTCTCAGCCATCGATTATCCAATGCGACAATGTTGGAGCAACGTAACTTATTGCTAACTTGGTCTTTCATTCTCGATCCAAACATATCGAGATTGATTTTTACTTGATACGTGACATGGTTGCTACCAAACAGCACGAGGTTCGCTATATCTCAAATATGGATCAAATTGCTGATATCCTCACAAAGGGACTTTCTGATTTAGGATTTCATGGCTCGAAAGACAGGCTCACAGTTGGTTCACCCCGTTGATCTTGAGAACGGGGCTGATAAGGATTAACCATCATAGACTGCCTTCATATATTAACGTCCCTTATGTAACCACCATGTACCTAACTGTAACTAATAACACCACGTGACAGTACTAGTTTGTTAAGATTCTTTCTTGGAGTCTTGGTAACCCATATAATATAAATGTGTCCATGTTATCATTTCACATTATTAAGGAAATATCATTCTTACAAAACACAAAACCTTTCAATTTCTTTTTATCCAAAGTCAAAAAGAGTCAGTCACAATCACTCGCGTTCAACTTCTTTGAAATCAAAGGAACCTTAAAGACTTTATGGGATGATTGGCCAGAGAAAAACCAGAAATCTGAATAGTCGTCGGTGTGCCATATGAACAATGGACAGAATTTAGTTCATATGTGTGATCAGAGAAAAAGGTGAATCCAATTATTAGTGTAGAATCCTTAAAGTGAAAAATCCCGATTTCAGCTTTTTCGTCAATTCTAGAAGGATTGATTCTTGCATTTGAGGTTTCGAACGGATTTAAAAAAAAAAAAAAAAAATCTTGTTTTGGGGGACTTAATATTAGAGGTTTCAATCCTAAGTCCGCATCGATTAGATTGACTGAGTCCAATTGTTTAAAGGCCGGTCTGACCTACATTGATTATTAAATGTGTCATGCTTAGGTCTGGCTTGTTTATAAACAGGTAGTATACAGTGCAAAGAGTAAGATTGATGGGTTTCCGACTGGCTTGGCCTATTTACAAGTCCGACTCGACTTGACATGTTTAACTCGATTGTTTATATTTATATTTTGATTTTTTTGGATAGAATAGGATATATATATTGATATTTTTTTTATCAATAATTGAATGTAATTATGTATAATACATTTTTCTAAATTATTGTTTATTTAGTAAAATATATTAAAATTTCTTAAATCTAAAATAATTAAAGACTGCTTAAGTTTTTTTTTTTTTGATACATTACCTTGTTTAAGACCCGATTATAGCTCGATTAGCCTGATTAGGAGAAGCTCAGTTAAAGCCTAGATCTTGATCGAATCCATCACAAGACTAACAGATTCTGACTCATTCCTTAAATAGACAGGTCACGATGCAAGAATATAGGCCTACCAAGCATACTAGACCCGAATAAGACCAACCCAACCCGGCCCAACCCAACCAATTGATAGCGATACTTAATATAAAATATTAAACTGCTCAACTTAAATAGCTTTTTTCTTTTTCTTTTTTTTCTTCGGTCACCACGAGTACATGGGGTCAAAATCCTCTGTTCTTCTCGTCCCTGTTTTTCCTTGTTTTGCTATCTGTAGAACATGACACGTGGACAATAGAGGATTTAACGGTCAAGATTGGGTGAGGATTATTACATCCGGTGCGTTGGTCTTAAAGTTGTCCACGTGTCGTGTTCTGCAAGTAGCAAAACAAGAAAAAACAGAAATGAGAAAAACAGAGGATTATCGTCACGAGTACATGTGGGTTAGTAGATTCCACTCCCTCATCCCTTATCCCCACCTTGAATCCCTGATACATGTATATGATTCTGTCACTTCAGAATCGGTTCAATTTCTCTATTCTTATAACAGTTCACATTGAGTGGATTTGAAGTGTGGGCCCTGTACGGATACCAGGACATCCAAACTCTATAAAAAGGGTCCAACTCTCATTGTGTTTCAACAAAAGCTTTCTTACAGTATTACTTCACTACAACCTTAAAAAAGCACCACCCCAGAGCCACCTTTCCAATCTCTAATAATGGAGGTTTGGCATATCCTCCTCCCTCTCTTTCTTGGCGCAGCCCTCAAGTTCTTCTTCTTTGATGACAAGAAGAAAGCCAAGAAAACCAGCAAGCTCCCTCTCCCACCAGGCCCTCCTTCAAGATTGCCCTTCCTTGGCAACATCTTTCTGTTCCGTAAAATACTTTCTGATATCCAATCAACAGTCTACCAACAACTCCGTGATAAGTATGGCCCCATCATCTCCATAAGCGTTGCTTCCAACACTACTGTTGTCTTCATTTCAAGCCATTCTCTAGCACATCAAGCCCTAGTCAAGAACAGTGAAACTTTTGCCCACCGCCCAGGACCAGTCACACCTAGCCGCGTCCTCTTTAACAACCATGACGACGTTGGCTCCTCTTCCGGTGCTCTCTGGCGGCTTCTCCGCCGGAATATCACCTCTGAGGTCCTCAACCCTGCTCGTTATAAGTCCTTTGGTGAAGCTAGGAGATGGGTCTTACAGATTCTAACTCAGCAGTTCAAAGACCATTCTGAATCAGGCAAGCCTGTGACCGTAATCGATCACATCGGATACGCCATGTTCGCTTTGATGCTCTTCCTTTGCTTCGGTGAGAAACTTGATGAGAAGCTCGTTAGGGAAATCGAAGACTTGGAGAGAACCCTAATGTCTAATTACGTTAGCTTCAATTACTTTCTCTTTTTCCCTAGACTTGGGAAATTCATCTTCAGAAAAAGCTGGCTCAAACTGCTTGATGTGCGCCGCAGACAAGAATCCATTCTTATTCCTCCAATAAAAGCTCGAAGAGAATGGAGGAAGAAGATCAAACAAGAGGGACAAGAAGGATCAAACCCAGATGATGGACACATTTTCTCCTACATCGATTCTTTGTTCGATCTTAAAATCAAAGGAGAAGAAGGAGAAAGGAATCTCAGTGACAAAGAAATAATGACTCTAGTCTCTGAGTTTCTGGATGCTGGGACTGATGCACCATCATCAGTGTTGCAGTGGATCATGGCACACCTAGTGAAGGATCAAGACATTCAAGAAAAGCTCTATTCTGAAATCAAAGGTGTTGTGCATTCAAAAGAAGAGATCAAAGAAGAAGATTTGCAAAAGATGCCATACTTGAAGGCGGTGGTAATGGAAGCTTTGAGGTTGCACCCACCTGGTCACTTTGTTCTGCATCATACTGTTGTTGAAGATTTTGAGTTGGATGGTTACCTTATACCCAAGAATTCCATTGTGAATTTCATGGTGGCTCAGATGGGGAGGGACCCAAAAGTTTGGGAAGATCCAATGGAGTTCAAGCCAGAGAGGTTCTTGGGTGATGTAGGGGAAGTAATTGATATAACAGGGAGTAGAGAGATAAAGATGATGCCATTTAGTGCAGGGAGGAGGATTTGTCCTGGACTTGGATTGGCCACACTTCATCTTGAATATTTTGTTGCGAATTTCGTAAAAGATTTCAAATGGACGGTTGGTGATGGAGAAAAAATTGACTTTTCAGAGAAGGAGGAGTTCACAGTTATGATGAAGAGCCCATTGCGAGCCCATGTGTCTCCAAGGGTTAAATAAGAATTGTACCTGAGAAATAGATAAGAGTCTGGATCTTCTCCTCCAATGGGGAGAGAATGAGATCAGTCCCCAAAAAAATAAAAAGCCCAATAAGAGAGTCTAGATGGTTATTTCTTTTCTTCTTTTGTTTTCTTTTGCATGTACCCAAAAAATAAATGACCATTTCCTTCTTCTCTTTCTCCTTAAGCTCGAAATGGCCTTTGCATGTAATGGGTCTTCAATAGTTTCTAATGTAAGAGTGCAGAAGATAGTATCAATCTTTAATGAGTTTATTTTATCAATCTTTAGTGGCTTGTTTTTTTGGTCCCAAAAGATCAATAAAAGAATATATTAATATTAAAAAAATATAAATGGATATATAAGATTATAGTCTAGGCATACCAGACTCAAATGAATAAATAATACTCTATCTTTGACATTGTCATAAGCAGATTTATTTACGGTTCCACCTTTGGCATGGACATCAAAAGAAACCTTGGATAGATCTATAACAAAAAGAAACTCAAATAATAAATCTATTTTTTTGGCTAAAAGATTGATAGTATTAAAAATAAATAAATAAAGTACATGAAGAAATAAAAAAATTGAGTTACCCCAGGAAAAGGAAACATAAAACAGAGATCTCATTAGAGTAAACCCCACCTCCAACATTGCCACCAGCAGAGGATAGACCAGAGATCATAATAATAATAAAAGGAGCTAAAATCAGCAGAGGATAGACCAGAGATCATAATAATAATAGAAGGAGCTAAAATCCACTAGGGTTAATAAATTAAAAATGTGGCCCTATCCTGAGCGTCTATTTGAAGGTCATCATGCGCCGTAGTTTGCCAAGAGACTGGGTCAACTATAGTTTTGAACTTCACAATAGACTTGGCAAGGAAGTCTGAAACAAGATTTGCTTCATGATAAAAGTGGGTGAGTTTCCACTCAATGCTCTCTAAGAAATCATGGCTGCTAAACATACCAAGGAACTAACCCTTTGATGCCATAATCACCATTGCTACCTAATCACTCTCAACCCAACCCTCCGTGAGATTCATGATGTCCTTTGCTTGTTGCAAACCTAGAAGTAAAGCATGAAACTCTACAATGAAGTTCGTTGTAACACCAAGATATACTCCAAATGAAGAAATAACTCTTTGGACTAAAGTCTCTAAAGACACCTCCAATGCCTACTTTCCCTATATATTGAGTTTTATCTAGAAATTTGGAGGATGGCATCGAAATACCTCATGCATCACTTTTTGCCGACTCTGAGGGACAGAGATAACAAGACTTCTTGAGCCTATCAGATCAGACACTGAAGTCACCCTTCCTTTCAAGCTTGGAGACATTCGGCGCAGTTCTTCAAAAACAGAAATAAAAATTTCCTAAAATTTCTTGATACTCCGTTAAACCTACGAGAGTTTTCCAAAATGACCACCTCCCCTTGTTGAATGCCTATGTGTTTCCCCTAGTTGGTCCCTGCACTGGTGTAGTGACCCTACGACCAAGTATTGATCCCTAACTCTATAAATAAGTATATATATATATATATACTTCTTCCCGAACCTTTTCTAATTGCATAGGTTTAATATTGAAAGGATGCATCTTTTTTTTTTGGGGTACAGAAGGGATGCATCATCGCTATGGTCTCCGAAGAAGTGCCAACCGTAGTTAGAGAAAAAAATAAGTTCTTTCTACCAATATTGTATTTTTTGTATAGCATCACTTTGGAGTTGCGATTCATTTACATTCTTTTTTGTATAGCGTCAATGCATGGTGAGAGGTGAATTTGTAATTTACCCCTTTAGTTTTAAATGAAGAAAAAGAAAATGGAGAAGTCATGGGCTGTATAGAACAACGTAACAAAGTTGACTTTGAAAGTAGGCGTTAGTGTTCATAGTGAAAAAAACAAAAAGAAAAAGAGAAAAAGGTAGACCTTCAAGTAAAGCGGAGATGACTGTGAAATTAGCCACATGCGGATCTACGGACAAACCGAACTACAGATAAAGTGTCGGCATCTACTCCAATTACTCAAGTTACTGGTATCAAATTGTATGCAATATTGAATTTAACAGAGGAAAAGTCAAATGACTAGGGAATGATATGTGAAGAGAAGAATTCTGTAGAAAAATAGACTCAAACCAGGGGAGGGGGTATTAGCGTCCAACTAAGACCACATCAACATCTCTCCATCTTCTCCTATGATTTCTCAACTGATTGATCACATCCAACTCAACGGATTGATGCGAGTTATTTTTGGATATGTTGGAATCAAGCCAACGGATGGATATGAGACAGTTTTGGAATGTACTGGAATCAAGTCATGATTTCATCCATCTATCCTAAAATCAAGTTCTTATGTTTTCATTCCTATTATTCTCTCAACAGTTTTGTAAACATTGTATATATATAGTTCGACCACTGTACATGAAAAATATATGAAAAAAACCATTTTAAATTCAAATTTTATCATGGTATTAGAGCTTGACGACCTGTGATCATCATCTTCTCCCACCATGGATACTAAAGACCAAATACTAGCAACTACTCCAACACCAACCTTAGATGCTTCATGCCATTACTTTCTTCATTCTTCAAATCAACCTGGAAGTCCGTTGGTCACCCAACTCCTTACAAGTGATAACTATCCTAAATGGAGTCGTGCCATTACTATGGCTCTTCAAGCAAAGAACAAGCTCGGTTTCATCAATGGAACCATTACTAAACCTGCCACTGAACTGAATTTTTCTGCATGGATTCGGTGCAATAGTATGGTGACCTCTTGGCTTATTCATTCCACCATTCTGGTCATAGCCAACAGCCTCTTATGAAGCACTGATGGTCATGAAATTTGGAAGGATCTCCTTGACCGATTTTCACAAAAGAATGTTCCAAGAATTTTCGAAATACATATGGTCATCGCCAATCTCACACAAGATACTGGTTCCATCTCAACATACTACACTACGTTCAAAGCCCTACGTGATGAACTTTCTTCATACCGAACTCTACCAGCTTGTACCTATCAAAAGGCTGGGCATGCTCACGGGTTACTCAAGCATAAAGTATACTAGCATCTGTAGGCCGTTAGATGAAAGAGAAAGGGTCTCATCTGTTTGTAAACATTGTCTTACATAAGTTGCCCAACACTGCCGATCCACAGTCCTCCTACCTTTCCCCTTCCACTCCGTCTCCTTCGGTTCCCCCTCCCTTCCACAAATTCATCGATCCCCGCTCCCTCTCTCTCTCTCTCTCTCTCTCTCCCTCTCCCTCTCCCATCCTACCTCTACATATGCCCCACGCTTGCCTACATATCTATATTAGTGAAGAAGATACAAATCTGAGAGTTGAGTTGGAACTCCAGTCGAGTTAGAAAACAGAGAAAGGGAGAAAATCTGAAATCTTGAAAGGTTTTCCCTTTAAAGAATCCAAAACAAGAAAAAAATGTAGTCTTAGATCAAGACTAGAAGTAGAACATCTTGAATCTTGAAGCTAAGGAACGTCAATAAAATCCCTAAAAACAAGAAATAATCCAGTTCGATCATTTTATTCCACAGAAAATTCCTAAAAAAATCTTGAATCTCGAAGCTAAGGAACATCAATAATCTAGTCCGTTAGCAAAGTGGTATTGATGCAGGGGGATCGCGGCGAAGAGGCTCTAGGAGGGGCTAACCAGTGGAGGAGAAAAGGGAGAGATTAAATTCTCAGAATTCAAAACTCTGGTTGAGCAACGTCATCGGTCAGTTGCAGGGAGCGGGGAGATAAAAAGAGGGAAGAGAAAGGGTGTAACAGTGGTGAAATGAGGTTTAGATGTTTTCCTTCGATCCAACGGTTTTGTTTATACTGACAAAATCTTACAGCTAAAATTTTGCTAGCACATAAGATTCTAGGGTAACCCGCTAGCATACCTATCCCTCTTCCCCATTCTATAGGGAATTTTTTTTGAATGCCCATTCTTTAGGAAATGACTTAACTATGTAATGAGTTATTATAATATTTATTTGGGAGAAGGATAGAAACACCACCTGTGAGCAAAAAGCTAGACTGCAGGTTGCTTCTCCGGACTTGAGAGCTATTTGTGAGCGTATTAAAGCCATTCTTCTTCCTTTAACTGAATCAAAGGACAAAAGAGTTTGGACTTTAACTGAATTGGGTGCTTTCTTGGTTACCTTTGTATGGGAAGTCATTCGAGAAAAATCTCCTTCTCAAAATTGGTCAAGTTTAATTTGGCTTAAGGGGTTGCATCCTAGAGCCTCTATTTTTGGCTGGAGATTAGCCAATAGGTGTTTTCCAACTGATGATAAAGTTGCTAGGCGTGGAGTTCCAATGGTTTCTCATTGCCATATATTTTTTTTTTTTTGCTAAAGATCAACAAAGAATATTATTAGAAAAGAATGAATGCAATACACAATGATACCATAGAAGAAAATAAATTTAGATTACAGTCCACCTTGGGCATAGCCATCAAGAAACTAACAATCTAAATCAACTAGCGGAGAAAATAAAAAATAAACCAGTTGAATCTAAATCTCTGACGGTCTTGAGCATCCCAACTAAGATTCTCCAAAGAAAAACAAGGAGGATTCATCCAAGTCATTGAGGTTCTTGTTGCTGCTGCATGATTTGCTAAACCATCCGCAACTGAATTTGCTTCCCGAAAATTATGAGTAATTCTCCATGAGATTCGATCTAGATAGCTTTTGTAGTGGAGCCATTTTTGTTGGAAACACCATGGGATGTTACCATTCCTAATGCACTGAATCGTGGCCTCTGAATCTCCTTCCACCCAAATAACATCCAAATTCATGTTCCTTGCCAATTTGATTCCTTCAAAGAACGTAGCAAACTCTGCCCAAAAGTTGGTAGCAATACCTTCATACATTGCAAAGCATGGAAGAGGACTTCCCGAATGATTCCTTAGGACACCACCCACTCCCGAATGACCTGGACTACCCCTAGAACATCCATCAAAATTGATCTTAATACAACCCTCTTCCGGGCGAGCCCAACGAACTTTAGAAATACCTTTGTGGGGTTGCGAAGAACAAGAAAGCCACAACTTCCTGGATAAGATAAGGTCAGCCATAGATCTTATGTGAATCTTATTACAAGAAGAAAATCCTTGAATCTCTAAATCACATTTTCTTAGATTGTGATTTTGCAAAAAAAGTATGGATCAAATTGATGAGCTTCTTCAATCAACGATGGTGTGGCTTTCCATCTATTGAAGAACTTTTTTCATGGTGGAGGAGAAAATCCAAGATGGTGAGCTTAGGGAAGGTGTGGTTGGCTACAGTCATATTGGTCCCTTATCATCTTTGGACGGAAAGAAATAAACGCCGATATGATTCTAAACCCCGATATGCTTCTTTGGTTGTAAAGGCTATTATTGGTGAGCTGAAAGATTTTTCCTATACGGCGAAGATCTACATCAAATCGGTTTCAGAGCTTATGATTTCTAGGAAACTTCAATTAAAAATATCTAGTGCTCCACCAAAAAACATTATTGAAGTTATTTGGTCTCCTCCTCCTAGACAGTACATCAAGCTGAACATTGATGGTTGTTCACTGGGTAATCCTGGCTACTTGGGAGCTGGAGGCATATTCAAGAACTGTGATGGAACCCTCTTGCGCCATGCAATTACAGGAATGGCGCACTACTATGCAAGCTGAGATAGTGGCCCTTGAGAACAATTGTACATGGTCTCTGGTTCCATTACCCCTTGGCAAATGAGCTATTGGCTCAAAATGAGTTTACAAAATAAAAAGAAACTCTGATGGATCAATTGGTCGTTACAAAGCCCGACTCGTTGCTAAGGGGTATACACAGATTGAAGGCATTGACTATCATGATACCTTCGCTCCTGTTGCAAAATTTGTTACTGTTCGTGCTCTCCTTGCTATAGCTGCTGCTTGTGGATGGAACTTACGTCAATTAAATGTGAATAATGCATTTTTGCATGGGGACCTTGCAGAAGAAGTGTACATGACCCCTCCTCCTGGTTATCAAAGAAAGGGGGAGAATCTTGTTTGCCGCCTACAGCAGTCCATGCACGGCCTTAAAAAGGCATCCCGCAATTGGTTCTCAAAATTCTCCAAAGTGTTGTTGCATTCTGGTTTCACACAATCTCAAGCTGATCACTCACTATTTTTTCTACATCAGCAAACCACTTCTGTTTTTGTCCTTGTGTATGTTGACAACATTGTCATTACAGGATCCAATGCTTCTTCCATTCAAAATGTCAAGAACCTCATATGCCAAACATTTCATACCAAGGACCTTGGGACTCTTAAATATTTTCTTGGAATTGAAGTGGCTCATTCCAAGAGTGGTCTATACATTTCTTAGTGTAAATATACTTTGGATATACTGGAGGATTATGGTTTAACTGGTTCTCGGCCAGCTGATTTTCCCATGGAACAAAATTTAAAATTATCTGATTCTGTGAGTGATGTCCTTTCTGATCCTTCTATCTATCGAAGGATGGTTGGCCATTTAATATACCTTATGGTTACACGGCCCTATATTGTCCACATTGTCAACATTTTAAGCCAATTCATGCACCAACCTCGCCAACCTCGCTTGGATGCGGCAATTCGCTTATTGCGCTATTTAAAGGCTACCCCAGGGCAAGGCATATTATTTCCTAAACAATCTAACCTTTCCTTAAAGGCTTATTGTGACTCTGCTTGGGCCGGTTGTCCCATGACCCGCTGCTCCACCACTGGATATTGCATTTTTATTGGTTCTTGTCCTATATCTTGGAAGACAAAGAAGCAAGCAACTGTCTCTCGATCATCTGCAGAGGCTAAATATCGTGCTATGGCCGTTGTAACATGTGAACTTACATAACTCTCTTTTCTTTTACATGACCTCGGCATTTCATCTTCCCCACCCATCCCACTTTATTGTGATAATTAGGCCGCTCTCCACATCGCCGCCAATCCGGTCTTTCACAAGTGTACAAAACACATTGAGATCGATTGTCATGTCATTCGTGATAAGATCCAACAAGACTTCCTTTGCCCGGCCAAGATCTCCACTCAACAACAACTGGCCGATTTGTTCACTAAGTCTCTTGGCCTTGAGCAATTTCAGAATCTACGGTCCAAGTTGAGCATATGGGACTTGCATGCTCCAGCTAAGACCACATCAGCATATCTCCATATTCTCCTATGATTTTGCAACTGATTGATCACGTCCAGCTCAATGGATTGATACGAGTTATTTTTGGATATGTCGGAATCAAGCCAATGGATGGATATGAGACAGTTTTGGAATGTACTGGAATCAAGTCATGCTTTCATCCATCTATCCTAAAATCAAGTTCTTATGTTTTCCTTCCTATTATTCTCTTAACAGTTTTGTAAACATTGTATATATATAGTTAGACCACTGTACATGAAAAAGATATGAAAAACCATATTAAATTCAAATTTTATCAAAAGGAATCATACATGAAAAATGAAGTTCAAAGACCCAAGCCATCTCTTTCTATAGGGATCCCTTCAAAAGAATCCAAAGTGAAAGCTCACAAATTCTTGAAGTAGTTTGTTTGGGTGACCAAAGGCAGGTTCTGTGGGCCTATCACTTAAAATGCTGCTAGAATTCCTCTCATGACTGCAATTCATATGTTTTCATAAAAGGAAAATAATAACGATAAGAATCTATATTCTTTTAAAATGGTCATTTCTATACACCATTTTAAACCAAGAAGGCAGATGGACTGAGCCATTACTGTCATTAGTTAACCAACCTCACATCTAACAATTCCATTAGCTAAATTCAAGCAAACCTATTGGAAAATATCCCTATAGGAAGTTAAATTGAACAATAAATCCAATTATCAACAAAGCTGATATAATAGTTCCAGAGTCTTGATGGATTTGAACCACCATCTCATGGGTGTAACCCCACATGCTCTTCCGTTTAAGCTAAAGACTCACCTAGGGGCATAAACCATGTTAGCTTCGATATATAATAAAAAATTAACGAGTCTCAAATAATGGATTGATATAATAAACAAATCAGTTTAAAAAAATATATATATATAATTTCATAAGTGCAACTGAGTCATAGGTTGCATAAGCATGAAATAGAAAAAATGAAATAAGATTGATCAGACAAATTTGTGGTGGGGCAACATAGTGCTATTTGTTGAAGCTTGAGATGATATTCCCTGCAATAGCGATGAAGTTGAAGAAAGTGGCTGCATAAGCCCTACACCTGGCCCCATCCAATCCTCCCACTATTTCTCCATTTCTCTCACACCCAAGCTTTTGGGTCCCAATTTGCTACACAATATTCAATCTCTCATTAATTGATCTAAGCTTTGGGTCCCAATTTTATACACAGAAACCATATTGCAACAACAATAAGAAACTCACATCAAAACATAGTAATAGAGTAGGACATTATAGCCATTGCAAATGTGAAAAGTAGAAATAACTGGCAAAAGAAAAAACACCCTACTCAATAATCAAATAGTATTAATGAGCTCAAGAAGATAATACTCAGCACATTCACTTTCTCAAAGAAAAAGCATATACTCAGAATGACCAATCCATGAATGGGGCAATCCCAAAGATTATACAAGGTAGATAGGTCAAATATTCTTATAAAGGAATTTTTTTTTCTCGGTAAAAGATTTTGTGCACGACCGTGCATGCAATTGTTGGATGAGGGATGAGGGATGAGGATCTATGGTGCACCTCTTTCATCCCCATCTGACAGATGTGTGCATAGTCATGAATTGGGCTGCTGTGGTAATGCGAATTCGACTAAGGCCATTACAGTGAAATGGAGTGCTCTTTGCAAGCCAAAAAATGAGGAAGGGTTGGGAGTCCGTCGTTCAAAAGATATTATTCTCGCCTTTCTCTCTAAATTTTGTTGGTTTGTTAAGTTTGACAACTCTATGTTTGCTTCTTTTCTTCGTGGAAGATTGTAGCTATAAATGGGTCTCTTAAAAAGGGGTAACATCTCTTATTCAATCTTACCCCGGGCTGAAAAAAGTTTGGGACTTTGTTTGTGCATCAGAAGGTGGATTTATTGGTGATGGATCTTCAATCAATTTCTGGTATGATCACTAGATTAATGGTAAGAGTCCCTATGATATCATATCTGATGGTCAGCCTTTCTCTATTAACTTAACAGCGAAAGTTTCAGATTTCATCGTAGAAGGATGCTAGGCTCTTCCTCTGATTGTTTCAGATGATATGAAGGCACTTTGTGATCTGGTGAAGTCCATTCCTCTCCCCACAGTGGCTGTTAAAGATAATAGAGTTTGGTCTCTTTTTGAATCAGGCAAGTTCACTGTTTTTTCGACTTGGAATAGCTTCAGAGAGAAATTACCTGCCCCGAGTTGGACAAATTTAATTTGGCAAAAAGGGTTGCACCCCAGGTCGTCACTATTTGGCTGTAGGTTAGTTCATGGTAGTCTTCCAACCGATGATAAAGTATCGAAGTGCAATATTCCTATGGCGTCACGATGTCATCTCTGCCTTAAAAATGTGGAATCATTTAATCATATATTTTTGGACTGTGATTTTGCAGGCAAAATTTGGTCTAAATTGTTGAATTTTTTTGATCAAAGATGGAGCTCTTAAAGAGTTATTCTCTTGGTGGAAGAGAAAAGCTCAAGTGGTCTCGATTGGGAAGGTATGACTTGCTGTAGTTATTCTGATTCCTCACCATATTTGAAAGGAAATGAATAATCGAAGGTTTGATAAAAGAATCTGGTCCAATAGATCAGGTGGTGAATTCAATAATTCAAGATCTCCAGGACTTTTCTAAAATGGCAAAGATTTACATTTCTTCAGTTCCTGATTTATTGGTTTCCAAGAAATTAATGATATCAATTTCCCGAGCACCTTCTGCAAAAATTCTGGGAGTTATTTGGGCACCTTCTTCATCTGATTGCCTCAAATTAAACATTGACGGATGTTCTCTTGGAAATCCAGGCTATTCTGGGGCTGGTGGCGTTATTAGGGACAGGAATGGATCTCCAAAGCGAGGTTTTGCTGTTTATGAAGGTGTAGGAACCAACTTCATGGTAGAATTCAGCGCCTTTTCCTATGGGTTGCACACCATTTCATTGATGAATACTATGAAGTTGTGGATTGAATGTGACTTGCAGGCTGTGGTGAATTGCACCACCAATAAAAAAATTCCGTGGATTTTTCAGCAAAAATGGTAGTTCTATAAAACGTATTTAGAAAGCATTTCATGGAGGATTTCACAATGCTATCAGGAAGGAATGTGGTAGCCGATAGATTGGCTAAACATGCTGCAAAAACTCGGTTAACTACAAGTTGGAACTCTGCGCCATCTTTTGTTTTCCATGAAATATTTTGGGACTCAAATATGAGACCACGATATAGATTTTTTTAGCCAGTTTTTTGATGATTGGGTTACCTTTCTGTTAATGGCAATGCCAAAGGTAGAGAGGTAACTCAATGGGTTTTTTCTCTCATTCTTTTGTGATTATATTTCTCTATTTATTCAATATATACTTTTGTTGACTTTTAGCAAAAAAAAGTATAATGTATACCCTTCTTTTTTTTTTTTTTAAACCATTGCTCTTTCTTTCTAAATTATTTTTTTTTTTTTTTTTGGTGCAATAAAATTTGAGTTGTTTATGTGGGTTTATCACTTAAAATGATGCTAGAATTCCTTCCATAACTGCAATTCATATGTTTTCATATAAGGAGACTAATAACAATAAGAATCTATATTCTTCAAAATGGCCACTTCTATACACCATTTTAAGCCAAGAAGGTAGGTGGACTGAGCCATTGCTGTCATTAGTTAACCAACCTAACATCTAACAATTCCATTAGCTAAATTCAAGCAAACCAACCGGAAAATATCCCTGTAGCAAGTTAAATTGAACACTAAATGTAATTATCAACAGAGCTGATATAATAGTTCTAGAAGAGTCTTGATGGATTTGAACCACCATGTCATGGGTGTAACCCCACATGCTCTTCCGTTTGAGCTAAAGACTCACCTAGGGGCATAAACCATGTTAGCTTCGATACATAATATAAAATTAACAAGTCAAAAATAATGGATTGATATAATAAACAAATCAATTTTAAAAACAAATATAATTTTGTAAGTGCAACTGAGTCATAGGTTCCATAAGCATGAAATAGAAACAATGAAACAAGATTGATCAGACAAATTTGTAGCGGGGCAAGATATTGCTATTTGTTGAAGCTTGAGATGATATTCCTTGCAATAGCAATGAAGTGGAAGAAAGTGGCTGCATAAGCCCCCCACCTGGCCCCATCCAATCCTCCCACAGTTTTTCCATTTCTCTCACGCCCAAGCTTTTGGGTCCCAATTTGCTACACAATATTCAATCTCTCATTAATCGATCTAAGCTTTGGGTCCCATTTTGATACACAGAAACCAGATTGCAACAACAACAAGAAGCTCACATCAAAACATAGTAATAGAGTAGGACATTATAGCCATTGCAAATAGTATGAATGAGCGCAAGAAGATAATACTCAGCATATTCACTTCCTCAAAGAAAAAGTATATACTCAGCACGACCAATCCATGAATGGGGGGGGGCAATTCCAAAGGTTATACAAGGTAGATAGGTCAAATATTCTTATAAAGGAATTTTTTTTTCTTGGCAAAAGATTTTATACACGACCGTGCATGCAATCGTTGGATGAGGGATGAGGTTCTATGGTGCACTTCTTTCATCCCCATCTGACAGATGTGTGCATAGTCATGAATTGTGCTACTGTGGTATAATCTATACCTCTTTTTTTTTCACCATTGCTCTTTCTTCCTAAATTATATCATTTTTTTTTTTTGGTGCAATAAAATTTGAGTTGTTTATGTTCATTGCTAGCTCCCTGTTGTAGTTATACAAATATTTATTTTTATTTATTTATTTATTATCATTTCTCTTGCTAAGAAATATTCTTCATTCTGTTTTATTGATAAAAAGGGGGAAAAATTAGGTATTAAAGTTTTTAAATGCAGTTCCAGCAATTAAGCTTTAGCTTCACTTAATGATGATGATTATGATGATGACAATGTTGAAGATGCTAAATCATCTAAACACAATTAGTAGTTTATCTTCTACTTTGATTAATGTGATCATCACATTTCAGGAAAAGGTGAGGAGTGGAGTGGGAAAGAGGAATTATTGGAAATATACAACCAATTGTTTCAAATGAATTTTTTTTTTTATGCAAATTGGTTTAAGCTTATTTCTTCTCTCTCCTCCTATCAAATATATATGGATCTAAGACCATGTAAAAGAAATTGTTCTTTCCATTTTAATTCAATAATATCGCAAAAAGAAGGAAAGATGAAAAAAAAATCATGCAATTATAAACAAGGCAAAGAAAATAAATAATATAAAAATTTGTGGGTGGAGGGTGAACGGTACAGCATAACAGAGCTTTCAATTCATGCAAATAAGATTAGTTATGGAGATCCATTCATATTTATATGGTTGAACAATAGAAGAAAAAGAAAAAGAAAATATAAAAACCAAAATAAACAATAATAAAATAAGCCAGATCAAAATTAACCTCACCTGAGCAATATCCCAGTTGGGTAACGGACCTCCATCAGTGAAGCGAGATAGGACCATGATTAATTAACGATCGCTGGAAATTATATGGTGAAGGTAGCTAATAAATAACAAAGCTCTAATAAAAATCTGCATGATTAATCTAAAAGTCATAGATTAGTATTAGAACTTACAAAAATTGTAGATTAGTGAGGTGCTTAAGTTGATCTTGCGCAGGATTCTTGTGCTGTGGCCACCCAACAAGTCTTAGGTATCGAAGGGAGACAAGGTGTCGGAGATCCTCTTCCCCTTTTATGTAATCCACCTCCTTCAGCCCCTCTGAGAACTGACCGATTTCTAGTCTCTCAAGCATAGTGAGCTGTTGTAACCCCTCTGGTAGTGACTTCAATTCCTTAAAGCCAATCAATTCCAATGATCGAAGAGAAGTCATTCCCCGTAATTCCTCCGGAAAAGGCTTTACAAAAGGACAATTGTCTATTGACAATGATCGAAGAGATGGAAAGACTAGCGGGGTGGGCAGGGGAGATATCTCATCTTGTTCTTCTTGACTTGGAAAAATTGTTTCAAGCTCAGGGCAATTGCAAAAGCTCATGGTCTCAAGAAAATTTGCATTGTTCTGTAGCAACCTCCCTGGCACAGACTTGAGGTCTTGACAGGAATGAATATAAATAAAGTCGAGAGAGAGAAGGTTGCTTGACAGTGACTTTAGTGCCATCTCATTTGTTACTTCAAACAACAAGGTTTTGAGGGAAGGGAATCCACTTGGCGTGATTTCCAACTTAGGGCATGAGTCGACCGACAACTCTTCAAGAGATGGAAAGGAGTTTTTTACATCCGACCATTCAACCAAATTACATATATTATATAAATATAGTTTCTTAAGTGAAGGAAATGCTACCACCGTCGTCCTTGAAGAAGAAGAAGAAGAAGAAGAAGAAGTTGCTCCAGTACTACCACTGTTGTTGCTGCTATAATAGAATTCCTGACCAATACATTTCACCTTTTCCATTCCCGTTAACACAAGAACCCTCAAACATGGTAGCTCCCCTAACGTTGGGACATATTCCAATCTACAGCAATTGTTGAGTTGAAACTTAATCAAATTTTTATATGTTGACAAACCACTTATTGCCATCCATGTAGGATATCTTGCACCGCCAAAGTTTAGGAGCGAAAACCTTTTCAAGTTTGGATGAGGTTCTAGGCCTTCTAACACAACATCATCATCATCATTCATTAATATGCCAGCAGTAGTATTCCTAGAATGCCCCCACTCTAATGTTAAATCACGAACATCTGGCTTCCCTCTCAAATTTGCCTCCCTGGCTTCTTCTATTCCATTTGTTACGTTCTCCAGACCCTTTATAGTCAGTTCTCCTCTTAGATTGTTCAAGTACTTGAATTGTTTAATATTGCATCTTCCATCTTTGCGTACTATAAAATATGTTAATGTTTGTAGATCTATCAATCTCCCCATCTCAATTGGCATCTCAGTGCATTCGTTTCCCCATTTAAATTCAACATGTCTCAGGCAAACCATCTTTCTCATTTCCTTGGGAAGCTCTTTGAGATCATCGCAATAATTGAGTTTTAACGTCTGCAAATTGTAAAGGGTAGTGATAGACTCATGCAACACTTCAATTGGATTATCTGATAGGTCAAGGTACCTTAAATGTTTCAATTTTCTTATTGAAGGCGACACCTCTTTCAACATGCAATCTTGTATGCTCAACACATGCAACCTCTGAAAGTTCATCAACATGTCAATTGAGATCAAGCTTGATGATGGCATTATTAATGTTCGCAATTTCTTTGCCTTCTCCAAAGCTTCTGGAATTTCAATTAATGTTCCCTCATATTCACGATCAGGAAAAAAAGACAGACCGCGAACTTCATCAAAAATGTCTCCCACATTATTGGCTTGATGCATAGTGGAATAGTCAAGCTTTCCGACAACTTGTGCAAGATCATGTACAAGATCATGCATCTTACATGTCTCTATATCTCCGTAAGCATCCTTCTCCACATCTTGGAAAAAGGAATTCCACAATAATATATAGAAACATTCATTGCCAACATCTTCTATTTGTTTGCTTCCTTTGGGTGGTTGTTGAAGGAATCCCTCTGCCATCCATAATTGTATCAAGAATTTTTTTTCAAATTTATAATCCTTGGGGAATACTGAACAATATGCAAAACAACGTTTCAAGTGTGATGGCAGATGATCGTAACTCAACTTTAATATCCCCATTATTCTTCTACTGCTCACTTCTGGTAAATTCCAAATTTCACATTGTTCCATATGCAACCACTCATGTTCTTCTATTTTGGAGTGCATCAAGCTTCCTAAGACCTTTACTGCTAAAGGTACTCCTCCACACTTCTTTACGATTCTCTTTCCAATATCCACCAGATTATTGGGGGGGATCTCGCCATGACTAAATGCTCTTTGACTAAACAAAGACCAACAATCTCCGTCTGATAATGTTCCCAAATGATGAATGTAATTTGGGGTACTCATCATCTTTGCAATATTATTGCTACGTGTAGTCACAATAATTTTGCTACCTACACTACCAGATTTTAAGGGATTTATCAAGTTGTCCCATTTTTCACCATCTTCACTCCAAACATCATCCAGTACAAGCAAAAAACGTTTGCCCATCAATTTCTCTTGGAGCTTACGTGCTATGACATCCAAGTTTGATACATCACATTTAGTTCCACCACTAGCTGATTCTATGATTTCTTTTAGAAGTCTATGGACTTCAAATGGTTCAGACACGCATACCCACATTCTTAAATCAAAGTTCTTCACAATTGACAAATCATTAAAGACCGATTGAGCAAGAGTGGTCTTACCAAGTCCCCCCATTCCTACAATGGGGAAGACCGAGATGATTTGATCATTGCTAGTGTTGACAAGCATATTCACTAGTTTTGATTTATCATCTTTCCTTCCAACTACTTTCGAATCGTCTATAATAGAGGTGGTTTGCCTGTCATCAGCTTTGTACATCATGGAGGATGGGGTGGAATCATAAGTTGATGATGATGATGATGAGTACAGATCCAGTACTCTAAAGTTGAAGTCATTTGCATCCTTTCTGATTCCATCCAATTCTTCATTGATATCCTTAAGCTTATGGGCCATTTTAAGACGAAACGCAATTGGGTTAGAGCATGAGAAGAAATTGCGTACCTTTCCCATCAATCGGTTCTGGATCTCCAATTTACGTCTTAAAACTTCATAGTTGAACTCATCAAGCACATTATCTGCATCATAAGCAACACTTTTGAGCCTCCTCAGCCATTCTTTCACTGCCACTTTCTCCACTTGTTGGTTCTCAGCATCTTGCAGAACACCTTGGATGGTGGTCAAGGTAGTCTGGATACTAAACTGATTTCTTGAGTAGCAATAGAGATCAAACTTGCCAAGATTCCTTGTGCTCCAGAGACCAGAATTGATTCAGCAGCCATCTTTGCTCTTTTATTTGCAAAGAACAGCAGCAGTTGGGGAGCCTAGATGGGATTGAATTGAAGTTTGGAATAATTCTTATTAATTTCTGGAGATGGAATCCAAACTTATCATATAATGGTGGAGCAGTTAATGAGTCTATAACGGCTAATAATAATTTCTTAGAGATGGAATCCAAACTTAACTATTCACATGAAAGATAATGGAAACCAATATCTTATCTTTTGCAAGGTGGAAAAACTAGTCTCAAGAATCTCAACTCTCAAGGCCCTTTGTCTTTCGCTCTCTATTATTTTCCGAGTACAAAAAGCCGCACCAAAGGCCTCTCCGGGTAATATAGCTTTTTATCCCATCTATTTCTTGTTTAATAATAATTATAATAACCATCAATTTTTTAATTTAAAAAAAATAATAATAATAATAAAAGAAGAAAGAAAGTGCTCACATGCTTGTCAGAATGATAAGAACGGTGTGAAACAAATGGTAGAGAATCTTACTTAACAAACACACATCCAGATTTCGGTGGATCCAAATATTTGAATTTAAAAATGAAATTATTTCCAAAAATCAAACTGAGATGCTTACATAGAGAAACCGTGAAACCATTTAATAAAGGAAAATTTACATCTAATCTCTCGAGATGTTTGCCTTAAGCACAGTTGACTTTTCTGAGGTTTTAAAATTACGAGTTGACCCATGAAACATGACATATACGTAGTAAGTTTAAGTCATTCAATGTTAAGTATACATACATTTCAATAAAAAAAATATATACATTAAACAACTATTAAAAATATATCTATATAAAAATAAAACATTCAATTCAATGATAAAATTTACATCCGTTTCACTAAGAATTTTTAAGATAAAAAAATCATTTGGATAAAAAATAAAAAATATAAGAAAACTATCTATAAATAGTTTCAACTTCAATGTATGAAATTATTGATTAAATGGTTTATTTTTAATTTTATCTCAAAATCTTATACCGAACTGAATCAAACTATTTACATCAGAAACCAAACCGTGGGATAATAATTTGAGTAAACTTTTATCTCAAATTACGCAGGTTGCTTGGTAAGTCTATAAGGGTTAATAATAATTGCACGCATCAGTAGTAGAAAGTGACTGAGCGGTGGATTAATTTTTCTATTTCAATATGAAAACTACTAAAACACTAATAATAAGGATTTATGGATCTATCATTCACATGGAACTTTAGATTTGAAATCCACTTATACTCTTTATCTATTCCAGCCACGTTACTTATAATGAAAGATAATAAAAACCCATTGTCTTATCTTTTGCAAGCTGGAAAGACTAGTCTCAACTCTCAACTCTCATTGCCTTTTGACTTTTGCTCTCTATTATTTTCCAACTTAAAAAACAGCACCCAAGGCCTCTCGGGGTAATAGGGTTTTTTTGGCTTTTAGCTTTTGATTCATCCCATATCTTTCGTAATTTTTTTTTTTTTATTCATCTCACATATTTCTTGTTTAAAATAAATAATAAAAAAAAAAACATCAATTTCTTAAGTTTCTATAATAATAATAATAATAATAATAATAATAAAAGAAAGAAAGTGCCCACATGGTTAGCAGAATGATAAGCACGATGTCAAAGAAATGGTGGGGAATCTTACCCATAGACATGCATCCAAATATAATGGATCTAAGGTTGTGAATTTAAAATTGAAATATTTTATTAAAATTGAATCAAGTCATTTATATCGGAATCGTGAAACCATCGGGGTGATAGCTTTTTTTAGCTTTTAGCTTTTGACTCATCCTATATATTTCCTTTTAAGTAATATATATTTTTTATTCATCTCACTTATTTCTTGTTTAAAATAAATAATAAAAAAAAAAACCCATCAATTTCTTAAGTTTTTATAAAAGAAATAATAATAATCATGAAAAAAAGAGAAAGAAAGTGCCACATGGTTAGCGGAATGATAAGCAATGTCAAAGAAATGGTGGAGAATCTTACCCACAACACACATCCAAATATAGTGGATCTAAGGTTGTGAATTTAAAATCGAAATATTTTATTAAAATTAAATCAAGTCGTTTATATCAGAATCGTGAAATCGTTTAATAATTGATTCGATTTTGGTTTTAAAATTTACACTGTTGGTCAATTATTTAAGTAAACCGTTAAATCAACTAATATATATAGTAAATTAAAATCATTTAATGTTAAGTTTACAACTATTTTAATAAAAAAAATAAGTTTATATTAAACAACTATAGAAAAAAAGCATATAACAATAAACAATTTAATTCAATGTTAAAATTTACACTCATTTCACCAAAAAAATTAATAAGTAGAAATATCGTTTGCATAAAAAAAATTAAAAAACATAAGAAAACCGTTCAAACTGAAAACATTGGTTAAATGGTTTGATTTTGATTTTACCTCAAAATCTAGCATCGAATTAAATCGAACCGTTCAACACTTTTACGTAGATCCAAACTGTATAAAAACTCATGTCATTGATAACTCATGTTCTTAGCAGTTGTGTACTTGTGTTGCCCTTATTCTTTTGTGTGTGTGTGTGTGTGTGTGTGTGCTTTGCCTCTTACTTAAATGGCCTCTAGGGTTAATTATCAATAAGAATGCTTTAATGGTTTAAACCCAAGATCAATACCAATACTGATAACTAAATCCTTGATACTAGTTGCAAAGCATGGCCAAAGCTTTCAACTGGTTAGGTCCTTAAAGGAATTCAGATTTTAATTTAAGGTGCCTGCTCCCCAATTATGCTTAATAATATTCAAAGCTCATTTATAGAAAATAAAGTATGAAAATTAACCTTGTGTTTAGGCCATCTTCCTTAACAAATTTCAAATAATAGAATTTGAATTTAGGATGGGCTTTGGATTTTCCAAAGGGATGTCCATAGAGAGCTAGTATCTTGAGAGGAAGATGTCCTTCTAGAGGACAAGAAATTGGCACTAATTTTGGTAGGTAGCTAGCTCTCTTGTTTTTGAAAGGTGGCAAAAGAGGAAATGCTCTTGGGCTGAATCTGTGAGATGGATTAAAGAGATTTTAGACACAGCTGGTGGGGTGAACAGGGTACAGAGTAATGGTAAGTTCCATTGCCTATTGGAAACTTAGAGGCTTTGTCAACATCAATAACACTGTAGTTGGTGAGATTGTGATGTATAAAGCCTATATTCACCAGACGGTCATGAGTTTAAGTATCATAGCCGTTATCGATAGCTTTCTCCTGGCCGGCTTACATTCTTCATCCCACTTTAAAAGAAGCAAAAAACAAGATATCAAATAGATGGGTATATGACTAACCATTCATTGTTAAATTATTTTCTACATTATTTAATTATAATTGCGAAAATTATAATTAAAATTCATATCCAATTATCCAACTAAATTTATGGATAGGGAACAAATCAGATTTTGAACTCAATTTATAGGATAAAACACAAAGACAAAGTGAGTCAATAGGTCTAGACGTATTAAAGAAAGTATAGTTAAATCATACTTTAAAATTAAAATGGGGTAACAGGAAATTTCTAGTTGGCCGTAATTGCTATCGTTAAAATGGAATAATCTTCTTCCCCTATGTGTTTACAAATACTTTTTTGGATTTTAGTATTTTTTTTAAATAACTATTTTATTAGATCAAACACCCAGAAATACGAAAATAAATAGACAAGAGATCCATACGACACAAAGATTTAACGAGGTTCACGCACCAATGTGGTGTGCTATGTCCTCTGACGAAGAAGAAAATATTTCGTTATGCAGAAGAGAGATTACACCCAAGCAACGGCAAAAATACTCCCCCTGAAACCCTAACTCGATAAACCCTCCAAATACAATGACTTTTCAACATAACAACAATACATTATATATAATCCAAGTTGCGGGTCGACCCATTGGGTCACAGTCGATCCGGTCGAACCATATCGCGGGGGCATCGGCCCAACCCCTCTACTTTCATAAAAGATCTTAAAAAAATTTCTCATTCAGGTCACCACCATAATATGTCAGATCGAATCAATCTTCAAAATGGATCAAGAATTCGAGACAAACTTAACACCTTTTACTCGGAAGTGGGATTTCATTTCAGTACTTTCCATTAGAGAAAGCAGAAAATTTCCTAGTGTCCAATTTACAAGAAAATTTTGTCCATGCAATGGTGGATTCCAGCTGTTCCAACTACGCATGTAACAAATCTTCATTAATTAATTGTGAATAAAAGCCTTCCATTTGTTGCTTGGATTGTCAATTTGAGGGTTTTCAAATCCAAATTCCGAATTTAAAAAATAATGGTGGAAGCTTTTTTCCTCTTTAATCAAATTCTTGCTCATAGGAATTGGGTACTTGACTTGATAGAGGCTTGAAAATTTTGTTAATAGTTGAATTCCATTTTCACCTTCTAGGCAATAAAAGAACTTGGATTTGGAGTGGATCAATGTAGATCTGGATCTAAACCCAATTTAACAAATTAAGTTTAAATTGAGGGTTGGACCTACCTCGGAGGCTCTTAGATGAATTCATATACATCATATAGATCAAAAAACCTATTGGATCCAAATCGAGCCTAACTATACTGTGAAGATTCTAACTAGTAAAAAAACATAATTAATTCAGATTATTACCCGGATCCATTCTAAATATCTAAATTCTTATTAACTGATTTCTCCAACAAAAAAATTATTTTTAAACAAAAAAATTATAAATATAAATTTTCAAAAGACAGAATTTTAAAATCCCAGATTTAAGAATTCTATAGTCTAATCAAATCCCATGAACAAAATAATTACAGTGGTATCCCAAATGATAATTCTTAAGATCAGGAAACAAGATCTACACAATCTGAATATCCGATAGTATGTGAGAGATGTGCCAAAGGGGATTATGAAGTACCACCAGATTAAGGAATTCTCTTCAAAAGATTATTGATTTCCACAATAATGTTGTCAATGACCCTGTAGGCTCCAATAATAAGTTTCAAATAGCAAAAGCCTCTGCAACATGCTATAGTAGTCCCCCACATACTCTGCAAAGCCAGTGATGAACATTCCATTAAAAAAAAAAAAGAGTATAATGTATAGAGATAAAAGGTCGGCTTTTTTTTTTTTTTTTTTTTTTTTTTTCCGATAACTAGGCCAATCTTACTTGACTTAAGGAAATTAGGCCCATTCCAGCCCAAACAAAAATCAGAGAAGCCTTGGCTTCACAACGCAGGGACTCCAAGTCATCATGAAAAGAAAAGAAACAAAGTCTAGAGCCCATGGTTACTATAGCGGCAGAGCCAAGCCAATATGGACCTTCAATGATTATCCCTAAAAATGCCTCCAACACCAGTGGGGTCTGGTGATCCAATGGAAGAACCATCAACATTGAATTTAAAGTAAGGAGACTGAAATATTAATAATATGCTCCAATGGAATTCACGGCAGAATAGTATTTTCCTTTTTCTAGGGTTTATTGTTTGTGAGTGTGTGTGCACATAGAGAAAGGCTCCATACTTTCTAGTAAAGCTATAGTTTAATTTTGTAAATGTTTGGCTTAATGAGCACTTCGAGTTTAGATGATAGTGTGTGATGCAAGAAGTCACCAAGAATTATGGCAGCAAAAATATACGAAGGAGAATACCTACCTCGTATCCCAAAGTTGTGCCTTGAAGTTGTTCTCCAACTCTGATGATCTATACAATCTCCAATTTCAGAAATCCGTATTACCGATTAACGAGAGTTGCTTTCTGGCCTTTTTAGTCTATACCAAATCACAGTCTAGATGGTTTTTCTCTGAATAAATGATTTAAAGGCCAGAATCCCCTTCCCTATCCTTTTGTAATTCTAACAATCAAGGAGTTATGGATAGGACTAATCACCTTTCTCAACTGTCCATGGTGATGTATTAATTGGGTCCCATCAGCCAAAATTTTAGCAATATAAAAGTAAATACTCAAGAAAAGGGACATGGTGGAGACCATTTTGATGGACCCAATTTGAATTCTCAGTAATTTCCATGCAAAAGTGACTTTTAGTGTCAATGAAAGCCCTCCATCATAATTTACAAGTAGAATATCAATAAACCCTCCCGCCATTTTAAAGGAGAGATATATCCTCACTTGAACTTCTCTGCTTTCGTCAATTGGGTGTATAATTGTGTTTGCTCAGCTCACATTTCTATACATTTTATCCTTGTTAATGGGAGTCTTACCAATATTCCTTCTCAAACCAAGGCCAACATTTGGTGGAAGAAAAAAAGGGGGTAAAGAGGAAGGAAAACATAGAGAAGGACCTAACAAAAAACTTCATTGAAGTAAAATAAACTAAGTACTAGGACTAACACAAAGCCTTCGGGGGGACTGCATTTCAGGAATCACATATATATCAGAAATCCTTTACCTAAGACCAGAAGAGACAACATTTTTTTTTTTTTTAGTAGAGGCAAATGAGACAAGATAATGAACAAAAGCAATGATAAATCTCAAAAGATAAGATAGCTAGACTTGTTACTATAAACTTAAGACCATCACAGTTTGGCATATCATAAAAAGCATAAAATCACGCCAATGGCTAACAATCCCTCTTGGTTTGTTGATGAGCCCCAATCTCTATTCTTTGAGGTATTTCTCCTCTTCCTGAAGTTTGCACCTACAAGCTGCATGCAAATTTTGATCCTAACATTCCTGAAGGCCAATTTTACATATTTCCATATCATCTAGTAGAATGAAATGCTCCATCCACATGAACAGTGATCTCTACCTGGTGGGTGTCATGATCCCCATGGAAACCAAACTCTTCCAGTATAGTGGTGAATAGGGTGGATGGGATAGGACTACTTCAGATTCCTCAACCATTTTATTTGTTTTCATGCAAATGTCAAAAAAAAATTAAAGTCAATGCTATTAAAAAGACAGATATATAAGATGATATTGAATAAAGGAGTAAAATAAAAAACCAGCCAATGGTTTTTTCCTAAAAGAATAAGCAAGATCAGAACCTCACTTTGGGACTTCCATCAGCGAAGCCAGATAGGACCTTGATTAATTAATGACCCCTGGTCTTAGGAAAACATAGACACAGTGGATCAATAGGTCAGGATGTATTAGAGAAAGTATAGTCAAATCATACTTGAATATTAAAACCGGGCAACAGGATTTGCAGTTCCTAATTGCAAGTGTTAAAATGGAATAATCTCCTTCCCTCATGGGTTAGCAAATACCCTTTACATGAAAATTTTGTCCATACAATGATAGATTCCAGTTGCTCCATTGGATGTCCGGATTGTAAATTTGAGGGTTTTTTAAATCCAAATTCAGAATTTAAAAATAAGAAAAATTATCTTGTACCACCCCTAATTTGATATCTTATGTCTTATACCACCTTAGTTTTGTTATAATATCGAGTACGTCCCCTATTTTGTAAATGAAATTACACTTAAATCCATTCCGTTAAAGCAAAATTGTCAAGTGATGACGTGGTGTGTTTGTTATTTTTTAAATGGCAAGTTTGCCCTCGAGGAATGGTAAACTTACTGATTTACCCTTCCATGTAAAAACTCCCAAATTGAACCGATCAAAACATTGAGTTGCAGGTTTAGGGCTTCTCTCTATGTTAATTAATGGTGACCTTGCAGAGTTGAAGCCAACGATTAAAAGGTCTCTTCCTTTTCTCTGAAATCAAGTTGAAGTAGAAAATTTGTCCTTCTATGGTTTAGTTCTTCCCACTATATTTAGGGTTTTTGATCGCTCATTCTCTCCCAAACGGCAACGACAACAACAAATCAAGGTGCGAAGAATCTCAACCACTCGCCACTCGCCACTCGCCACTCGTTGTTCATTTGATTTTGCTAATTGAGCCTGTTTAGCTTGACCTTTGAGTTTTCTTCCGTTGAAAATTGTGTTAGTTTTGGGTAAATTGGAATTTCATTTATGAGATCGGATTCTTCCATGCTATACTTCAATTTCATAATTTTGAATAGAATTTCCCTTACAAATTACTTAATCCTCTCCCAGTGGTCGAGCTGAACAGGACCACCACTGTGGGCTAGCATGCTTTAATACTGGAGAGGTCGAGCTGAATAGTATGTTCCATTGATCTACTCCTATCAAACTGCATTAAAATAGGGTGATTTATTAACCAACACTTGCTCTATTTTGCCTTTAGTTTTCAGAATATATTGTTATTGCATCTGAATCCGTTATGCTAATCAGATTGATCTTAAACGCTGGGATATTATATGGTTATCTACCTCCTTTATTGGTGGTAACGAAGGAACTTTATTATTTCATTAAATGGGTTTTACATATTGGCTAGCATCTATTTTAAGATCTGTTTTTTTTACCTCTTAGCAGGTTTCTTTAAAATGCTCGCAGAGTTGTATTAATCACCCATGGCTAAGGAGAAATTGCAAGTGTTTGAAAGCAAGCTCTCATTGGTGAGGGTGCATTGCTGGGAAGGGGTGGGGCTACCGTGTTCGTAAAAGGAGAAAGGAAGAAGATGAAGATGGACATAACAGGGATAGGGTCAAAAGGTCTTTTCTAGTTTTAAACTAACGGCGTTATGCTTTAAGGGTGCAGTTGATCTTATAACAAAACTAGGGTGGTATAAAACATAAGATATTGAATTAGGGGTGGTACAAGATAATTTTTTTAAAATTAATGGTGGAAGCTTTTTTCTTTTTCAAATCAAATCCTTACTCGCAGGAATTGGGTACTTGACTTGATAGAGACTTGAAATTCTTGTTTTTAGATGAATTCCATTTTAACCTTCTAGGTAATAGAAGCACTTGGATTTGGAGTGGATCAATGTAGATCTATGTCTAAACCCAATTTAACAATTAGGTTTAAATTGAGACCTGGACCTACCTCGGAGGCTCTGATCGATCATGTTGAGGGCCTTGTGAATCCAAGCCTAAATACTATAAATATTCTAACTGGTAAAATACATATCAATTCGGATTATAACCCAGATCCATTCTATTACAGAATTTTAAAAAAATCCAAGATTTAAGAATTCTATTGTCTAATCAAATCCCTAATATGCCATTATGATTCTTCTTAAAGCCAGGAAACAAGATCTAGACAATCTGAATATCCGATAATATGTAAGAGATGTTTAGCTAGGATTTTCAGAATAGGATGCATTCCTTTGATAAAAAAAAATAAAAAGGAATATCAAAAACAATTAGATTCCAAGGAAGTAAAATAAAGGTTTTTTTTTTTTTTTTTTTTTT